>NC_086323.1:99770089-100085923 GCF_036172605.1 Pelobates fuscus | reverse complement strand
ACTGGTGATTTTGCCTTGTCCAATATAGACAACACACCACAATGTATGTTGCATTTGTTATTTGACATCACAAACGGGACTGAATCAGGTACACAAGAATTCAGCACCTTTGGCAGTAATGAACTGAACTTTGCATTTAGCTCTAAGGTGAAAAGTATCTGTTTTGATTTCTTAAGACCAGATTAACTTTTTAAAAATATATGCTATGTCTCCCACGTGTCTTTTCTTACTTTTCAAATGGGATGTAATATGTTGGATTTTTTTCAGCAGTATCTCTTCTTCACCACACATCCATAAAGACGATCTTCATGTGGTTCATCGGTTATTGGTTTACAACTATTGGTGCTAAAGAAAAGGTAAGTAAAAACCTTTTTCAGGTTTTTACTGAAAATGAAGGGCAAAAGGACACTATAGTGTTAAGAAACCAAAAGTGTGTAAGCGCTATGGAATATGATCCAGACAAATAAGCAGCATTAGAGACAGTTATACACAGAAATGTATATAAAAAAATAGCTACCAAAAACAAGCGCGCTAAATGGTCTGTAAATAGAGAGAAACACAAATAATAGTGCAGACTATCTGAATAAGTGCCAACACATAATAAGGGTATGAGGGAGAGAACTAACATGTACCAGAGCCTAATCACCCCTGGCTCTGGGTATTCAAAGCTCCTCTGGAGAGGGAATGTTGCCACGTAAAGATGACTCCAATCAATGTATCCACAGAAAGCTTGATATAACTGTGCAAGATAGGGAATATAGAGAGGCAGGACCTCCAATTGAATAATATGAAATATGTTTATTGTGTAACAAAAGGTTAAAAATTGGTAAGTGGTGGGTAAGTGGTGGGTTTTGCTTGCAAAGCTACCCACATAAAAGCATATACAAAAGCAAAGGAACGAGAGCACTTCCTGGTTCCGTCCATCCCGATCACTTGATCAACTTCCGGGTCCACCCCTCCAGTGACAAATGCTTTCTGTGGATACATTGATTGGAGTCATCTTTACGTGGGAACATTCCCTCTCCAGGGGAGCTTTGAATACCCAGAGGTGTACATGTGAGTTCTCTCCCTCATACCCTTATTATGTGTTGGCACTTATTCAGATAGTCTGCACTATTATTTGTGTTTCTCTCTATTTACAGACCTTTAGCACACTATAGTGTTAAGAATACAGGTTTTTATTCCTAACGCTATAGTGTGCCTTTAAAACTTGAAGCATCTAATGGAGCACGCTGGAAAGTAATGTGATCAGAGACATATGTAGTTATTGGTACCCCAAGATACATTACAGGGAACCTTCCCTTCTTGCCCTAAACCTCTGCCCTCTGTAAAGAAATACTAATACTGAAGACATTTTAAGTATGCATATGGTTTACATGGAGAACACAGGCAAGTCACACTTGAGTTGTGATTGGGATATCTTACCCTAAAGTAGCCCATGGGTAGATAACCTTCAGCACTCGAGATGTTGTGGATTACATTCCCACTGTGCTCTTAATCCCATAATACTTTAAAGCACCAGGGGAGATGTAGTCCACAACATCTGGAGTGCCAAAGGTTGCCTTCCCCTGAAGTAGCCTAATGCCAGTAGCCAAATTTAAATGTTAATTAAACACTCCCGCAATGATCTAATGTGACCTAAATTTGAAAGCCTTCTGAAGTATCAATTGGAGATCTGTGGCAAACCAGTCAAAAAAATTACCAGATTCTTTGCCCTCCGGCTTTAACCTCTAGTGCCTCTGCATCCAAAATTCAAGAACATTAAGGGCCAGGTTGATTTAATGTGAGTCTTTACAGCTGGTTACATTTTCTCGAATCTTTTACTCTTTTCTGCCTGTCTGATGGATGAAACCATTAGCAGAATCACTGTAAATAATGTGTTAAGTTAGAACTTACAAGACGATACCTCATTAAAGAGGTTTCACATATCTTACTTCCCAATTAATGTTTAAGGCTTTGCTGGAACAAAGATATGTCACAGCGTGTCAGCATGTCAACCAACGAAAAGTTAATAAAGCAGCAGACCTTAAAGAATACTCTCAATGTCATTTTTGAGCAGTAAATAACATATTTTAATGTGTTTTTCCTAATTCTTAAAAGCAGCTTTGCCTTCATTCCTTCATTTATTTATTTTTTTAGACTGAGCAGTTTTGCTGCAATAACATCATTATCTTATAGAACTCTAATTGCTCCCAGAAATGAGCGGGATAATCGGAGGATTTACTCCTGCTGTTTTTCCAAAATGAGACAGAAAATAATGATACGTATTGGATGAAAACCAAAGGAAAAATATTAATTTAAAGTAGTTAATGTGCTGTGAGCACTAAAGCGAGTGGTTGCAGTACAGAGCCGCACTGTGGTGGTGGTTAAAATCACACAGAAATATCGGTGAGCCGTCTGGTTTAACCTGGAAAAAGTTGGAGTGACAGATCATTGCTAGGTTTCTGGGAAGTCTTTTCATATTCATGTGGGAAAATATGTAAATCCTGTATGTAAGCTCCTCTTTAACCTGTCTGCTGTTCCTTTGGCAGCAAAGTTTCACACCACTGTCCAGGTTGTCCCATGTTGATCTCTATAGGACATGCCCCAGTGTCTACCAAATGTGCACTGTAGGTGGTAGATTGTTGCCAAATTGGGCCCTTTATGAACCTAGAACTCTGGTTATTGATGCCTGTGACGTATTATTTTACCTTTGGGTATTCTAAATTCTAATATCCCAATCCTGACTTTGACTATTCTGAACTTTGCAATGCTGATTAATCTGTATTATGTATGTATTTTTCTGTATTTCTGACCTGGCTTGACTTGCATTATTTGCTCATATATTCTTGGGCATTCTTTACATTTTATTTTACTTCTTGCGGTATTGTGTGACAACTCTACGTCTGGTACCTACGTGTGTCTTATTTTATATCTTTTCAATACTTTCTTTTTGACCTATGTTTGTGTGCAGGATTGTATCTAGTACTACTATTTAGTGATGTCGCGAACATGAAATTTTCCGTTCGTGAACGGCGAACGCGAACTTCCGCAAGTGTTTGCGAACGGGCGAACCCGGCGAACCGCAATAGACTTCAATAGCAGGCGAATTTTAAAACCCACAGGGACTCTTTCTGGCCACAATAGTGGTGGGCCCCCACCCACCTGAGTGGTGGGTGGGGGCCCTAAACACAAATTGGGGGGACACCTAATGTCCTCCCCCCTGGCCCCCACCCCTGAGCGGTGTGTGGGGGCCCTAAACACAAATTGGGGGGACACCTAATGTCCTCCCCCTTGGCCCCCACCCCTGAGCGGCGGGTGGGGGCCCTAAATACCAATGGGGGGGACCTATTGTCCTCCCCCCCGGCCACCACCCCTGAGCGGCGGGTGGGGGCCCTAAATACCAATAGGTGGGGGACCTATTTTCCTCCCCCCTGCCCCCACCCCTGAGCGGCAGGTTGGGGCCCTAAATACCAATAGGAGGGGGACCTAATGTCCTCCCCCCCGGCCCCCACCCCTGAGCAGCGGGTGGGGGCCCTAAATACCAATAGGGGGGAGACCTATTGTACTCCCCCCCGGCCCTCACCCCTGAGCGGCGGGTGGGGGCCCTAAATACCAATAGGGGGGACCTAATGTCCTCCCCCCCATCCCCCACCCCTGAGCAGTGGGTGGGGGCCTAAATACCAATAGGGGGGGCCTATTGTCCTCCCCCCGGCCCCCACCCCTTAGCGGCGGGTGAGGGCCCTAAATACCAATAGGGGGGACCTAATGTTCTCCCCCCGGCCCCCACCCCTGAGCGGCGGGTGGGGGCCCTAAATACCAATAGGGGGAGGACCTATTGTCCTCCCCCCGGCCCCCACCCCTGAGCGGCGGGTGGGGGCCCTAAATACCAATAGGGGGGACCTATTGTCCTCCCCCCCGGCCCCCACCCCTGAGCAGCGGGTGGGGGCCCTAAAAAAATGTCCCCCCAGGTGACTAGGGGTCCCCAAACCCCTAGTCATCCCCTCCCCCCAAAAAAATGTCCCCCCCTCATTATTTTTAGGGTGAGAGGGGCAGGTAGGGGGATCATTTAACTAAGAACCTGTAAAAAAAAAAAAAAAAACTTACCATTCGATGTTTTCTTTCTTCTAAAATCTTATTTTTTCAGCCCCAAAAAAGG
Organism: Pelobates fuscus; assembly: GCF_036172605.1. NCBI lineage: Eukaryota > Metazoa > Chordata > Amphibia > Anura > Pelobatidae > Pelobates > Pelobates fuscus. Next base: position 100,081,785 of record NC_086323.1, on the reverse strand, counting down.
GCAAATAAATATGCATAATAACCGACGCAATAAAAAAAATAAAAAAAAATAATCCATCTTCACTTGGCGAGGGCTCAGCGCAGACTGAGCTCTGCAGGGCGGGGGAAGGCTTATACAGCCTTGCCCCGCCCTGCAATTAGGCTCAGAGCACTCTGATTGGTGGGTTTAAGCCATCCAATCAGAGTGCTCTGACAGGTAAATAAAGAGACTGACAGGTAAGTCTCTACATTTACGTGTCACAGCACTCTGATTGGTTGGTTTGAAATCCACCAATCAGAGTGCTCTGTGTCAGTTTACACACGTGGGAAAGTTCTTTGGAATTTTCCCACGCTGTGTAATTTGACTCATAACTCTCTGATTGGTTACTTAATCCACCAATCAGTTACTTTAGGGCCCCCACCCGCTTTTTTTTTGTTTGTTTGTTTTAACAGTAAGCAGCCACAGGCTTCTCACTGTTTAATAGACATGCCCCCCACTCGCGGTATTGCGAGTAGGGGCACAATTTACTAATACTAAGTAATTTTTACTTAGTATTAGTAAATTTGGATGAAAGACCAAAAAAAATAAATAAATAAAAAAATTGAATGCATCTTCAGAATTAATTTAAATTGTATGCTGTCTAGGAGGTGGGAGGGTCTGGGAGGGAGGGTCTGCTGCTGATTGGCTGGAATGTGTCTGCTGACTGTGAGGTACAGGGTCAAAGTTTACTCAATGATGACGAATAGGGGGCGGACCGAATATCGCAAATGTTCGCCATCCGTGGCGAACGCGAACACGCGGTGTTCGCCAGGAACTAGTCGCCGGCGAACCGTTCAGGACATCACTACTAGTATTGTTTTACCCTACTTCCAAAGCATCTAATATCTACAAACGCCTACAATAAATGTATTACATTTGTTTTGCTTCAGGATTTTAAAGAGACAGGGCCCTTGGGAGGCATAAAAAGTGTTCAGATATAAAATGGAAAGGTAAACGGGTTATCGTCAGTAAGTAGATGGATCAAACTGAAAATGGGTCACTCATAATCTAGCATTATTAGCTGCTGCAATGCCCAAACAAAAAGCACTTTCAGGATGCTATTGTGGTAAACACTATATTAAATAATTAACAAATTGTACGTTCCAATAATACAGTTGTAATGCATGGCTTGATACCCCTATGCTATCTAGATAATGTTAGCATATTTGTTTTTAGGGGAAATGACGGTGACTGTTAAATAATCAGAAGTCAGAGGATGCGCATTGCCCACATTTGGTTTAATTAATATGTTTCCAATTTCTGAAAACCCCAGTTATCTCTGAGAGACACTTCACTTTACTATATTAGTAATGTTTCCTGTGAATGTATACATAAAACGATGCACAGTGATCTCTTCTACAAAGAGTTAAGGTTGTCCTCATAGCAACGCATTAAGATGTTTTTTTTATAGCAATAATGCTAAATAGCATGCTTTGAAATGGTCAGGAGGTCACGTCAACCTTCATAAGCTGCTTCTCTTATTATCTAGGTTGAGGGTTGGAACACATTGAAGGTTTTATTAAATGGGATATGTTAGATGGTGTTCATGTAGAATAAGTGCAGACTTTTGTAAATGGAATGCTGTAAAAGAAATTAAAGGTAACAAATGGTTAAAAAAAAATGTCTGTTTCCATTTCAACCCACGCATTTCACTTTCCAAATCTTTTTGCTCATCACTTTTTTCTCATCACATTATGCGATTTTATTCAAAATACAAATAGTTTGTTGTCAAATCTAGAGTGATTGTTGGCAACTTTAAACATAAATATCATAGTAGACCTCAATTCCCCTTTACTCTGTAATTTAAAATTGAACTAAAGGGGCTTCCATTTACAGTCCTTATGCAGAGATGCAGAGGAAAAGAATTCAGGTCTGGCAGAGAAACGTATTTCTTGAAAGGGTGAAAGTCACCTCTGGAGCACAGGGCAAGGTAAAATAGGCTTTGGGGCTTAATTTAATACTATATTGTTTTATAGAGTAAAATACAAGTTAGCTTGTGTGTAATGTTGGGAGCAGGGGTTTAGCACAAAACTGTTATTACAGCATAGAACACGAGTTCAGCATTTTGGAAAAAGTTAAATTATGCATACAAAATATTTTCAGAATTGAAAGGAGCTGAAAATAGGCTAGGAAAGTTCAAGAAAGGAGGAAATAACTGGACAATCATGGTGCAGTGTGGTCATATCTAGTGATGTACCGAACTGTTTGCCGGCGAATAGTTCCCGGCGAACTTAGCGTGTTCGCGTTCGCCACGGCGGGCGAACATATGTGATGTTCGGTCCGCCCCCTACTAATTTACTAATACTAAGTAAAAATTACTTAGTATTAGTAAATTGTGCCCCTACTCGCAATACCGCGAGTAGGGGCATGTCTATTAAACAGTGAGCAGCCTGTGGCTGCTCACTGTTAAAAAAAAAAAAACGGGGTGGGGGACCTAAAAATCACAATAAGAGGGGGACCTATTGTCCCCCCGGCCCCCACCCCTGAGCGGCGGGTGGGGTCCCTAAAATTAACAATAAGGGGGGGACCTATTGTCCCCCCCGGCCCCCACCCCTGAGCGGCGTGTGGGGGCCCTACAAATAACAATTAGGGGGGACCTATTGTCCCCCCTGGCCCCCACCCCTGAGCGGCGGGTGGGGGGCCCTAAAAATAACAATTAGGGGGGACCTATTGTCCCCCCCCGGCCCCCACCCCTGAGCGGCGGGTGGGGGCCCTAAAATTAACAATAAGGGGGGGACCTATTGCCCCCCCCGGCCCCCACCCCTGAGCGGCGGGTGGGGGCCCTACAAATAATTAGGGGGGGACCTATTGTCCCCCCCCCGGCCCCCACCCCTGAGCGGCGGTTGGGGGCCCTAAAATTAACAATAAGGGGGGACCTATTGTCCCCCCCCCGGCCCCCACCCCTGAGCGGCGGGTGGGGGCCCTACAAATAACAATTAGGGGGGACCTATTGTCCCCCCCAGCCCCCACCCCTGAGCGGTGGGTGGGGGCCCTAAACTTAACAATAAGGGGGGACCTATTGTCCCCCCCAGCCCCCACCCCTGAGCGGTGGGTGGGGGCCCTAAATACAAAGGGGGGGTGCCCTTGTTAACCCTTCCCCCCCCCAAAAAAAAGATCTACCTACCTACCCCCCTCACCCTAAAAATAATAATAATAAAACAACTTACCATTTGATGTTTTCTTTCTTCTACAATCTTCTTTTTTCAGCCCCAAAAAAGGCCAAAAAAAAACCATAATAACCGACGCAATAAAAAAACAAAAAAAAAAAAAACGACCGCACAAAAAAATAATCCATCTTCACCCATGGAGGGCTCCGCGCAGACTGAGCTCTGCAGGGCGGGGGAAGGCTTATATTGGATGGCTTGAAATCCATCCAATCACAGTGCTCTGTGTCATTTTACACAGCGTGGGAAAGATCAATTTTCCCACGCTGTGTAAAATGACACAGAGCACTGTGATTGGATGGATTTCAAGCCATCCAATCACAGTGCTCTGTGTCATTTTACACAGCGTGTGAACGATCAATTTCCCCACGCTGTGTAAAATGACACAGAGCACTGTGATTGGATGGATTTCAAGCCATCCAATAACAGTGCTCTGTGTCATTTTACACGCGTGGGAAAGTTCTTTGGAATTTTCCCAAGCTGTGTAAAATGACAAAGAGCACTCTGATTGGCTTAAACCAGCCAATCAGAGTGTTCTTAGCCTAATTGCAGGGCGTGGCAAGGCTTTATAAGCCTTCCCCCGCCCTGCAGAGCTCAGTCTGCACGGAGCCCTCCATGGGTGAAGATTGATTTTTTTTTTTGTGCGGTCGGTTTTCTTTTTTTTTTTTTTTAATTGCGTCGGTTATTATGGGGTTTTTTTGGGCCTTTTTTGGGGCTGAAAAAAGAAGATTGTAGAAGAAAGAAAACATCAAATGGTAAGTTGTTTTTATCTATTTTTTTTTTTACAGGGTTTTAGTTAAAGGTCCCCCCCTCATTATTTTTAGGGTGAGGGGGGTAGGTAGGTAGATCTTTTTTTTTGGGGGGGGGGGGGAGGGTTATCAGGGGCACCCCCCCTCCCTTTGTATTTAGGGCCCCCACCCACCGCTCAGGGGTGGGGGGCCGGGGGGGGGGACAAGAGGTCCCCCTTATTGTTAATTTTAGGGCCCCCACCCACCGCTCAGGGGTGGGGGCCGGGGGGGACAATAGGTCCCCCCCTTATTGTTAATTTTAGGGCCCCCACCCACCGCTCAGGGGTGGGGGCCGGGGGGGACAATAGGTCCCCCCCTTATTGTTAATTTTAGGGCCCCCACCCACCGCTCAGGGGTGGGGGCCGGGGGGGGACAATAGGTCCCCCCCTTATTGGGGGAGGACAGGGGGGTTAATTTTAGGGCCCCCACCCACCGCCCAGGGGTGGGGGCCGGAGAGGGGGAGGACAGTAGGTCCCCCCCTCATTATCTTTATGGCCCCCACCCGCCGCCCAGGGGTGGGGGCCGGGGGGGGGACAGTAGCCCCCCCCTCATTATCATTATGGCCCCCACCCGCTGCCCAGGGGTGGGGGCCGGAGAGGGGGAGGACAGTAGGTCCCTCCCTCATTATCTTTATGGCCCCCACCCGCCGCCCAGGGGTGGGGGCCGGGGGGGGGGACAGTAGCCCCCCCCCCTCATTATCATTATGGCCCCCACCCGCCGCACAGGGGTGGGGGCCGGGGGCGGAGGACAGTAGGTCCCCCCCCCTAATTATCATTATGGCCCCCACCCGAACCCAGGGGTGGGGGCCGGGGGGGGGGGGAAGGAGAGTAGGTCTCCTCCCCCCCCTTCAACCACTATTGTGGGTTTTAAAATTCTCCTGCCTATTGAAGGCTATGGCGGTTCGCACGGTTCACCGGTTCGCGAACATTTGCGGACGTTCGCGTCCGCCGTTCGCGAACCGAAAATTCTATGTTCGCGACATCACTAGTCACACCTCTTTTGTCACTTTCCTAGAAAATAAAAAAGTGAAAATGTACGCATTGTAGACAATTTATTTTTATTGATTCTCACCTTTTAAAAAAAATAACAAAAAAAAATATTGGGTAGCTTAACAGGAATGGTTACCCTTAGAAGGGTTGAGGATGATGGAAGTTGCATTCAATAGGAAGTAGAATTATACCCAGACCCCCATTTATGTATAGCTGGGGACAAGTATGCAACAGAAACATCTCATTTTCCGAATGAAAGCAAAATCAAGTCTTTCAATAATAAGAAAAAAAAGAAAAGATTTGTGCCAATTTTTTGAACAGACAAAAAAGTCATCATTTCAGGGTGTATGAAAGTCGACAAAGCAATGTAGCAGCACAGTAGGGAAAGCCTGCAGTGTACAATAATAAAGAAACATCAAAAAACGTCTGCAAAAAGCGACGTGGCTTTTGGAATAAAAAAAGAAGACCAAGATTGTAATAGGTTCCAAGATATCACAGCAGGCAGAGAATAGGCAAACCTGATGGGTCAAGGGTCTTATATCTGCTGACAAATTCCAAGTTTCTTTATGTTTCAAAATAGATTGGGTATGTGTGGAATATTCTTCAACCTCTCAGAACTGGGCTGTAATGATTAGCAGTGTATAGCTTTCATATCCCCATTAGCTGTTTTAAAGAGACAGTAACATTAAATAAAATATATGCGTATTGACTCTAAAAGGGTTATTCACTAAAATCCAATTTGCCCTGCACCAAATGGGACAAAACCATTCAGTTTAATAAAACAGATATTACCAAATCATAGTTGAATCAGAGCTACGTAAAATCACATTTTCAAAAGTAAGGCAACAGGGGCCTGTTACCTAAATAGTGATTTTACCACCATAGTGTCAGAAATACATATAGTGTTTCTTTATTATATTGTTACATCATGCAGGGGATCCATACAGTAGTTCTTTTTTTTATTTTATTTTTTTACTGCACATGCTTCTATGGTCTTTCTTGCCATATCAAGTGGCACCACTTGTTGAAAAGCACACCTCTTCTATACTTCGAGTATTTACACCTTTAAACCTTGTGTGCATAATAGTTTTTGCCTAATAATTTCATACAAAGCTAAAAAAACTGTCATGGCAGCCAAGTTTCAAACATATGGCTCGGCTTGTCCAGTTTCATTAACAAAAAATTTACATAAACAAAAGAGAGCTAAAATGGGCATATATCATGTATCTTTAAACTAACTTCCAGGCATAACTGAATTCAACTGAAGTTGGTCTATTATGTTTTATTTCCTTATTTGCATAATGTGCCCTGGTTGTGCCTGAATATAATGTTTTTCTGGATGAAACAGGATTGTGATGTCACTTGAAAAATCATTTACTATATTCTTGAAAGAAAATGGAGCATCACTTGAAAGAAAAGGTTAACACAAGTAGGTCATTTCAAAAAAATAATTCTGTGGTGGATTTTCCAATGAAGTGACAGTTCTTTAAATTGCGAAAAACTATAAAATTGCTGACACAGAGACAAAGGTAAGATCTGTGTGATTTGGAGAATTTTCTTGCACTTTCCTTAAAAAAATCACCTCTGTATTTCATTCATCCTCCAAGCTTCAGCGATTTTTACTTCTCCTGATTCGTGACACGGCGTCGCTAAACTCTCCACAGGAGGGGCAAACACAGATACCCCTGGCTAGGTTTTCTAAATGATTTTTTAATTCTAATTTTCTCCCAAGTTCCACAATGTTCTCGGACATAGAGGAACCTGCTGTGTGCTGCCACAGCTGAGTTTTATTTTCTTGAGTGTGACATCGAATCCATGAAATATAAGGCTGGAAACCCACGGGAGGTTATATCAGAAATGAAAAAGAAAATCATAAGTAATTATAGTCGTTTATGTATTAAATCCATTGAGCTGTTTACCTGTTATACTAATGTAATAGTGTGCAGCATGCTCCGATTTACTTTGTAAGACTGCTTTAGTGCCGCCAGAATCAGCAATTTCATGAAAAGAAGCGTTGTATACAAAAAAATTAATAAAATGTTCTAATTTTTCCAACATTAAAGGACCATTATAATAAAATTATTTGATTGCCCTATTTACCATTAAATGCAGTTCAAACTTTTATAAAATAATTTGCAGATCAATTTGAATGTCAGTTTCATAACCTTCTGACAGGTGTATACTTAAAAGTCCCTGCCAGTTAAAACTATTTTATTTTTTATCTAATAATGAAAATATAAGATGCCAATGGTTATTCTGATCACATCTTAGTGTTTTGTTAAGAACAATATGCATGGATTTATTTATAATCTCCCAAATGAGAAACCTCCCAACTGAGATGCTCTTAAAGGAACACTATAGATACTATCGCGCAGATGCGGCAAAATGCTGTGCTGCGCCAATCAGCATCTCCACATAGAGATGATTTGAATCAATGCATCTCTATAGAGAAAGTTCATCTCCTCAATGCTGAGCATGGAGACAATGAACGTCAGTGCTGCACATTGTGTAGTACTTACCCAGGAAGCCCACCTAGTGGCCGTCTGAGTGACTGTCACTGAAGGTATCCCTAGGCAGTAATATAAACACTGCCTTTTCTCTGAAAGGGCTGTCTTTATAGCAGAATGTCTATTGAGACATACCATATTCACCAGAACAAATACATTAAGCAGTAGTTGTTCAGGTGACTATAGTGTCCTTTTAATGTAAAATATAAAGGCTTAAAAGAAGCTTTGCCATGAAAGATACCATGTGGATATGAGTACTCCCAGACAAAAAAGAAATTGTAATTGCAAAAGCTTAAGAGTAGAGGTGAGCAAACAGTAGATCCTCAGATGTTGTAGAAGTAGACCTTCCATGTCAGGTGAAAAATCGCAAATCATTTTTAATGGCTTTTGTTCATAGTTCTACAAAAATATTTGCTAAGGTGTGGACGACGTGGGAGGAGTATACAAACTCGCAATACAAAATGGAATAGTTATGAACAAGGGCTCTCAGTGGGTGGCTTTTTTGTTTAGTTTTTTTGTTACTTGGTTTTTTTTTTCACTTTTTTGGGTTTAGTTAGTGGCATTAATTGCTTTGAGTTTAATTAAATTCTTTTCTTTTAATATGTCACAGATAAAGTAAAGGAACAACAAGGTACTGAATGTAATGGTCTGGTTACCTTGTTGACAATACTCTATAAACATCAAATGTTTGAGTGTTTGAACAGATATCTTCTGTAATTGATGATTGCACATGTACCCACATAAAATAAAGATTTTTTTCTAAAAAAAAAAAAAAAAAAAAAAAAAAGAACATGCTTTACCATTCTAAAAAAATAGAAATTATCATGGCAGTTGTAGTTCTGAGGTCTACCATTTGCACAGCCCTACTCTAGAGATATAACGTGTATTTGCAACATTTAGGTCACCGTATTAAAGACATAAACAAGACTTACCATAAACTATAGAGTGTTTACAAAAAAAGACTGTAGACACTACTGGATAATCCCTAAATCCTGGACTAATGGTAATGGTGGTGGTGTGGGGGCGGGGGGGGGAGAGGCGTGAGGACTCTCCCCCCCCCCCCCCCCCCCACCACTGGTACAAAGTATAGACATACAGTTTTTTCAATTAGCTATCTTCCACTTCGTAGAAAAACTGTACAGAAACTCTACCATGAACTATAGCGATACAATGTGTAATTAATTACTCTCCAGATTCCACAAGCTACCTCCAACAGAGTGTATCACTATATTTTAACACAGACAAAATAAACAGATGTTTCTTAGTGTAGAATGTTTTTGGTCACTATTTTATTCTTGAGATCTTGCCATGTTATTTGTCACCTTGCCCTATGATATGACTTTAAACAGTGTCAGCCCAAAATATATACTAATTTAAATATAAAATATAGTTGTTCATAAGCAGTGCTTTGCCTGGGGGAGCAGAGAATCACAGCAGGCATCTTCCTACTCGTGGTTAGTTTCTGTCTAAAACCTCACTTCAGTTATTAATATATGTCATACCTTCGCCTTAGGCAAAGTAACATGACGCCAATAGGAATACAAGCATTCCATCGAAACACAGAGTTTCACATAAGATAAGAACCAATTGACCCATCTAGTCAGTTCAGATGTAAAAAGCTTATCTCAATTTCTAATCTAGACAACATTATGATTATCCCAATAAATATTAAATGTCCATGCAGTATATTACGTACTGTAACAAGGTATATTCTTCAATTGTCAATGTTACTTTGGCATTATCATGTTCTAAAACATTTTTTTAAGAAAATATCATATAATTTAATTGTGCTTTAAAAATAAAATTAACATTTAGCCCAGATTGGGGACTAATAGCTCTCTGAATATCTAGATTTAAGATATTGTAGATCAAATTTAAATTTAAAATGGTGCAAAATTACCCCTATTTTGGAAATGTGTTATATAAATAATGCATGAAAACATGATGCTAAAAAATATTTGAAAAAAAAATGAAAAAGGAATACTTCAAAACACTGCATGTCTTAGGGAAGATGCCTGTCACTTAAAGCAGACTTCTCTCTCACCAGTAAGACACTCACCAATCAGAGGTCTATTGAATCTGATCTTATCCCATAAATCTCTTCCCAACAGGGGTTTAGAGGAAATGTAGTTTATCCCCAGAAGTATAAACTGTTTAGAGTCGGCTTTTCGGCTCTTTTTGAGAAAAGAGAAATTCTTTCCAAATGTGGTGACTTGAAGTTGGACAAACTGACACCAAAAAATAAGAACATAAACATGTCTACTTTTCCGTGTGGTAACAATTTTATAGTCACTCTCGAAATTGAAATGTACTCTCTCTGCATCACAAAGTCTGAAATAATGCATGAATTAGTTAAAGGACCACTATATGCACCCAGACCACTTCAGCTCAATGAAGTGGTCTGGGTGCCAGGTCCCTCTAGTTTTAACCCTGCAGAGAAATTGCTATGTTTACACTGCAGGGCTAATCTAGCCTTTAATGGCTGCCTCCCTGACAGCCACTAGAGGCCGCTTCCGCGATTTACACTGAGCAATTCGCACTTATCTGATGCTGGACATCCTCACGGAGTCCAGCGTCAAATAAGATCCTGATAGGAAAGCATTGGGCGGGTTTGAATGCGCGAGCGCCTCTGGCCGCACATGCGCATTCGGTTTCACTCAGGGACTGACGTCGGCGGGGAAGGAGAGGTCACCAGCGCCGAGGGAGCCCGGCGCTTAATTAAGGTAAGTGGCTAACCCCTTCAGCGCCGAGGGAGTGGGGCACTGTGGGAGGGGAGCACTCCAAGAGCCTGTAGTGCCAGGAAAGCGGGTTTGTTTTCCTGGCACTATAGGACCCCTTTACGCGTTCATGCAAATTTGCTAGGGTGCATAGACTGGCCCTTTAATACAAAGTTATTGATTTCCAAAATGGGTTGTGTGCGGCAGATTCAAATGCATAATTTGATCTTCTAGACCATGGATAGCCAAGCTAAACCCCTAGTAGCTGTCGAACTACCATTTCCATGATGCTTTGCAGCATTGAGCCTAGCAAAGCATAATGAGAGTAGTAATTCTTCAACATTTTCCTACTGTAACAAAACCACTTTTGTCAAGAATACCTCCACAAGTTCAGAAATTCAACAGCACAAATCTCATTGGAAACTATATGAGGATTATTCACTAAAAAAATTTTTTTATCGAATTGGCAACTTACTTTAAATTTAGGTCAAAACAGCCTAGTTTAAAAAAGTAATCTCCAATTATGTACTAAGCACAAGGGCCATAATATTTACTGGGCTGCATAAAAACTGAGACACTGAGACACTCACCATTGTAAAAAAAAAAAAAAAAAAAAAAAGTGTTATTCGCACAGATAGATATTTCTTTATATCCATGTGATAACTAGTGAAGGCATTTTTTGTCCCTCTTTTCTTGTGCTGGCTGGCTGAATCACTTTAATTTTGCAAACTATTTCTCGGTCTATAACCATAATTTTGCGAAATACTGTACTGATTTGTGCGCTTAATAGTCCCACCTGTCACAAGAATAATATTATTTGCAACGCTTGATGTAATGTGGTCAGAAAATGCCAAGATTTAGAACAGACATTCTTATTTGGCTTAGTTAATTGGCTAAATATATCCTCTTACATCTGCAGCCCCGGGACTTCTAGACTAATAAGGTATGATATTAATTTTCATTAAAGGCCCCAAAGACTTGGCAAAATATTTCTCGCCTACGAGTTGTTTTTTTGTTTTTCTTTTTAATTATGTGGTTAGCATTCCGCTTTGACAAATCAACAGGGTCACGTCAGAGTTTTATTTTTTTTTTTAATGATTTTTTTTTTTTTTAGCAGCTATAGATTTTATCTTGTTCTAATAAACGGATAAACTGTAAATGTGGCAACATTAAAAAATATTATCAAGAACAGATGATTAGAAGCTTATGGAATACAGCAACTATGTAATAATTGTGTCTGATAAAAAATAAAAAATAAAAAATAATCTTTCCGTATGGTATATGTATTGAAAGCATTAGTGAGGGTTGATTAATATACTTAAAATAATAATCTGAATGCTTTGTTTATCAATATCATTGATAGCATATGATATTTTAGACCTGCGTTAACACTGTCTTGCCAACCATGCTTGTTGATGGAGTCGTGCAAGGTTGTTCAGGGGGCATGTTTAGTGCACTATGTAGCGTTGAATGAAAATGTAACATACAGGGGGTGGAGCCTGACTGCAGAGCAGAGCAAATTCATGTTACTGCAGCTCCTGCTTCTTATAGCAAAAATCAACGATTTATACCGAGCACAGGTGGCAAATATACAAAATATCGCTGCCAAACGATCGGGGACATCATGATATCCATGCCCATACCACATATGTGGACCTTTGTACCGGTCTTGCCTGAACTAACCTCGCGGCCTAGAAGCATGGTCAGCGCGGTGGAGCCGGCCGCTCTCCCATCGCCACAACTGACTGCAGATCACAGCTTGGGCCCTCGTCTCCCCCCCTATGGACCGGCCGGGGTTATCCCGGTCCCCACCTACCAAATGCATGCATTGCATATGCCATATGTTGTGGTCGTGACTTAAATATGAATATTAATCTCTTAATACATAATAATTAAGCAATACGGAACAACATTAATATTTTTATAGTTCATGGTATTATGGTCGAATATGTGGATAGAAAATACACAAAACGTTGTAATATTAAATGTATATTTAATATAACTATAATAAATAAACAGATGCTAGCAGAATGTCAATTTACCACAATAATTATACAATATTAAATGTATATTTAATATAACTATAATAAATAAACAGATGCTAGCAGAATGTCAATTTACCACAATAATTATACAATAGAAAATTACTTACAAAAGGTTACTAAATGTTTTACAAAAGGCTATTACAATTGCTAAATGTTACAATGGATTTATATTACTTACAAGGCCCCAGCCCTTTGGCTGGGGTAAGTCAGAGCTGGTACTACATCTTAGGTCCAGTCAGGTACAGGCAAAAAGAGCCAGAGTTTCTCCTACATCTGGTTTTTATTCAGTTTATGTAGGCTGGCCTGTGATGTCACTGCCAGAAGCACATGTCTTCCTACACACTGCCCCTAGTGGTGCCTCCAAAGCATTACACTAAATATGCTTTATTTATGATGTAAAGTCATTAATTAATCGATACCATTACAAACCACCCTTTGACTTATGTCATAAAACAAGTATTTATAAAACCAGTACATTTTGAATCTTCCCCATTTTAACACTACCTGCCCTACAACAAAACCCACCTTTTGAAGAACGATACCCATTTACCCATTAATTATTACCCATTCACATTTTATTTCTTATATAAATGTTCACCATTGAGCACATGCATTACCAGTTGGGAAACCTTGGCCTAAAGTAGGCACATACCCACCCTTATAATAATGAACAACTCAAACCATGTTTTATTAGATTAACCAATGATATTGTGTTCATGTGAGGATGTGTTTTGGAGCTTAATATAGTATTAGACCTGAAACCCAGGCTATGACCACATCGGGCCTAGCAAGATGGCAGACATGACCCGACTGCCGGCGCCAGCAACCACGCAGAGCGCACAAATGCAACTGGACCTGATATTTATCTGCTTCTGGGACCTGCTGGCACGGTGCCTGTCATGGAAGCCATCTGCACACAGCAGGGAAGCTGAGGGGTACGGGAAAGCGAAGCGGAGAGGTCCTGTCTTAGGCACAACAAAATCTGAAGCTCCCATATCGCATGCTGCATGCCCGTCTGGGCCGAAGGTCATGAGGAGAGTCCCTATGAGGCATCACCCACAACGCACCCACATCACCCACAAGACTGCCCTCCATTGGCGGTGGATGAACATCAGAGCTTTCCGCAGCACCCACACAGGGAAAGGCCCAGCCTCACAGAGCCTCCAAGTCTGTGAAAGATGGATGCCGACCTTCAACAAGGCCTGGGGCTGGGGAGAGGCCTCTCCTAGCCAGCGATCCACCAACACCCTCCAACACCACCAAACACCTGTCATCTTGCTTCCCAGTATAGGAATTGGCTGACTGGGTAGCCAGGGAACTGTGCCCGGTACAACACCTGCAGAGGACTTTGCTACCACCTAACCCACACGAGCTGACTCCAACGTTTTAAATACTCCTATACCTTAATATTTCAGCTTATGTTATGCATTGCATGCAGTATAATGCCTAACAGCCAATGTTAACCTTTCAGTCAGTGTGATTTTAAACTGCTTCCCCACACCAGGCACAAAAGAGCTGAGTAATATTATCAAGGTCACCAACGTGCTTAGCCTGTACCCTTAAACGCAGGCCCATTGAGCAGTGCATAAGAGTGGCACCATGGTCAATCTGCTAACTACAGATATTAGACCACGTGCAGTCAGTAACCCCAACACCTACTACTCGAGACATACTCTCATAGATATCTTTTACTATTTGTTTTGATGTAAATATGTTTGTTTATAAATTGTAATTTAGAGATCAATGCACCCTCAGAAGCCAGGTCTCTAGCGATGCGTGTGTTCCCCAGGTGGATGCAAGCTTGTAGCCCTTATCAGATCGCCGCATGTATCTTTTACTGCCCGCCAATGTGCCATACTCAGGCTATATCTGCTTATCTCTACAACACCTGTTACACTTACCTTTTACATATCTTGACTAGCTTGTGGCGGTATAATTTGATGTACATTCAGATATGTTGGCTTAAAACGTTTAAATCCTGTATTTCCAAAAAAAATATGAAAAAAAGGAGGCTGTACATTTCAGAGTTTAATGCCATGTGCACACCAACTATACTTCTGTCAAGTACACGTTTGTTATGACTAACTTTTTTTATTTCTGTATTGCATTCACTTTGCCACAAATAAAAACAGGTTGAAAAAAAACAAAGAAAATGATAATTAAACAGTTATTTTTTTCTAGAATGCTCTAAAATATTGCAAACCAAGCATACTATGTAATATCTAATATTTTACAATAAACTGTAATACATATTCTTTAAAAAATGATTGCAAAAAAAAAGTGCCAAAGTTGTGTAAATGAGCATTATTTAAAAATGTTGGTATAAAGAAAAGTATTATTGTGCCTTAATTCATACGCTAGCTATGTATACCCATATCTCCATGTACTCAGTATTTAAAGGGCTAATAAAAAGCTAGTCTTAATTTTCACTAAATGCCCCATAGACTTGTCAAAATATTTCTTGCCAGTACGTTGTTGTTTTTTTTTTTTTTTTTAATTATTTTAGTTATTACTTATGTGAGTTTTACGCCTTGACAATTTAGTAATTTCACTCCGTTTTTTTTATTTTATTTTTTTTGTTATAGATTGTATCAGATTGTAACAGTTATAGATTGTATCTTCTTCTAATAAACTGATAAACTGTAACTGCAGCCACATTAACAATAGTATTAAGAACATATGATTGGAATACAGCAACTATTACTACTTGTGTCTCATGAAAGACAGTCCTTTTAAACATACATGGAAGCGGGAGACAAATAAGTTCTTTAGCCGTTTGGTATATGTATTTAAAGCATAGGTGAGAGTGAGGTTGTACATCTGGCGTGTTTGGCTTGTTATTGTAGCGATGTAAGAGGATTTTGCATGTTTCTCACACCAAGGCTCTATGAATGCTGTAGGACTATTTATATTATATATGTAGCCAGGCACTTGTATTTACTGTATATGTTTTATTCAGAGTCATATTCACTGTATGTGCCTCTTATTCTTTACTACAGTTATATTGTTTACATTCTGATGGTATTTTCTAGAATCTTTATTCCATAAAATCTTAGCAAGCACCTTTCCAGCAGGTTATTTGGTCATTCTTTTATTTCTTTGTCACTCCTGCCATATGTGTTAAAATTATATCTGGAAGGGCTAATGGAAGTTTAGTTCTAGGAAATATTATGTTAGATATGACGTTTTTTTTGTTTGTTTTTTTTAACTGCTTTAATAATCAGTTCTATATTTATTTCATTTTCTATATGAACATACCTAGCTAATTCTCTCTTATCAACCTATTTATTAAGCAGTTTGCCTACCTAATACTTACACTTTCAGTACAAATGTTGGTGATGTTCTAGACCCTTGTTTCTCAACCTGTGGTACCCCAGGGGGGTACAGCCTGTGGTACCCCAGGGGGTACATGCACCAAAAGCATGTGTGGTTGCAAACTTTACACTAAAGCAGAGTAGGAGCTGTGATCTTTGTGCTCCTCCAGCACTGCTCTATCACGCAGCCTGTGGTGATGCCAGAATTTGGGTTATGACATCACTCTGGCCCCAGCATCACTAAAGAGCACACAAGGGAGCAGAGTAAGAAGACCATGAAGATGACAGTAGCCACACTAGACCCCAGGGAAAGGATCCCAACGGGACCACAAGGAAAGGATCCAGTCCAGCTCTCCCAAAGGTAGGGAGGATGGATGGACTTAAAGGACCACTATAGGCACCCAGACCACCTCAGCTCAATGAAGTGGTCTGGGTGCCAGGTCCCTCTAATTTCAACCCTGCAGCTGAAAACATAGCAGTTTCAGAGAAACAGCTATGTTTCACTGAGGGTTAATCCAGCCTCTAGTGGCTGTCTCACTGACAGCCGCTAGAGGCGCTTCTGCGATTCCCACTGTGTAAATCACAGTGAGAAGACGCTGGACGTCCATAGGAAAGCATTGAGTAATGCTTTCATATGGGCTGTTTGAATTGCCGCGCATGCGCATTCGGATCTGATGTCGGTAGGGGGTGGAGAGTTCCCCAGCACAGAGGGAGCCTGGCGGTGTGTGTGTGCGTGTGTTTGCCAGTGCGCGTCAAATCAGTGGGAGTGTCTGTCAGTCTGTGTCAAATCAGTGAGTGTGTGTGTCTGTCAGTGAATATGTGCGTGTCAGTAAGTGTGTCTGTCAGTAAGTGCCAGTGTCCTCTGTGTGTTAGTGTCTGTCAAATTCCTCTCTGTGTAAATGTGTGTCTCCAGCTTCCTCTGTGTGAAAATGTTCACGTGTATGTGTCCTCTGTGTGTAAATGTGTGTCAGTGTCCTCTGTGTGCAACTGTGTTTGTGTGTGCGCCAGTGTCCTCTGTGTGTAAATGTGTGTTAGTGTCAACTGTGTGTAACTATTATGTGTGTATTATATGTCCATGTGACTGTTATACTTCAGATTAATAGTTCATACACTCCTCCTTACATACAAAACAAATGTGTAGGTGTCTGTCAGTGGCTGTGTGCCTGCCAATGTGTGTGTGTCAAATCATTGGGACTGACTGTCTGTCAGTGTGTGTCAAATCAGTGAGTGTGTGTGTTTGTCAGTGCATATGTGTATGTCAGTGGGTGGGTGTCGGTGTCCTCTGTTTGTCTGTCAAATTCCTTTGTGTGAAAATGTCCATGTGTCAGTGCCCTGTGTGTCAATGTGTGTCAGTGTCCTCTGTGTGTAACTGTGTGTGTGTGTCAGTGGTATCTGTGTGTAAATGTGTGTCAGTGTAACTATTATGTGTGTATTATATTTTCGTTTTGTGACTGTTATACTTCAGATTAATAGTTCATACACTCCTCCTTACATACACAATATTCACATTATGTCCTATTTATTTTACAAATATTCTTTACTACCTTTAATATGGGATTAACTTAAATATCATTGTCTACACGTTTTATATTAGAAATGGAAATTACTTTCTTGAGGCAAAGGGACTTAGGATCTTTTTTTTTTTTTTTTTTAGATCTGCAGGGGTACTTCTCCGTAATGGGTTGAGAAGCACTGTTCTAGGTAACTGCTTTCTGACCAAGCACACCAACACCCTAAAGTCTGTCAGTATCATGACAGGAGCAGAATTGTCAAATGCCTAGATTCTGGACTACTGGTATACCTAGAAGACTGGTTAATGAACCACAATTCTGGACTGCTGGAATACATTGAACACAGGGTTAAGAACCACTGTTCTAGATATCTAAGAGTATAGAAAAAGCACTTCACATGCCTTTTTACATGCGCTAGCTTTATTGGTCACTACCACATATCTATGATTTCTTTGTATAATAAGTATAATACTTTTTTGACTCTTCGGTATTCAGTCCAGCAGCCAAGGGGTTAAGTGACACTCGAGCTCAGAGGCAAAGAGAAAAAATGATTTGCAGTGTGCGGAAAATATGAAGCCCCTGCTGCAGCTGGCTGCCAAACATTTGCATTTAAAAGACTTTACTTTGGGGTAATGAGATTTCGATACCACCCGAAGGTTAACTTTCTGAAATGCAAGAGAACATTTATCATGCTTCTACAAATCCAAATATCTTAACAAACACTTAGAATAAACTGCCTGCCTGCAAATGAAAAAAGGGAGAAAAGAAAAAAAAAAGACCACAGAAAATAAAACAACTAATCTGCCGGCTAAATTTTCTTGGCATTTAAACTCGGACTGTCCCTCTCAATTATGTGCATTATGGTGAATTAGCATGACAGCACTCAGCCATGAAACGCACTCTGCGCAATGCTGCTAAGAACATTTTGACTACGATGCTTTCAATTTATATTTTAAAACAAACAATGGGATTTTCCCAAGTTCCAGATTCCACCGGGCATGGAACGATAGGTCAAGGCTAAGTTGCAAAACGGCAGACGACAGTGGCCATGAATTTAAATGGCTGGAGCTGAAGTATAGAGAGGTGATTCTACCATAAAATTAATGAGAGGTTTAAAATGGATTATACTATTTTTATGTGGACCTTTTCACCTAGAAATGTAAAGAGGAAAAAGAATAAATGTGTTTAGAAATTAGTATGTGTGAATTAACTGCTTCTGTCTTCTTCTAAATTACATTACATTCCACTTACATAAGTGGCCGTCGATTGTCATGAAGTCACCTAAATGATCCTTAATTGTCCCCACCTGGGGCCACATATTCAGCAAATCATCCGAAAATGAAAGTGACCTTATTTTGCTTTTTTAAGTTGGGAGTTATATTACAGAAATCACCCTTCACATACATTCAAAACTGTTTTCCTGACACTATAGTGCCCTGACGGTGCCCCCACCCTCAGGGTCCCCCTCCCGTGACACTGAAGGGGTTAAAACCCATTCAGCAGCTTACCTTACTCCAGCGCCGGCGCTGGTGACCTCTCCTCCCATTCCGACGTCAGTGGAGCCGAATACGCATGCGCATTCAAAGTGTCCATAGGAAAGCATTTCTCAATGCTTTCCTATGGACGCTCTGCACGATGAAGGCATAATATGCCTCCAGCGTCACAAATGTGCCTGTAGTGGCTGTCCGGAAGACAGCCACTAGAGGCTGGCTTAACCCCAAATATAAACATAGCAGTTTCTCTGAAACTGCTATGTTTGTATCTGAAGGGTTAAAACCTGAGGGACCTGGCACCCAGACCACTTCATTGAGCTGAAGTGGTCTGGGTGACTATATTGTCCCTTTAAAAATAGTTTAACTCAATTCAAGTGATTTATAGTAATACGCATACAAACAGCATATATACACATACTTGTAGTATTGATACATGTGTATTATATTAAAGTGTATATAACATAAGTGCATATTAAAGAGCATTACATTCCATCTGTACATTGTGCTAGGAGAAACGCAAACAAATGTATAGATGTATAGATTATAATGTAAATGTATTTAAAAATATGATCCCTACACCAAATGTCATTTAAATCCTCAACATTAGGCATGTTTTCCAGTGGCACACAGGGTCTAATGCCTTCGATTGAGCGGCAGGCAGTACTCTTGTTCTCTGTTACTCTGTTGCTCCTCAGCAGTCACTTGCTGGATGAATAGGGGATGCACTCATGCCGGTGTAGTGGCAGTAAAGCCAGCATTTTGACGTCAGCATGGGCGATTGCCATGCTTAGGGAAGTGACTCCCTAGCCAGGGCCAATCATTTCACACTCAAACACAGCCAAACCTAATATATAATCACACTGAGTAAGCAACAAACATGCATTTAATCATACTCTGAGGGCCTTGCTCATCCCTCTCTATTCGAAGCCCTGCAAACACTCTGTGTGTACCTTAATCATACACACACTTTCTCTGTCTCATGTACACCCTCTCTCTGTCACATATCCATACACTCTATCCGTCCCATGCACGCACACGGTGTCTGTCACATATTCATATACTCTATCTCTCCTTCCCACGCACACACTCTGTCTGTCACACGTTCATATACTTTATCTCTCCTACCCACATGCACACACTGTCTGTCACATGTTAATATACTTTATCTCTCCTTCACATATGCACACACTCTGTCTGTCACACACTCATATAATTTCTCTCTTCTTCACGCATGCACACACTCTGTCTGTCACACATTAATATACTCTCTCTCTCCTTCACGCATGCACACACTCTGTCACACATTCATATACTCTCTCTCTCCTTCACGCATGCACACACTCTGTCACACATTCATATACTCTATCTCTCCTTCACGCATACATACACTCTCATTTTTCCTCACAAACACTTTTTTATTATGATTTGATCCTGAACTCAGTTCTATGTGAAAAAACAAGATTCTTACGATATTAACTATTAATATAAATTATCATTAATGAAATAGGCAATTGAGTAAATCATTTTGTTAATAATTATCACACAATTTCTCTCTTTTTCTCTTCTTTGCCGAGCTGCTGGTCAGAAGAAGGAACTACATTTTCCTGTGACACGTGACATCAATTGACCTGATCAGCTATTTAGCTATCAGCAGCAATTAGACTATCCAAACGTATGGCTGCAAAATTAAAGTGGCACTGTAACTAAAGAGGTAGAATGTTTCTAAAAAAATAAGTATTTTACATTTCATTGAAATCTTAAAGCAGTCAACATAATCAAAAGATATAATACGATTAAGATCACTCCTCTGATGTGGCTCATTGTAGCTTCATCTACCAGGAGTGGAACATGCTTGGGCCTGGTATTGAGAAGGGGCTATCAGCTCCAGGAATTCAATCAGCACCAATATTAATCCAACCCATCACTTAAGCACTCACTGCAAGGTGTACAGATGGTTAGAATGTGTGCCTGCCACTGAAACCGTCCTCTCTCCCACCCAGAAATAAGCTCCATTGCAAGAAGTGGTGGCTCATACGTGGATGCTAACAAACCAGTCATTCTAGTAACTGAAAGAGGGTAGTGTTAGGAAGAAGAAGGGGATATTGCAAAAGTAGCAGTGAATGGCAAAATGTCTTCATTGGGGAATATTTATAAACATGACTAAGTAAATTAATTATGTTTATAACATTTAGAATTACTCATAAGCTTTATATTAAAAAAAAAGCAAACAGATGAAAAAAGAAAGCGAGAGAGGAAAACACTGACATAGAAAGGCAGAGACGCACACGCTGAAATTTAGCTTATCAAAATCATACAGAGATGCATAAGTGGCAGAAAGAGACACATATACTAACACAGAGAAATGATCAGGACTTGTGTAATGGGCTACTCAGATACAGACAAATTGGGTGTTATGTTTTTTCTAATACCACACATGACCACAAGGTGCTCCATGTATAACCAGCTTTGCTTTTGGACAACAATCTTATTTTACACATTGTATGTGCCTCAGTGGCTGGATTCTTTCTGTGTTCCAATTCTATGCACTTCAATTCAGAGGCTTCGGAGCTGAAGCAGTTTGTATGCATTCAATTTTTTGGTGTTACCCATACAGGGTACAACATGGCCATGTTGTACCCATACAGGGTACAACATGGATTAGACAGATGGACTTGCAGTGCAAGCATGTCAAAATCGCGGCCCGCGGGCCCTTTGCGGCCCACAATGGACATCTTTGCGGCCCGGCGAGCCGCGAGTACATGCTTGGTGTTAAAGCAGGGTAGGCACTTGCTTTCCCCACATTGCAGGTGCCTACTCTGCTAAAACTTACCCATAGGGCCAGCAAGGGAGCTCAGTGTTCCTGCTCCTCACTGCTCCCTCGTGCGCGCCGTCTGTAGTGAAGCCGGGCGCCCGAATATGATGTCATATTCTGGCACCCGGCATCACTAAACTGCACGCGAGGGAGCAGTGAGGAGCAGATAGAAGATCCCCACTGGACCCAAGGGAGAGGCCCCACATTGGCTCCCAAAGGTAGGGAGCAATAAAGAAAATGATGTGTGTGCAAAAATGTGTAAATGTGTGTGTGTGTCTGTCAGTGTGTGTGTGTGTGTGTGTGTCTGTCAGTCTGTCAGTGAGTGTGTGTGTGTGTGTGTCTGTCAGTGAGTGTGTGTGTGTCTGTCAGTGAGTGTGTGTGTGTGTGTGTGTGTGTGTCAGTGAGTGTGTGTGTCTGTCAGTAAGTATGTGTGTGTGTGTGTGTGTGTGTGTCAGTGAGTATGTGTGTGTGTGTGTCAGTGAGTGTGTCTGTCAGTGAGTGTGTGTGTCCATCAGTGAGTGTCTGTCTGTCTGTCTGTGAGTGTGTTTGTGTATGTCTGTCGTATCTGTGTGTGTCAGTCAGTGACTGTGTGCGTCTGTCAGTGAGAGTGTGTGGGTCAGTGAGTGTGTGTTTGTATGTGGGTGTGTGTGTGTGTGTTGGTCAGCGTTGCATTGGCTGCGACTGGATAGTGGAGTACCTGGAGGTGCATGGAGGCACGCAACGCCACATCACTCCATGGATACTTTGAAAGGTGTAAGTTGCCCTATTAGAATGTAAAACTTCATTTCATAAAAATGAAAAGTCCAGCTCTGACGAGGTGTTTTTTATATAGTTAAGTTTGATTGTTTTTATTTTTTTTTTATTTTTTCATCGATGATTTGAAGCCAGATGCAATCTCCTGCCCTGTTATCTAGTCTACATTGTAAGCATCGCTCATTAGCCATTTCAGTGCATTTCTAAATACCTCGGCTTGTTATCTTTGCTTTAGCACTGCAATTTCATTGCTTTACAGATACAATGAAACTTCCATTTTTCCAGATTTTAATTACATTTTACATCTTAAGGCACAAGGGGGAAGCGAGATTCATAATTTCACCCTAATGCCATAGAAACCATTTTGACTCAGCAATTTAATGTCACATTGGATGTGTTTGAATAGAAAAAAAAAGAGAGAGAGAAATTGGAGGGAGTGAAAGGTATGTAATTTAAATAGTTTTATAACAGCAGTTGTACATACCTATTGGAAGAAAAGAAGAAAAACAAAACCAATAGGCCAAATAAATTTTTTAATGTTATTATAATTTATTTCTATCAGTGAAGGTATTCTTTCTTTCTTTTTTTAATATATTACTTGATTACCTTATTTTCCTGCTGGTTTTGAAATATACAGCAGTACGCTGGGTAGACTGCTGCTTGTCTGTCCATAGAGCACCTGCTTTATTCAAATTCCTAACAAGCATCTGCTTATTACATTACATAAAGTACATGTGAGCAGGTCATAGATACCTGGCAAGAATTGTACACATTTTCTGTACAACAAGCTCAATATATTAGCAGCTGCAATCATTATCGTAGGGAGAATGGCAAATTCTCTTGTTTTTGTTAACTTTAAAAGAGATGAGGGAATGTAACGGATAGATAGAATTCTCTGTAAGTTTCATAATGTTAAAATAGCTAAATCTCTATTCCTCTATTTCTGCTTTATAAGGCTTTGTGGTACATATTTTGTTTTTAAAGTTTGATGTTATGTATGTGTATTTAATTTTTTTCCTTTACTTACTTTTTTTGCACATCCGTAATTTTAGTCTTTAACCCCTTAAGGACTAAACTTCTGGAATAAAGGGGAATCATGACATGTCACATATGTCATGTGTCCTTAAGGGGTTAATCTTCTTATATTCTACATGCTATGCGATGTTTTTTTTCTTCGAAAAACGCAATAAAATTGAGTGGTAGGCAACCTTTGGCACTACATCTCCCAGAACGCTGTGCCATCATTAAGGCTCTAAGAGCATTATGGGATTTGTAGTCTACAACATCTGGAGTGCCAAAGGTTGCCTACCAGTGATCAAGACTGTTTTTCAAGATCACCATTTTGATACCACGTTTGCAGTAAATTATTTTGTCATTTTGTGTGTATAACTGCCACAATAATTAGAACCCCCTGATTCTTTACTTTAATCACTGAACAGGGCATCTTCAACACATGGTGCTGATTAATTTGGTTGGCACCATGCATGCTAAGACATAGAACTATAAATCGTTTATCTGCACCTGGGGCCCTAGAAGGCAGGCAAAGATCACCTAATGGGTAACATGGCTCTGTTGTCAATGTAAAGTTAGGTTTCACCTAACCTCAACTGTATCCTAACACTACATTTTATTTTATAGGGAGTATGTGCAAAATACATGAAGCTTCACCCTCTAATTCACTAACTTGATGTTAGCCAAGTACCAAATCTGGCAATACCAAGGGGTTGAGCAATGTCCACCTCTCCGATAACATTCTACAAGTACATAGATAGAGCTCATGCTGAGAGAATTGCTTAAAAGAACACTGTATGCACTCAGCCAGAGACATACACCCTCTCATGCTGTTACCTAGCCTGTTACTGCACTGTGCCATCACTATGGTGAAGCAGGGGATGATGAACATAGATGCCTCCAGTAAAGGTTCCTGTAATGTGGTAATATTCCCACTTAAAACTCGGCTTATTCTAAATTTTCAGCAACGTTTTACTCTAAGCTTGAATTAAACCTACACTTAGAGGGCTATTCACTAACCTCCAAATCTCAGCAAACTAAAACAGAAATGGCAAAATAAAGGCTAAAAAAGTTAATTGCTGAATTTTTTCACATTAGCTATGTTGCCTAAGTGTTTTAGAATAATCCTGCTAATCTTAAACTCCTAAATTTGCTTTCCTAACGCCCCTTTACCTAACCGTAACCCCTTAAAATCATTTATTCGTAATCACTCATATATAACCTATATATGACCCTAAACCTAAATGCTTTAATTTCATGTTCTGATTGCTCTAACTCAAAACATATATTTAGAGTTAAACATAAAAATGATTCCAAATGTAACATGCAACATTTCACATGCCGAAACCCAGCCTCATCTGGTAATAAATTTGTACATTCTGTGCTACAGCTAAGGAGTTGGAATATCAAATAAGCCAGTCATAAATTATTTAATGTGTATTTAATTAGAGAGCAGAGCAGCATCAACAATAAGAACCCAGTGTTGCTTTATGGCAAACTGTGCAATTAAATGAGTAAACACTTTAAAAATAAATATTTAAACAAATTGATCATGTAAACATTTTTATGTTACCTATAGTGTTCATGCTTTGTTTAGCTGAATGTAATTCATTTTGCTTTAATAAACATGTTGTCATGTGTAAAGGCTTAGTTCTGAAGAGGTCAGGTGTAGTGCACAATCTGTGCATGTCTCTATAAGGAAGTGCTATGCAGGTAATTCTGGCGTTGAACCTGATATTGGCGTGTGCAAACCTTCTTTATTTTTATGTACATAGATATACACATAAACTTGCTCAGCCACAACAGCCTTTGCACGCACAGAATAACACATAAGGATCATTTACACGGCTTCGATAACTTTGCACATTTTAAAAATAATAAGAGTAATACAGACTAGGCATGTATGTCCTGTTAGCTAAACTGCTCTTAACATGCTAGGTTAGGTAGGTCAACTGGACCTGAGGATTATGTTAGGTAAAACAGTATAGACTTAAAACATGAGTGATAGAGTATGAGTAATGCCACTGGGTGTGGGAATGCTTAAAGATATGGTATGCAAATGAAACACAATTAAACATCAGGAGTAAAAGAGACTAAGAGCAATCTGCAGAAGGAGGCAGTATCTGCAAGGGCCTTGGGATATATTAGGGAACAGAGGCGGCTCTAGACTTTATGAGGCCTTAGGCGAAACTCAAACATGAGGCCCCACTAACAAAAAAGTGTCACATATACACATTGATGCACAGTTTACCTGTGTATGTGCCTTAGAGTGTGTCTAACAGAGTATCCTTGTGTGTGAATGTATGTCTCTGTGAGCATGTTTGCATTTTTGTCTGAGACCCTATGTGTATGGGGTAGCTGCTTGAAGTGTGTTGTGTGTATGGGGGGGGGTAATGGTCAGAAGGAGAGGCGGGTGATGGTGAGAGGGGGTGATGGTGACAGGGAGGTGATGGTGTGGGGGTGATGTGAGAGGGGTGATGGTAATGTGAGAGTGAGGGGGGGTAATGTGAGAAGGAGGGGGGTGATGTGAGAAGGAGGGGGTGTGATGTGAGAAGGTGGGGGGGGTGATGTGAGAAGGAGGGGGTTGATGTGAGAGGGAGGAGGGGTGAGGCTGAGGGTGGTGTGGGGGGTAGTGAGGCTGAGGGTGGTGGGAGGGTGAGGCTGAGGGGGGTGAGCGAGAGCCTACCTTTACTCCCTGGTAGACCAGTGGGCTCCCTGGTGGTCCGGTGGCCATTGCTTCCGGTCTGCAGCTCCGCAGAGCTGCAGACCATGTAATCTTGCGAGATGTCAGAGCGTTGCCGTCAGAGCTGCAGACCGGTGTGTTCTGTGGCTGGCCGGGCAGCCAGGAGGGGCCTCGCACCCGGCGGCATACCAGGCAAGCCGCCGGGCCTCCTCCTGTGTCGGGTCCTCGGTCACTGACCGAGGACGTGACACAGTCTGCCCACAGGCGGTTAAGGCGGCCGCGAGGCCCCAGCCAGCGCGAGGCCTTAGGCGGCCGCCTAAACCACCTGATTAGAGAGCCGCCTCTGTTAGGGAAATCAGCCGATACCCAGCATGTTTTGTATGCCTCCCTGGTACCCCTGGTGAGTGGTGACTCGAGTCCCACTTGAATGTTCCCCATCTGCTCCAGGCCTGCACCAAGTCCCACTGCGCCAGTCTCACGTGTCCCTTCACGGTTCCCATCCAGGACATGGTCTCGAGGGCCTTCCACCTGCTGTGCTTGTTTAGCAATAGCCTGCCGAGGGCATGAGTCGTGCACAGGGTATTTCCCAAAGTTGGTGGTTGACAGCATGGCTAAGTCTCCTGCGCCTTTGCGGTTTCCAAGGTGACCAACTCCCTTTCTCCAGCACCGGTACCGGACTCAGACTTCACAGCTGAGCATTGTACTTGGGCTTTGGCAGGAGGGTTAGGCTGGATGGCCAGATTGGTTCCAGATACTATTGCACGTTGCTGGATTCTGAGGCAGAACTGCTACCATAGACGATCAAGTTGCTCCTCGTCTGAGGCCCATAGCGTGGACTTCGTTGGAGCTGCAAACTTCCCATCGGCGGCCATCTTAGCATGCTGTGTGATCTCCGCAGGAAAATCGTTTTTCAGCAGAGGTGATTGAGTAGCACTCCAGTGTGGACCAGGATCACCCCTGCCAGTCCAAGGGGGAGGTTAACAGGGTGCTTGCACAAGGCACACGTTAGGCCGCATTTGCCGTAGTGGAGCTTGCTAACTCCAGTCTTTGTCGCTGATGCCGTTCCCTTGTGTCAGTTAAGCCAGGCAGCAGGAGGCAGATGTTAACTTGTCCCAAATCCAATTTTTGGGCTGTAATAAGCATATTTTTATCGAGCTTGTGGAGGAGCTCATGCAAGATGCGTCTTTCCTCCGCGGCAGTCAGGCACCGTGCCCATGAGCTATGGTATTTTAAGTCATATCATCTATTTTGCTGGGAGAGATGAATGTGCTGAATGGTGTTTACTGATTTTAAACCTGCACATGAGAAAATAAAGAATCATAATTTAATTTGGCATCTAGCCAGATATATCCTTGGAGTTTGCTGTTGCTGCCTTTTTGTACACTCTTCAATTAAAAATTCTTCAAAAACACACAAAAGCAATGCAATGGTAACTGAAAAATATTTTAGGATTTGTTTATTAAATATGACCATATTGAAAAAAGATGGGGAAAAGTATAGTGCAATAGCACAGTTCTAAAATACGAAATCAGTGTCACTCACAGATTAAAGAGCACCAATTTAACCTCATATTTATTAACATTCTCATTACTTTGGCCAGTGACAGCACCCTAACAGCATATCTTTATACTGCTGTTACATCATTTCCATCTTATCCCAGAGACCCTTGCATCCCTTAATCTATCTTAAAATGATTACTACGCTAAAAGACAGGGGGAAAAAAATCCCAATTTTGACTTTCCTTAAACAGAGAATCCAATACCTGCAAGGTAATAAGAGTGAAGACATTTTTCATATCCTAAATGACACATTAATTTTCCAGAACTAAGTAATGGGAACATTATGCAGCAGAGAAGAAAGGAGGAGTTATTTAACTTGCAGAGTACAAGAAGTAATTTAATTGGTGAAATACTCTGGTAAAGTCTTCGAGCAAGAGTGAGATAAGGCCTAAGCCTACTGAAGAAATGGATTTGTTGAACGCACAGTGTATGCATTTGATGAGGTCACCATGGTAGTTTTAAAGGGTACATGGTTAAAGCCTGAAAAAGCCTCTTTAAAGTCTTTTCAGATGCCTAGACATAGATTTTTGTCTCCATGACAATATTTCAGTATGCAAAGTAGAGGGAATTGAAAGAGGTCGATTTACATAAGGATGAAGCTGGGCTTTTAATGGAAAGCTATTGGCCTTAACTCTTACAGCAGATACTGTATTCTGTTTAAAATCCTTTCTCACAGAATATTAGAAACAGTGCGCTTTTGAGGATAAGAGTTCAAGATGGACTGAAGCTTGTTTCTTAGTGACCTGAATTTCTTATGTCTTTCCTCCCTGGCAAGTGATACAAGGCAAGCGATATACATTGTTAGTTATTTACTCTTAGTTTTATTCCTGGTTGCTCATTCTGTGCCAATTGTAACATATGTAATACAATATGTCAGAATAACACAATAGAGCTGGTCTTTTAAGACAGTGTGAGGGAGGAAAGGGTAATTATGTTTGTGCCTAATATGCCTTCTGAATAATGAAGAGGAAAGATTAAAATATACTTGATAAACATGGTAAGATGTTTAAATAGCCATATACTGCCACAAAAAATGCTGGTTTACCCCCTAATTCAGCGGGTCACCCCAACCCCACAGCCATGGCCTCCTCCAAAGCCTCCTGCAAAGCTAAATTAAATAAATCCAGCCCAACATCCACCAGGTGGACCCCATAAATACGAAAATAAATAGAAGCATTACGCTCGAAGATGCGATGACGCACCGTGAGTCCCCCATTCCCTTCACAAAACATGAGACCCTCTTATTGAGCTTAATTCTGCCCAATTCCAAAGCTCTGGGGTCTCTGGCCCCGCCAGAAATTCAGAGAGAGCACCTCGGACCATATCAAAACACCCTCGGAAATTATTCCCTCATGTCGAACCACTACAGTTCTCACCCTACGAGTTAAGTAAGGGGGATCCTTCCTCTCTAACACGTACCTAGTACGTTAATCCTACTATAGCCTTCTGGTTTCTGAGGCATCTAATGTTCCCTTGTACACACGCAGCCTTGTACACACGCAGATACTTTACATACCCACAGTGGGAGCAGTATTCTCACAAACTACCGGTTTTACTCGTTACCTGTAATAGTTAAGTAATATATAAAAACAGTGCCACATTACCAAAGCCACTAACTGTTAAACTATGCTAACTTACTTATGCTGTCGCGACAATGCAAGCTCTTCTGTATTAATCTAGCACTGTTAAAACGTACCATTTTGTTATGACATAACTTCTCCAGCCTGTTATTATTATTTTAAAAATGTGCTGTCTATCGAATGCCATGTCAAACCTTATGTGTATAATTCACTTGCTAATGCTGTTGTGGCTTCGCAAGAAAATGTTATCCTTATTTACGTGCACAAGAAAAATAAAGAATTTAAAAAAAAAAAAACACCCTCGGAAAACGGAGCCAGAGCTCCCCCAAATCCTTCTGGATCCTTCCCCCAGATCCCACACCGGAACAGTGCCAAGTTTCCCCCAGCATGTATTAAAATGACATCTGGAACACCAAGCAGCCCGGATAAACGGACCACTTTGGGCAACAGCTGCAGCTGCTCCTACCACATCCCCCGGGTACCAAACCAATGGACTTCTGCCCACCCTGGAGACAGGCCCAATTGTAGTCCCCCAGGGCGAACTTGAGTCCGCAGCTTCACCCAATGGATGTACGAATGGCCGATGACCCATACTCGCTTTCCGGCATCTATAACGACAAAAGGGGAAACGGAATCAGTCTGGTTGGACGAACATATGATCGAAAGCTCCCAGATTCCCATCTCCCAATCCTTTGGATAACCTCCTCAGTCAACCCTAGGCATGATGCCTCAGTAGCAGCCCCTATCTGAAACAATTGTCCCCCAAACTCTGCACTATGCAGCCCTAAAACCCTGATAAATTGAAAACGGCAAGAGAAACTGGCATCTTTGTGAACCTGCTGGGCGAATCTCCCAGAAAGCGTGAAGGCATGCCACAAGACAAACCATAGATCCAGGGATGCTCCGTAACATGACCCAAGTACCCCATCCCAGAACATCCGTCTTAGACATGTGAATCAAAATCCTCACGGCATCCGCTGTGTCAAAAACATCCCCCAATAAAAACACCCCCAGGGACCAATTTGGATAGCCCCAAAAAAGGCGAAGGAGAATGCCAACCAAAACAACGCCACTTCAAACGGGGAGGAACAACCCTGCGGCAGAACCGAGAGTATGCTTACCAGAAGGGTGCCAGAAAATGGCCTCCGAGAATCAGAATGCGTAGGCCCTTACCGCCAGCCCCTCATAACCAACGAAACTCGGACATCCTTAGTAATGTCCGACACCCTGGCGAGGTTAAAGCTCAGCCCAGACAGCTTCCAAGACACAGGCGAAGAAGAACAACCCGAGGCCTCCCAGAACCAAATTAGTTGTAATAAACCCTGCACTCGCTCACCATGCGTCCGAAAACCACCGAGCTGCCTTTCGAATGCTAGCCAGTCACTCTATGCCTTTACCATAATGCTGCCAAGTAGACTCAGAGACTGAACCCCGAATCCACAAATTCACTTGGTCAACCCAAGGCCCCATAGATCCGCTGGACATGGGAAACCTATCTCGTCCGCCTCCAGCGCCGCCACACTGAATTCCCGCCACTGAAAACAAGAGAGCATCCGCTGTAACATTAGCAACCCCAGGCACATGTACAGCCCTACAGTATGCATTCAGAAGCAAACAGCGCAGCACCAGGTGCCGCAGAAGATGAACCACCGAAGGGGATGAAGCAGACAAATTGTTGATGGCCTGCACAACCCCCAAATTATCACAGTGGAAAACCACCCTCCCTGAAAAGATCACCTCAGATGTCCGCAGACACCACAATAGGAAAGAGCTCCAAGAAAGACAAGTTCTTAGTCAACCCCGCTGAATGCCAAGAATCCGGCCAAGGCTCGGTGCACCAGTGGGCCCTAAAGATGGCCCCAAAACCTGCTGTGCCTGTGGCATTGGTGAACAAATGGAGCTTGGCATTAGACATCTTAGGCGCCTGCCAATACGACCGCTCAAAATCCGTCCAAGAAGACAGACCAAACCCCCAAATCATCGTGCAATGGTTGAGTACATAATGATGAGGGTGATCCACCCCGAAGTATCAAATTGAAGTTTACCCAAGAGCGACTGCAGGTGTCGCAACTGAATTTTCTTATGTGACCTGGTGCAGAGACCAAGCCGCGCAGTTCCAGCAATTTATCCACAGGTAAATGAGATTCTCTAGCAACTGAATCAATCTCAATCCCCAAGAAGCTCAAGCAGGTGGAAGGACCCACCATCTTGTCAGGGGCGAGCGGGACACCAAAGAACCGAGAGACCGATTGCAGGGTTTGTAGAAGGTGTGAACACACATTCGAACCCGCAGGACCCACACATAAAAAGTCATCCAAATAATACCCACTCCAGGAATGTACTGAAACATTCGAAATAAAAGCAGGAAATCGAACAACCCATGGGCAAACACAGGTCAACGTAGTAACTGCCCTAGAAGAAACAACTCTACAGGTGATGGCAGCCCGGGTGGACAGGAAGCAGCCTCAACATCAGCTGTTGCCAGCAGATCCCCAGGGCCTGCCATCCGAACCATCCGAACCGCAGCGCCAAAGGAAGCGTACGACACCTTACACAGCTCCTCATCAATACCACTATTCACAGAACCCCCAAACGGGTAGGACAAATGGTGAGTCAGCCGAAACTTACCCAGCTCCTTCTTGGGCACCACCCCCAACGGGGAGACACGTGAAGGATTGGCGGGACTGCAAACGGGCCTGCCATTTGCCCAAGTGACAGCTCCTTACTAAGCTTGTCAGCTACTACCTCAGGGTGATCGCTGACTGACTTGAGATTCTGACACGACCCAGGAGAATCCCGCACCCGGTGTGGAATCCAAAACCCATCCCAGAAACCCCCAAGAAGCAACCCTGCTGCCTTGCGGTTCCTCTAACGGCTTAGCCAATGGGAGCATCGCGCCGACATCCAACAGCGTCCTCCCCTTTCGAGACCACGGTATCGCCGTGCTCCCGGCTTTTCCCCGCTTGAAACAGCGGGAAGCTGAGTGATAACCCACACACATGGAGCAAAAACTGCAAATACCCCAGAGGGTGACAGTGCCACTGTGAAGGTCATTTGAAAAGTATGATATTCATAGTTATATTCCATAATAAAGTGTGAAACTCAAAAAAACAATATAGCCCTCTAAGGTGCAGTGAAAATTCTATAATAAACTGTGCTGTACGTATTTGCTTACATTTGGAATGTGATCATAAAAATCATTTTAAAAAAATTACCTAAAAACTATTTTTTGCAAGGCATTCTGATGCATTTTATGTGCTGTCTTATAATTAGTAAAGAGGCTAGAACTCTGCAAAGTATTTTCCTTTTAAATTACTTACATAGAAAGTTATACCCGTGCTGTACTTTCAGGTTACTTGTATATTTTAATGGACTAATAGATCTGTTTTGCCTGGGAGTCTGTGAATGCACATGCTTCCTAGCAGGTTCATTTTAAAAGAGTTTAATACATATTTACAGTGCATAATCTGTTGAAAAATGCAAATGCTGCCATCTTGTATTCTCAGCCCTCTTGCAGCAGAGAGCATCTTAGCACCTCATCTGTGCACTGACATTTACTCGACTCTAATGTCTACAAAGCTTAAGAGGCATAGAGCAAACGCAAATCCATTTACATTGTACATCCCTAATACTTTCAGCCTTGCTTCTTGTAAAAGTCTGCAAACAGCATATTCAGCTTTCCCCATGTAAATAATAGGAGACATGCCTAGCAGAATGGATGTTGTATTAAAGGGACACTCAAGACTTCTTAGGCATTTCAGCCTGCTAAAGTGCTTTACATGTGAAGAATGTGTCCTCTTTCTTCCTTTTATATAAAGTGCAGATTTCAAAAGAAATTGACACTTTTGTAAATTAACCTTGTTACAACTCCCTGGTTGTCAATCAGAGAACCTGTTCTCTTCCTGGTTGTTCAGCTCAGTGGAGCTAAACTCAAGAGGCAGCAATTGCTCAAAGTACCTGCGTTGTAAAGACTTCTCATTGAGCTGCACTGGGACGTCTGTGATTGACCAGCCACAGAAAGTCTTGGTGAGGTTAGACAAGCATGGCATACAAAAGACTACAGACAGGAGATATGCAGGTTTTGCAAGCTGTTTTTACAAATCCCCCCAATGAAAAATACATGCTTTTTAGTTGTGGGTGTATCTACGAAACTTTGATTTTGAATTTTTATTTTTTATTTTTTTTAGCTTGGACAGTGGAGAGTCCTTTTAGGGGAAGCTTGCTACCTGGAAACACACACATACAAACACATACACTTTAATCAGCTGAACATGATAAGCTGCCCACGGGTTTAAAAAGTAAAACCGTGCACAAGTGTGTTTGTTTATTTCCCTGTTTATGTCCTTGTCCAAGAGATTTTCTGTATGTGCACAAGTGTGTCAATGTGTGTACTTTTGTATTTGCTTGAGCATATCTATTTGTGTGCATCTATATGTGTTTGAGGGTGTCTGAATATCTGTCTATGAGTTTATATATGTTTGCCTGTGTATGGACACATATGTATGCATGTATCTATGAATATTTATGTTTTTGCCTTTGCAGACTGTACCTGTGTTTCTCCTCCTCTGCCTGATTATGCCTGTGTGCTTGCCTACATATGAGTGTGTCTTTGTGTCACTCTCTGTGGGGTCATTTACAAAGAATGGGCTGATGTTTTTGGAATTTTTTTCCAAAATGCCTGCAGAATGCAAAAATTGTGGACACAGCCTTCAAATTAATATTTTTTTTTTTTACTTTGACACGTTTTTCAAATGATTTAATATTTTTTTAATAACTAAATAAATAAATAAATGTAATTTTTTTTTTTACAAAATGTCAAAATATCAAAAATATATCATATATCAAAAAAATAATAACTTCTTTCAAAATACTAAATCATTTTAAAAATGTATCCAAAAATATTAACTCGGGCCATATTGTCCACATCCAATAAATATAGATGCGTGATTGAAACAAGCAGAACTGCACAAATTGAACCATGCTAACTCCTATACAAAAAATCATTCTGTGTGAGACTGAATGGTGCACTGGCTTAAGGAAAAAAATATATATATGTATACCTCCTCTTCCTGAATTGTTTTTCAAAGCTGTTGTATACAGCAGACACACACTCCAAGGAATCCATGTATAAAGTGGAATTATGAGGCAAAAATGTGGTTCTTTGTTGAGCTCATTTGCATCTGCCTACCCAGAATCCCTTGCAGTAGTGAGAGCACTGTTAAAGTGAGATTTCTGTGGAAAAGAAAGTCTTATGGCTTGACTGGTGTGTGTATTTGTGTTTAGCAATGTAATAACTATCCACTTACTTCAGGTGGAAGGGGTTTTCATCCACACTTTTTTCCCCACCACAACTTTTTACAAGTAACGCTAAGCCTCCATTGCAAGCCAGTAACCAACCTCATGCTGATGAGTTGCATTAACAACGAAACAGCTGTCCATGAGTGGTTCACTGGCTCTGCGCCTCTTCCTGCGTTGTGTTTCAAAGTTGTTGTATACAGCAGACACATACTCCAAGGAATCCATGTATAAAGTGGAATTTTATTAAAGACCCGGAGGCTCCTATTATGCTGCACTCTTTCTTTATTTCCCTCAGCAGCAAAGAAACATTATTGAAAAAAAACATTAGAAACAGGTCTGAACTTCATATAGGCAATGTCCGCCTAGCAACATGACCATCCAATCAGTGTCATCCTTTCCATATAGCAGGCGGAGCGTTGATGACCATTTCCTCTTTCTTTGCTGCTTTCCCTCAGATAAGTACAACCCTCTCAGCTTCTGACAGTGGGATTCTGTATATATTATGATTAAATGCTAACTATATATATTGAATGCTAATTTTATATGTATGTTAATTATTCATGACACTTATTTCTATGTCTGCTATTATTCAGTAACATAATTGTTTTTGCCTTACTTCTATCGTGCTATGATAGGCACATATGCTTGTCGGTTTTCAGACTTTATTCAGACACCAATGCTGAAATACTTTTTGTCTGCTACTCCCTAGGATTCTCCCTAAGTCTTAGGGAGGTTTTTCCCTGTGAAACCGCCACGGTTGCGGCTCCCAGTACTGCCCCGATCAGCCGCGCATGCGCATCCCGTCAGGGACGCCTCCGGCGGCCATCTTGCGCATAGGCTGCTGTGTCCGCGCGATTTTCGATAACCGAGCGCGGTCTCAGCCGCAACTGGCGGGACAATTACCCTGAACAACATTTTCTTCTGCCGCCTCGCGGCTAACGTTTAAAGCCGCGGCAAGCTTTTTCAGCCGGCGGCCATTTTAAATGGCGCTTTCGCGCCCTTTTCCTCTGCGAAATGCCCACTTCGTCCCTTGAATCGGAGTTGGTGTCCAGTGTTGTGGCGGACGGTCCCCCCTTTCTCCTGATCCCATAACTTTGATATTAATTAGTGAGTACAACTATTTGCCTGCTTTTCTACAATAAAGCTTGTGTTCTAAAGGTCCTTGCTGGGTTACTTAACCCTGCTTACCACTTATAATAAAAGTTGCCTTTACCAATTTTGCCTGTTATTTTAATTATAGTATGCAGTCCTCTAGTGATTTGCCTTGTCCCTCAGGGACACAAGCTAACCCTCTAACTGTCTTGGGTATTCTCCCTGTAGCTTCTGGGGATGAGATGGATTTCCCAGCATCAGAGGAAATCCAAGCCATACTACTGTGTCCAAATCTGTATCCAAAGCCTTGGCATCTGCCATGGACATTATGTCCTCCTCCATTTCCAAATCTTTTACCCAAGCACTAATACAGGCCCAATTAATGGTCCCTCCGACCACTACGCCAGTCGCGATACCATCCATTCCTCAACCCCCACGCCCCGGCCGCAACGCCTCGGCAAAAGTCAAACACTCCTCCAAACTAGTGATGGACAGCATAACACCTGTCATAGATGGCGCGAATATTGAACCACCGCGCAAAAGAGCCTCTAGCCGGGCAAAAACGGCTAGACACTGGAAGTGGGCTAAAGCCCAACCTGATACCACTGAGTCAGAACTCAGATCAGATGAGGAGAGTGCCCCTACCCTAGACTCAGATCAGTCTAACGATTTGTCCGACTTAGATTCGGAGTACGGAATGGCTAAGGAGTGTAATCCCTCCAATGAAATACTTACCACTGGCATGCCCAGTTCTGACTTACACAAAGAGGGTAAATTCCTTGACCCACAGGGTGAACCGTTGTTCGAACCCGATGACTTACGTCACCCCCGCTCTGCAGAATGGTCACCGGCTGAGCATGGCGCAATACGTTGCATCCCGGGTCCGTAAGCCTTTGGACAAGGCAACACGTAATAAGCTAAGGGCTGAATGCCGACCCCCACTGTACCAGACGAAGTCTGTAAGACACCCCAGGTTGACCCCAAAATCATACAATTTTTAAGTAAGACCGGTTGGAAACCTAAGAAAGGTCTAGACTTCTCACTCTATAATTGCTGGATATTTTAGGTCCAGCAACCAAAATTTTTGAAGCCATGGAGGAATCCTTGGCGCAAGACAAAGCCTTAGATCGCCTCACTATTAGAGGTTGGATTCAGAGAGTGATATGCCTCATAGGCAATGCCAATACAGCTCTTGCAACAGAGCGCCGTAAATCTATTTTAATTAAAATAGAACCCAAACTTGTAAATATGGCAATTACTGAGCCAGGAGCCCAAGCAAAAGGGTATCTTTTTGGAGAGTCTTTTGTAAAAGACCTGGGCTCCTATGTCCAGACATTCACAGCCTTGGACAAGGCGCAATCAAATCTAAAATGGGTGTTCCACCCTAAGGATTTTGGTGGGGCCGGCAGAGCAAGGGGCAGTCTGTCCGGCAGAGTCAATAGAGGTTCGCGCCCGAACCGAGGCTCCAATATGGGGAGACCCCCCTTTCCCGACCAGAGGTCCGCTCTGACCTTCTTCCCCCATCGAGGCAGACCTCCAGGTCGGTCCTGTATCCAGCGTTTCTCATGACACCGCTCCTTTGCCCAGTAGCATGTCTTAGGGCGTACGAAGCTCGTACTGCATCCTTCCGGATTGGGTCGGACCCCCAACTCTTCATCTCCTTCCGTAAACCGCATGCTCCGGTATCCTCTACTACCTTGGCCTGCTGGGTCAAATGGCTCATGTCCTTGGCAGGCATTGATAAATCCATATTCTCTCCTCATTCAGTTTGCGGTGCCATGGCCTCTAAAGCCTCCTTTGCGGGTTGTCGCTTGGAAGATATACTAAAGGCTGCTGATTGGTCTGCAGAATCTACTTTCCGTAATTTCTATTTCAAACCAATCCAGCATTTTGCAGAAGCCGTGATATCACAGCTTTGAAATAGCATAATAGGAGCCTCCAGGTCTTTAATAAAATTCAAGGATTTTACAATTATCATGACGGAAAGTCATGATTTTATTAAAGACACGGAGGCGAGTATTATCGCACCCACCCACCCTTGGACGGCTCGGTGGTGGGTCGAGGTAAGTTTTTCAGACCTCTCCAAGGTAAGTTCAATTTGACGGTAGTGATGCCATCACATACCTACATCGCTCTAGGACATTATCTAATGATGGGACTTTATTTCCACTGTTGTCCTCAGATTGGTAGTTGCCTCTTACTACTGTTATGAAAGGTTATTACTGTTTATTCAGGCATTTAGACCTATATATATGCGGACAACCCATAACTTTCAAGAAATTACCATATATTCTTGTTTCTTTAGCGTGACCTGGTTGAAAGACCTCCTGGAATCACATGCCTTGTTACGGCTCGTTTGGTTTACTCTGGTTTCCTGTTCCGAGTTTGAGTTTTCTTCGGGAGTCACAAGAAAGAGGAAATGGTCATCAATGCTCCGCCTGCTATATGGAAAGGATGACACTGATTGGATGGTCATGTTGCTAGGCGGACATTGCCTATATGAAGTTCAGACCTGTTTCTAATGTTTTTTTTTCAATAATGTTTCTTTGCTGCTGAGGGAAATAAAGAAAGAGTGCAGCCTAATACTCGCCTCCGTGTCTTTAATAAAATCATGACTTTCCTTCATGATAATTGTAAAATCCTTGAATTATGAGGCAAAAATTTGGTTCTTTGTTGAGCTCATTTGCATATGCCTACCCAGAATCCCTTGCTGTATCGAGAGCACTGTTAAAGTGAGATTTCTGTGGGAAAAGCAAGTCTTATGGCTGGACTGGTGTGTATATTTGTGTTTAGCAATGTATTAACTATATATATTTTAATGTATGTATTTTTTTTGGGGGGGTGAGGGTGAAGACCATCATTGGGACAAAGGTAAAGATACGTGGGTTTTAATATAGTATATTTGATTGCATTCTGGAAAAACAAAAGCAATATAAAACCATTATGCATATTGTTGGCAGTGAAAGGGTTACTTGGATGTGGTTTTAAGTTAACG
The DNA here is from genome assembly GCF_036172605.1 of Pelobates fuscus. Classification (NCBI taxonomy): domain Eukaryota; kingdom Metazoa; phylum Chordata; class Amphibia; order Anura; family Pelobatidae; genus Pelobates; species Pelobates fuscus. The sequence continues at coordinate 100,043,456 of NC_086323.1, read as the reverse complement.
TTACATAAGTACAAACATTTATACCATAGGGGGGAAAAAATCATAGCGTTTCTGAAAAAAAAACCTATATATATATATATATATATATATATATATACACATACACACTTCTTACAAACAAGGTATAATATTGCTTGGAAATATAATGCTGGCAGTATATGAGTAAGATTTCCAGGATTAAAAAGACACAAGTGATTGACAGCTCTTGCTCCCGCTTGCACAGTGACTATAACTTATTCTGAAAAGCGGCTGGCATTTTTACCCTGATTATTATACATACAGTGTACGCCTGACTCCTCCTGATAGCCTGAGATTTAGATCAGTAAAATATTTTGCCTGCAAACAAGCTGCTGTACACATAGATCCATAATTACCAAAAGGGAGAATGGAAACATATTGAAGAAATTCTCTTTGAAATGTATGCATTTCAAAGCTCAAAGTTTCTGCAATCCATAGACCAATTTTCCAGCTATGCCTCATCTTTCATTTATGTATTGCTGCACTCGAATTCGTTCACTAATGTATGAGCATTACGAGTATAAAACTTTTTAATGCTCTTACTTAATAACCTTATAACTGTAGCATGTTTCTGGGGTCTTTAGACCACGGTGGTCAAAGTGCCATTGTTTGTTGGATTGGTGGCAGAGAATGATAGCTGTTGCAATCAAGCTATAGCTACAATTTAAAACCGTTGCTTTTGACAGTGCCCTGCTTGCTTCTTGCACAGCCTCATTACTAAAGATCACACACAAGCATAGTAGTTATTCAGTTAACCTGTTGGGGGAGCTCTAGAGAACAGCGATTTAAAAAAATGTTTGTATTTGATCAAAGTAGTTTACCATCACATTTGGTTACATGAATTGTTTATTAACCCCTTAAGGACCAAACTTCTGGAATAAAAGGGAATCATGACATGTCACACATGTCATGTGTCCTTATGGGGTAAAAGGGTTACTTCAAGCACTATTCAGTTGAAGTGGTTATAGTGCCTGGAATTGGGACTGTAGTGGGGAAACAAGGACTCTAATAGGGTACAGGGGCTCTAATGGGGGAATAGGGGCTGAAGTATGGAGGCAGGGGCTTTAGTGGTGGTATATGCTATGTAATTAGGGTATAGAGACTGCAGTGTGGGATTTGGGTAGGTAGGGGCATAAGATTATAACAGAAAAGCTTCAGTGCAAATGGAGCACTATATTTGCTGCATAAGCAATTTACACTTTAAGCATGTAATTATATCTTGTGCTCTGCTATTGAGTATGGTGTGCAAGATGTTAAAGAAACACTATATTGTCAGAAATACTAACATTTATTCCTGACACTATAATTGGTCCCCAGCCCACATTGCCTCCTGTTAAAAAAAAGTTTTTTTTACTAACCTTTTTTTCCAGTGCCACAGTCTTTCCATAACTGGCTATGCCTCCATGGCTGAGATAATCAAATTTGACAATCTCAACCAATCCAATGCTTTCTCATTGGGAGGCTATTGCGCAGAGGTGGCAAAAAACTGCACTGCACCAATCAGTATCTCTTCATTGTCCTCAAATCATGGAAAATTGGCAACAGGAATATAGCCAGTTTCTGAAGAGGAGTTTTATGCTCCTCTCCTTTCTTCTTGCCCCACCACATGTCCTCTTGATCCCATTTACGTTGCATCCTACTGAATCTATCTCATCTGAGACTGTCCCATCATTGACTAACATCTTGAATCTCTTTGTTTCCTCTGATATTTTTCCCTCATCTTTAACACATGCATTAATTATGCCCATACTAAAAAAAAAGCCTTTTCTTATGTCATGATCTCTTACCTTACCCCTTCGCGCCCACATGGTGTAGGATCCAATGCCGGCTCTTCTCTCAGGGTGTTCATCATGTCACACGCCGGACGCTGGAATTGCGGTCCTTTTCATGACATGGCGCATGTGCATATTGATGACACGAACCCGCGTCATCAATATAGGCCCAGAACATTTTGGGAGCATGGTCTTAGAGCAAAAGACTCTCCCTTATAAAAGAGGTGCATTTTGCTTTGTTATTGCACTATTGTGGTTCCCTGTATTCCCCTTAGTGCTATTTGGTTCTCCTTGCAATTATATTGTTATTTCTGTGTACTGACTCAGCTTGGCTTTTGACTTTCCTGTTTTCTGGTTCCCTGACTCGGCTTGTATTTTGACTTCCTGGTTTTGGTTATCCTGACCTGGCTATTATTGTATCGTTCTCCTGATCTCTGGTATCCTGACTTCTGGCTCTTCTTTGACTACTCTTTTCTACCAACGTTAAACCTGACCATTCTAAGGTTCGGTAATACATATTTGGGTTTTCTGTAGGTTTACATACTGCGTGTTGGGTTATCACACAACCGTTAGTTAGCTAGTGTCCTACTTCTCTTCTTCTCTTTGCCTCCAAGCTACTTGAAAGGTTTGCATATACTCAACTTGCAGACTTTTTATACTCCAACTTCCTACTTAATCCGCTTCTATCTGGTTTCAGCTTTCAGCATTGCACAGAGACTGCATCTCTTGGTAATATCATTTTATGGCTTTCACTATCACCTGTAAGCTGATGACACTCAGATCTATCTCGCCTTGCCTGATCTATTGCCCCATCTGCTGGATTGGGTCAGTGACTGCCTATCCTCTTTGTCTGACTGGATGCACCGATACTGCTATCAGCACTTTTTCTGTACAATTTATGTATATCCACTATACGAATAAAATACTTTTTCTATGCAAACAAATTTTTCTGGTGTGCTTGGGATTCTTTTTTACTATGACTATGGGTCTGGTTGGGGATCAGATTTTCCCTTGAAGCACCTGCCTGTTCTTTCCTTTACTATTACCCATATTAACAGTTTGAGCACTTGCTATAATTTCTTTGTACAACTGACATGTCATACCCTGGCACATTGTCTTCATGTGCAACTTCACCCCTCTGTCAGTGTCTACACTGGATTCCTGTTTTATTTATGACTTTGTTCAAATTCCTCATGCTTGCTTACAAAGCTCTTCATAACAGTGCCCCTTCTTATATCTCCTCCCTTACTGGCCTTTCTGCTCCACTAATGGTCTGGTTACTGTCCCATTCTCGTACCTGCACTCATAACTTTCCAAGGTCACCATTTCAGTATGAAATGCCCTCCCGCCCCACATCGACTCTCCCCATCTCAGCTTGCGCTGCCCCTTGACAATCCTGTCATAATCTTGGCCCCACAACTGTTGGTGGCTTCTGTATGCCACATCTGAAATTTTTTCCTTGTTTAGCTGTTTATAATGATGTGTTTGTGAAGTCTCTTCCAATGCAATGATGTAGATATGTATTGCTCTCTGTATTCAGGAATGGGTGGAGGTAACATATACAGTGCTCTTTGTATGCAGATAATGGAAGGGGTACATATACAGTGCCGTGCCGGGACTGAACTAAACTGTGATATCATTTAATTTGAATTTCAAAGAAAATAGATTATCACGAGAAGAAAAACTTAACTCAAATTGTAGGTGAATTTCAATGATTAACTCAAGGTTTAGATTTACAGAAAGATGAGAGTTGCCCTTTAAAGATAAGAGAATGACTGTGTATCTTTAATTAAACCTGGAACAGAAACGTAGCAAATATCCACCAATCCCCTCTCTGCAATGTTTGTCCCTGTGGCTTAGAGGTACCCAAAAAGTAGATCCCCATCTCTTACAGAACCATATTTCCCATGATTCTTTGTCCCTCTGTCTGCAGATATCCTTGCTTCTCTTTCATCAACCCCCACCAACTCATTTCTTTTTTTTTTCTTTGGGTGTCATTTTTAACCAGAAAGATGGAAAGGCAAGAAAGCAGAAAAAATAGACTCTGCAAATATTTCCCTTTTCAGATGGCAGTACATGGTAATCAAAGTGTGTCTGTCTCGAGCATAGTACTCTGTAGTCATAAAGAGCAAGATTTAACCTGTGTCACGCACATGAAATTGTTCGGCCACTTGATAATGTGTTTGGGAAATAGAATGCTCTTTTCTAGCAATCTAGAGAAAATGTCTGGCATGTTAGTGAGGCTTCAGTTAATTTTCCTATCACAAGAATCCGAGCCAACAGCAAGGTAATTGGATCAAGCATGCTTCGTACTCAATGTTTCAAGGGACAGCAGAAAGTCATTACAGAGCAGACTGGGGGGGGGTGACAGAAGGGATGGGTAATTATATAATTAAAAGGAAAGGAAGCAATGGATGTAGTTAAGCTGTTGAACCTATCAAGAGTAAATTATAATGTGGAGGATATAAAGTTTATATAAGCCACCATAGTGGGAAGATACAATAGAGTGTATTTGGCCTTCCATAAGCAATGATTAAAATGATTACCAATTTGCTATTTTCTACTTACTTGTAATGGCAAATGGACATTACAATTTTATATTTTAATATGAATTAATGGTCATTAAGTGAAAAAAAATACATGTTACATTCCATATGCACAAACAGAGATAGATAGACTGACAGACAGTCATTTAGATAGTGTGACAAAGACAGAGATAGTATGATAGACAGATATATATATATATATATATATATATATAAATATATATATATACACACACACACACACACTCTGACTGACTAGATCTTCGAAATTTTCCTGAATAGAAAGATCTCTGCATATGTACCTTATTCATTCCTCAATACAGACAGCATTCCTGTCTTCCTGAATACAAAGATCACTCTATAGCTACATCCTTACTTCCTAAATATGTGTGTGTGTGTGTGTGTGTGTGTGTGAATGTATAGTGAGTGTTGTGTGTGTGAGAGTGTGTATTGTGGGTGAGTGTCGTGTGTGAAGGAGGCTCAGAGTTGGATTTAGGAGGGTGCTGCAGGACTGTCTGTAATCATTGGAGGTCCAGTGGAGGTTCGCTGGGGAGCAGTCAATGGCTCTAAATAATGGCCATGTCTCTGAGTTATCAAGAAGCACCTGGAGACATTCAGGGAACTCTTAAAATTATCGGCACCTAATAGAGTTGCAGACCCTAAATCTCTCTCAAGCAGGGTAGAACAGGGAGATCTATTGAGGCCCCCTCAGAGCCCTAAGAGAGTTCCAGGCCCAGACAGGGGCCTAGATAGCCACCCATGCCCCCTAATGGGTAAACCGATTTCATTACTAAATACAGAGAGCACTGTTTACTGAATATTTATCTGGTTTATTCATGTAAAATCAATTTGAAGTGAATTAAAAGGGCAATCACAAAAGTCAGGCTAAATTAGAAATTAAACACTCGCCATAGCCGAAATCCAAATCAACTATTTGACCCTTAAATTTTTCAGTTGGGTATTATTTCAGTTCCATGGATTGCTTTGAAAGCAACCTGCACACACAATAATTGTATTATCTATTGGTGAATTAACAGGAAAACACATTGATTAAAATAAACCACATTAACTAAATTAAATGTATCCTTAAATTAAAAAAATCTGAAAGTCCTAAATTCTAATTGTTGTAGCAAAATTGGACAGGGAATTGCTGAAACAGTAGTCTTTGTCAGTTTATGTGTTGTTTTTTTTTTTTTTTTCATACATTTATATAGCTTGATTTCCCTTAAAGTATGACACACTGTAATTTGTGTGTTTTTTTTTTTATTCAATTGTCTGTGTTGATTGTCACCATGCCACCAATATATTTTAGCTTTTCAGCAATTCTGCCTGAGCCTTTTTTTTCCATTCTGCTGTGTATGAGTCAAGGAAGTGTTTGTGGACGGATTAAGATTAAGATGATTGGAATAAAATAACAGATAGTACCCTAGGCACCAATTAAAGTTCCTGAATTGGGGCTAAGGGTATATCTAAGTTCTGATAATAATTATAGAGTTTCCAAATTCCATGTTTATATGACTGGAGACAAATTGTCCCTCATCCATCATATTACTTGTAGGAAAATACACAAATTCAATATTACCTTCAATGAGATGCTGGAGGGGACTTTCTGAAATGAATGCATTTGACTTTTTAACCTTTATTAAACCCCTGTTCCATTCGCTAAACCTCAAATATATATATAAAAAAAAGCACACGTAACATCAGCCATGACACATTTAATTTTCTCCAAATCCCTCCGTGGAATTTGGTGCAGTTTGTCTACTTTCTTCCACACCAATACAAGATTAAGAAAAAGTAGCCCAATTATTTAGTAATTTCCTCATCTTTCTTTAGGCTTTTCTTAAATGAATTTATTAAAACTGTATTTTTTTTTCTTTGTTGCTTTTTTGTGCCCCAACCATTATTTTTGACTGTACATTATTTAGCAGTGACGTAAAGTAAATTTTTTTTCCATCACCTTACCACAAGAAAGTGTTGTTTTACCTCTCCTTTTTTCCACCACTCTTAATTTGGTGATCATGTCTAAAATTTCTATTTTTGCACAAAAAAATTAAAATTGGGAGATCCGAAACAATTTACATCCTTTTGTTGAGAAAAATGGAATAAGTACAAACGGATTAGAGAACACAAATAAAAGATACCCTTTAGAACACTTTAAAAAAATATATATTTTCCATCTGTTTCCATCACTACCTGCATTAGAAGAATGCACCCCTGTGAAGTATTAGTAACGAAGAGTATAGACTCTCATAGATTCCCCCACATTATCTAAACACTGCAAATCCTCCATGGAACTCATCCTTGAAAGGGTGAACATCTTCAAATGAAGAAGGAATTCAATGCATTATAAAAGCGAGATGAAATATGGGTGATTTTTTGCTATTTTATTATGAAAACATCAAAAATAACGGAAGACATAAACTGTCTATACCTTGTATGATTAGTCCTAATTTCTCAGTGTCTAATGTGCGGCTTGTGGTATCTGTCACACCTCACGCAGTGTGTGTTCAATGTGCATGCTATGAAAGCATGTACAGGGAATGGACGCTGCAATTTGTCATAAATGAAAACCTTGGAGAGAGTTTTCTATCTAATATTAACCATTTCCTGATTTTCTGTGGTGGCTGAAGAAATTGTACATTATAAACTATGTAAGTATGCTTGGCAAGCTAGTGTTTAAAGTACAATCCATATCCTACTATATGTAATCATAAATCCAGAAAAAGACTTACAAAGGAATGAGGGCTACGGACACTGGAGATAAACATTGCTTCAATGTTCTTTGCAAACTGAAATATGCATTGTGGGAAATGTAAGACCACTGAAGAGTGGGATGAATAAGGGAAGAAAGCAGTGAATGTGAAGCTAGATGAGGCTGGGTTTTCAGACTTGTAGGAATTAAAGAGTGTAGAAGAAGGCAGAGAAATGATAAGTATAAAAAGTAGAATTTGGGTCGGTAAGGCTTTACTGGTGACCTATAATGAGGCTTATGAAAAAGGTTAAATGTTTGAGTTTCATATGAAGATACTGACTATAAACACAAAGAGGTGAAATGATTGTGTTATTTCTATTATGGTGTCCAATGGACATTCCCCGAATGGAACGTCAAAGAAAAGTTCCAGGCTCTAAGCACCCATGACATGTATGATTGGGTCAGATTGTCCACATTCCAAATATAACACAACATTCCAAATATAACAACACTTAAGGGGCACCTAAGAACCATAACCTCTACAGCTGATTGTAGCAGTTCAGAATCCATGGTTAGTGTCAAAGCATTTTCATTTGAGTTGACAAGAATTGGTGCCTTAATGGAACCAAAAGCTTTAGCCCTACTGCTGTGGCTCAGAAAACGCAATACGGAACTTATGCATTAAACTGTCAACCTTTAAATGACCATGATAGGCTGTGAGTGCTGGTTAAAATACCATTGGTGCTCTCAGGGTATCAATGCTGATTACCACGTAAGCTGAGTTACAACAGATGGAACAGAATTTAGGTACCATGTGAAGTCTGATTATTGACATACAACTTGAAAAGGGTTTGACACTAACCAAAGTGAGGTTACCCAAAGACTCTTTGCATAATAACTACTTCATTAAACTGTAGTAATTATGTTGCATAAAGCTCCACTTTAACCAGTTTTAAATAGCATTCTCCATTTTTAGTTCACCGCCATGCCAGCTTCAAAGCTGGAGCCTCCTCAGCTCTTCACTCCACTCTAAACAAAGTCACCATCAAACAACACCAAATGTCACCGAAATCTAACCATTGGCTGTCTCAGCTTCACACAATCTAGGATGCTCTTTCTATACTGCAAACCCTTACCCCATAATTTGTCCTAGATGCTCGTAAATCCATTGCTGCCCTTGATGCACTCCGTAGATTCTTTCACATATATTTGTTACCAAGAATAGTGATTTACCATATGTAGAATTACCATGTTAGTAGATATTTCAGTGACCATTAATTGTCAATAGTTACTGGGTGGAGGGTACATTTTCTGTCTTTGTTGTGTTACCCACAGCTTTTAATTTTTTCTCAGAAAAATTAAATATTGTAATATAATAGTATTTTATGTTATATCCAAAATATATATCCTGACTCTTTCTATGCTGGGTTATTATCCCACGAATGTTGCTGACTTTTCCTTAACCTTGCACGGTGCTTCTTGTCAGTAAAACTTAAACCGAAAGCTTCTTTTCTGTGTGTGATACAATGTCACTGCGTCGTCAGCTAAAGTAGAGCATTTTCCTTTATGAGCGAGGAGCAAAATGTTCTTACAATCAGCGCTGAGCTTTCTCTGAGCTCATTATAACACTAAGTCTATTCCCTGTTGCTCATTCATGAACATTACCGCTAACGGAGCATTCTGCTTCTTATTCAATAGTTATTTAAAAACCATGCAAAAAAAAAAAAATTGTTTTATGTATCTATTATGAGTTGTGCTATGAGCAATTATTGGTAGAATGGGGTACAGCAGCTGTGCTCCCAGATAATGATGGGTCTAAAGTAATACCAAAACAAATATGTATTAGAAAACAGTGGGTTTCATTTTCAGCAGATTTAGTTGAATAGATATGAGCTGAAGGATACAGAGAAGAAATTGTTACAATATATTGTCTTTTCCCGTGGCCGACTGCACAGACAAGCTATCATAGCGCACATCTAATCTCTTAAAATGGCAGTGCACGATACAAAATTTGGAACAGAATATAATTTTCTCTTTCAGGGAAAAGCACTAACATATTCTGCTGTGTTGTACAAGCGGTAAACAGAATACAGAATGAATTGACAAAGACGTTAAGGCAAACAGAAAAAAAGTTACATGGACTGAGAGGTTTGAAGACTTTTCTCAGTTTAAAGATAGCTTAGGCACATATTCAATGGGGAAGGCAGATTGTCAAGTATAATATCAACTCCCGTATAGTATTTACATACATTTCATGATAACTCCATTAACTACACTGCTAAAAATAAAGGGAACACAAAAATGATACATCCTAGATCTGAATGAATTAAATATTATTCTGAAATACTTTGTTCTTTACATAGTTGAATGTGCTGACAACAAAATCACACAAAAATGAAAAAAATGGAAATCAAATTCAACCCATGGAGGTCTGGATTTGGAGTCATTCAAAATTAAAGTGGAAAAACACACTACAGGCTGATCCAACTTTGATGTAATGTCCTTAAAACAAGTCAAAATGAGGCTCAGTAGTGTGTGTGGCCTCCACGTGCCTGTATGACCTCCATACAACACCTGTGCATGCTCCTGATGAGGTGGCGGATGGTCTCCTGAGGGATCTCCTCCCAGACCTGGACTAAAGCATCTGCCAACTCCTGGACAGTCTGTGGTGCAACGTGACGTTGGTGGATGGAGCGAGACATGATGTCCCAGATGTGCTCAATTGGATTCAAGTCTGGGAAACGGGCGGGCCAGTCCATAGCATCAATGCCTTCATCTTGTAGGAACTGCTGACACACTCTAGCCACATGAGGTCTAGCATTGTCTTGCATTAGGAGGAACCCAGGGCCAACCGCACCAGCATATGGTCTCACAAGGGGTCTGAGGATCTCATCTCGGTACCTAATGGCAGTCAGGCTTCCTCTGGCGAGCACATGAAGGGCTGTGCGGTCCCCCAAAGAAATTCCACCCCACACCATTACTGCCAAACCGGTCCTGCTGGAGGATGTGGCAGGCAGAAGAACGTTCTCCACGGCGTCTCCAGACTCTGTCACGTCTGTCACATGTGCTCAGTGTGAACCTGCTTTCATCTGTGAAGAGCACAGGGAGCCAGCGGCGAATTTGCCAATCTTGGTGTTCTCTGACAAATGCCAAACGTCCTGCACGGTGTTGGGCTGTAAGCACAACCCCCACCTGTGGACGTCGGGCCTTCATACCACCCTCATGGAGTCTGTTTCTGACCGTTTGAGCAGACACATGCACATTTGTGGCCTGCTGGAGGTCATTTTGCAGGGTTCTGGCAGTGCTCCTCCTGTTCCTCCTTGCACAAAGGCAGAGGTAGCGGTCCTGTTGCAAGGTTGTTGCCCTCCTATGGCCTCCTCCATGTCTCCTGATGTACTGGCCTGTCTCCTGGTAGTGCCTCCATGCTCTGGACACTACGCTGACAGACACAGCAAACCTTCTTGCCACAGCTCGTATTGATGTGCCATCCTGGATGAGCTGCACTACCTGAGCCACTTGTGTAGGTTGTAGAGTGAAAGCACCGCCAGCATTCAAAAGTGACCAAAATATCAGCCAAGAAGCATAGAAACTGAGAAGTGGTCTGTGGTCACCACCTGCAGAACCACTCCTTTATTGGGGGTGGCTTGCTTATTGCCTATAATTTCCACCTGTTGTCTATCCCATCTGCACAACAGCATGTGGAATTGATTGTCACTCAGTGTTGCTTCCTAAGTGGACAGTTTGATTTCACAGAAGTGTGATTGACGTTCCCTTTATTTTTTTGAGCAATGTATATTGTAACAGTTCTTAGTAGACTTAGAAGATGTGTTGGGGAGGACAAAGTGTGTAGGGAGATATAGTGTTTGAGAAAAAAAAGTGTTTGTTGAGAAGCTTTACTAAAGAAATTATAGTTTTTTGTGTGTGGAACCTGTGGAAAACTTGTATTAACATTACCTAGTGATGGCAGTAATAAAACATCATTGCAAGTAAGGTCTGTATTGATAGTCAAGTTGATATCCATATGTGAGTTAATGCATTCATTATAAAAATCAGCTTAACATTGTGTGTGATATAATTACTAGGAAATGGGTTTTAGATCAACGAAATACTTTTTTAGTATTGTCTTACATTATGGGTGATTTTTTTTGTTTTCCTCTTTGCTTTGTTTAGTTAGAAATAATCACTATCGGATAACTAGCATGTTATGGAAACCAAAGAACAAGTCAATACCAAAATTCACTAAACAGAACTACAAATGTGCTTCAGGACTGCAAGAACCACAACAAGACAATGTTCTTTCAGGAGTTCTGGGTTTACAGTTCTGGTTCTAAATACCAAGCTCAATTTCTACAGTGTTACTTTGATTGCAACAGAAGATGTGGCTTTCATATTCGCCAGTAACTAGGAAATACTGAATTTAAGTAATTAATTCGGCTTCGACAACTAACAGAGCAGTTAGGGAGGAAGCAGCAAATACTGCATAGGACTGGCAATCCAATCTCTCACAAACCAAGGCTCATGATCCAGTTAGATTCTCTCTAGGACAATGTGAAGTTTAAAGATTTACTTTAATATTAGGAAGACTGAAAACTCCGGTACACATCGGAGTTCACAGCATGAATGTTTGAGCAAAATGAGTAGACCAGTCAGAAGATACCAAAATCCTTAAGGAAATGTTCTAGCCCTGGTGAGATCTATGCTTTGAGAATTCAGGTGGGGTTAGGGGCATGAGAAGGGTTCTGCCCATTGCTAGATTATAATAGGTTTACCCAATAAAGAAACCACTGAGAGTCCCAAGCATCACAATGTGAGAATTAACCTGCTTTCTCCGAAACTAATGCACATAAAAACATAATTTACCATGACAGCTCCAAGGTCACATTCCTGATACATTTTCTCACAATTGATACAATTTACTGAGTGAATATTATGATTCCTCCTGGTTGAAATGAGTGTGTAGAGCTCTTCAAATCCCACTTCCAACTTCAAATAATCACGAGAGACAAATGTCAAAGCAAGGAATATTTAGATTGGAACATAAAAGTGTGTTTTATTTTTTTCCCCATTATTCCTCTAAATGATTGAACAGAGGGAAAATGTTCAGATTGATGAAATACATTTTTGTGTGTGTTTAGAACAATGGATTTTAGCAATAGCACTACAGTCCCCTACAATATCTATGCAGAGAGGTCCTTAGGTAGGGTCTACCATTGTCCTCAGTTCTCCTCAGCTTTTCATTTTTTTAATACTTGAATTGTAATGAATATTTTCAAAAAAATAAAAAAACAAAAAGAGAAGGAGTAAATAAAGGAAACGAGAGGAGTAAGCTCAATGGATATCCAATGCAAATATATATAAATGTATTAAAACACATCCATGTATAAAGTACAGCACACTATTGTAGACAATTTATTGAACTAGATTAGTCAGCAACAAAGGCTCCTGTTAAAGCTTTTGGTACAATGGACCTCGTCAGGAGAATCCATGGAAACAAGTCTTGTAACCTCCATTTTGCTGATAATGAGATATGTCACTTAAAGCATGCATCAACTAAATAAATTGTGTAGTGCACTATTCTGCATATTCTGTGTAGTGCAATATTGTCATAGCCTGCAAGAATGATTATGTTTAGATGGAATTTTCCCAACCCTGTCAAATTTAGCTTCATATCTTTTGCTACTATACATAGGACACAAGGTCATGTGTTTAGACTGGAAGAAAGAAGATTTAGTCTAAGGCAAAGGAAAGGTTTTTTTTTTACAGTAAGAGTATGTACAGATGTTTAAACAGCAATTAGATGCATACTTGCAATAACATAATATTCAATGATATAATTCTTCTACTGTAGGGTAATAGCTTCTTGATCCAAGGATAAATCTGACTGCCATTCTGGAGTCCAGAAGGATTTTTTTTCCTAGTTGCAAAATTGGAAGTGCTTCAAACTGGGGTGTTTTTGCCTTCTTTTGGATCAACAGCAAAAAAATGATGTGAGGAAGGTTGAACTTGATGGACACAGGTCTCTTCTCAGCCTATGTAACTATATAACAATGTAACCTGTTGAACACAATTTTGGAGGATGGTGGCTGTTGAAGTGACATTTAAGGCAATAGTTATCAGTGCTACAATATTCATATAAGTATGTTTCCGTACTTTAAAATGAAACTATAGTCACCAGAACCACTACAGACTAATGTAGTGGTTCTGTTGTCTATAATATGTCCCTAGAGGCTTTTTAATGTAAATGTTTACATTGCTGGTTAGTAACACCTCTAGTGGCCGTCACTCTGTGCAGCACCGACGTTCAGCATCTCCACCCTCAACATGGAGACGCTGAAAGTTTCCCATAGTGATGCATTGATTCAATAAATCTCAATGAGGAGATGATGATTGGAGCAGCGCAGCGTTTTGCCATGCATGCACAATAAACTCCCCCCCCCCGATGATGTAGAAGGCTGCGTAGTGCTGTCCCAAAAGGCATTGGCGCTGGGATAGGGTAAATAAATAAATGGGTTTTTAACCCTTTACATGCTTGGGGGCGTGAGGGAAGGGGGGGCCAGAAGGCACTATCATGTTTGGAATGCAGGTTTGATTTCCTAACACTATGAAATACATTTAGGCACATTGGATATATTCTCTGGGTTTGCTTTAGTCCATGAAGCTGTATGAAAAGGGAGCATTTCTCATGGCGGAACTAGGGGGGAAGGGGTTGCCAGTAAGTTTAAATTTGTGTTAGATGCAAACCTGTAGAAATCGGGTATTTGTAGCACGGAGGTTAGGTAGCTTTGGATGAAGATGTTTTTGTGCCCCTAATAAATTGAACAAAATATAAGGATGGCATATGTAACAGAGCTCCCTGTACCTCTGGCTGGGTACCTTCACCAAGGGCCGCTTCCTAGCTGGAACAGGGGACAAACCGCAACACTTCTGACCACAGTCGCCGTGGCTTGACTGGGGACCTGGAATCACTCTCTCCTGGAGCCAAATGGGGAACTCGCTCTAGCAACCCCAAGGCACTGGACAACACTCATTCCAGGGAGCTCTAGCCCTGGAACCGGTACCTCCTGAAGCCGAATGGGGAATTCGCTCTAGACACCCCCAGGCAGTAGACAACACTTTGTCCTAGGAGCTCTAGTCCTTACAAGGACTTTTCCCATTGCATCCTCCACACAGGAACAGTGATTAAAGAATAGCCCTTTCCCCTCCCAGTAACCAGACGACACATAGTTCTGGGAGTAAAAGCCGGAATATGCTTAATGGCAGCCACAACTGGCCTGATATGCATGCCCCCATGCAAGGGGCACTCCCCCCTGGAAATGGGAGTAAACCACAGTAGAAACAAATATACAATTACATTGGCTCTCAGATCCAGGACACTCCCAAACAAAATAGGACAATCCTCCCCTATGCCTGGGAGACAATTGGATCAGGAACTGTACTAATCTAATCCAATTATCTCCAAGTACAGAAAAAACATTATTTTCCCAAACACCCTAAAAGTACCCTAAAAATACATAAAAACCCCACGAAAGTTACATCCCCCGATAGCCCTGATCTGGGTGACCAACATGTCCGTAAATCACCCAGATCACTTCAGGGCTTCAAGAATTTCCTGGAAGTCATTTGTTTGACCGACCGCATGCATGGTCCCATGCGCAAAACAGTTCCAGAGAATCAGGGCTTGCGGTCTAGTTTGGTAGTTTATAAAACAAACAAACTACTGAACATAGTCAATAGTCTTACCCTGGAGCTTGTTCCCCTTGTTTGTGGGAACGTTTCCATCGAACAGTGTCTTTCTAAATGTTGTCGAACCAACGCAGGCGATCATGAAAGTCCAGCGGTGTTCGGGAGTTTCAGTCTCCGAAAACAGTTCCATGAACTCAACGACAATCACCGCTGCCTGCGTTCATGTGAACAAGATGGCCGTCACCTCGTGTTCGTCCATAGGAATTGCGGCCAACCAGACGAACACTTAGAACACTGAGGTGGAAATTGTTACAAAGTAGCAATTAGGCTTAACAAGCTCCAGGGTGGTCTCCGGTTCGTGCGGCTGCTCCATTCCCGAACCATATAGTCCAAATACACAAACTGAGACTTTTATATCACATTTTACAAGGTCCATACTCTGTTGGCAGGGGGCTGGTAGGCAGGCTCCTCCAGGAACTTGAAAAGGGGAGTTTGCCACAGCATACTATTTAAATTATGACCCACTGTGGAGGTTAGTAGATCTGATGGACCAGCACAGTAGAGAATCTAAGACACTGTGGGCATCTCAAGGAAAAATCTTAGTATGGATGGTAAGTGGCAAACCCTGCTTTTTTTTTAGATAAGCTGTTGTTGCAGCATTGAGAAAAACAATACATCTGTAGACTTAACTGGTCAAAATATTTCTAGCTTCTCATGGCACTATCAGAAAATATGGAAAAATAAAACAGGACAAAATAGGGAACAAAATGGCACAGAAAAATAATTTAAGAGGATTTAAAAAAGATTCTCACCCTATAATACCTTTGAAAACTAGACAATCAAACAAACAAAAACAGACATATATAGTAAGTTGTGTAGGTGGTACAAATGAAAAACACATTATTTAATATTTGCTCATGCAGTAAATCAAAAACAAAAATGTAAATAACTTTCCCATTTTTCCTCCTCTTTAGAAATCTTTATGTAACACCATATTTTTCAATAACTGTATATATGTTTAGAAAATATTAATAAGCATGCCCTTAAAGGAGTCTCTAAGCACCATAAAAACTGCAGCTCATTTTAGTGGTTATGGTAAAAAGAATTTTGGGGGGGTAACATGAACATCACAAATTTGTAACTTAGATATTTAAAAAATATATATTTTACAAATGACAGTGGCAACTTTTGACTCTCAGAGGGAGTTTTTTTTAGATGTGGAAGATCATTTACTTGTTAACGAGATGCTATTTACGAATAAAACGTCATGTCAGGATTCAGTACGAGTACATGCTTCAAGGTACGCCAAGGGATTTGTGAGTAATTACCAGAGAGAAAAGGATTAACTTTGCTTTAATTAATGTCCCACTCTCAACCATCCATTGATAATAAAATAAAAGTGGCATTCTGCAGAAAGGAATGGTGTTGCTTTTGTGTTAAAAAAAACAACAAACAAACACATATATTATATGATGGTTAGAACTTTTTTGGGGAATGATGAGTAAAACATCTGAAAACAAAACTACAACTGAACTGTTATAAAAAGCATAGAAACAAATTCAACGGCATTGTCAAACTGTGATTGGTTCATAGAAAATATAGAATACTGCAGATGACTGTGAAAGTAGACAGTTGAAAAAATGTGTATGTTGCTATAAAAATGTCTTGTTCAATATAATAACCGAAGGCACAAAAAAATGGCAACATTTCACCAACAAAAAATGTAAGAATATTATAATACCGGTTTACATTGTAGTACAGAACAACAAGTCAGTCAGTAGAAAGCAGTAAATTGGTTGACCTCGTTGCCTTAATAAGATCAATTAGAAATTACCCTAGTGTAAGGTTTTTCAATAAAGACCTTTAGTAATTTCTTACAGATCCCTATTAAGCAAAATAGCCACCTATGTAAAGTGCTGAGTAAGTAATAAAAGTGCAAAGTGCTGTTAAAGTAAAAAACAACTCATAGTGAACATACATGTCTCCATTTAGAGCAGTGTACATAGTCCCATGTCCTATATTTGTTCACTTAATTATTATTTTACCATATTGGTTCACTTTATTATTTTAACTATTTGCCCCTAGGGCTCTTGAGAGTTTTAAAAATATATTTTGAGAATATGGACAGCATATATGGTATGTGTGTGATGGGTGTAATGTGTGTGTGTTTAGTGGATGCAGTGTGTTTGAATTTGTGGGGTGGGATGTGTGGGGGTGAGTGGAGCAGCTTTATCTCTTGTATTATTAAAACAAATGTATTTAGTGTTATTCCCTCTCCCTGCATCTCCCCTTCCTGCCTCATTCCCTGGTGGTCCAATGTAGAGGCTCCAGTTTACACTGGGAGCAGCGTCTGACAAGCCAGGTTCCAGAGAGAAACAGGACCTGGGGGAGTTGCAGA
Organism: Pelobates fuscus; assembly: GCF_036172605.1. NCBI lineage: Eukaryota > Metazoa > Chordata > Amphibia > Anura > Pelobatidae > Pelobates > Pelobates fuscus. Next base: position 100,026,344 of record NC_086323.1, on the reverse strand, counting down.
CAGAAAGTCTGCCAGGCTCCATCTCAAACTACAGAAGCCTGCAATAGCCTGGGAAGATATATGTAGATAGATAGATAGATAGATAGATAGATAGATAGATAGATAGATAGAGAGTGTCACAGGTCCGTGAGTCTATTGCTGTTATTCCTTCAATCCTCCACTAGTCCTCCAGATTTGCTGAATATAGTGAAAGTATTGCCTTTGTGTAGAGTTTCCCCAATATAATGGATGCAACCAGTCATATTGGGTAAAAGCAGCAATCTGAACTTTATTAGGCCACACTCTGCTTTTATGCAGTGCCCCTAGCATGGGGATTCTAATACAAAATCACAGGGTTTTTCTTCCCACAAGCCATTGTGTTTGAGAGATAGTTGAGTTCCAATTAAGCTAATCCAATGATCTCTCAAATAGAAAAACTTACATACAATTTTTACATATCACAAAAATACATGACAACAGCATCGGAACCCCTTGAACAAGCCTTGTGTTCCAATATCATATCCAAAAGAGACATTAACACCTATCCACAGATTAATACTCAAGCCTCATTTTTATTTAGAATGGGGCAAGCCCAATCTTCCAATCAAGCCTAAACATGATTTGCAAACAATGGAACCCCACAGAATCTGTTCGGTAACCAAACAGAAGGGAACAATTCCATTCGAATACAGGAAAACAAAACGATATAACGTATAATTAAGGGAACATGTACGAGGAGTCCCATCTCCTGTAACAGATAGGTAGCTAGTTAGATAGATCGATAGATAGACACGCTACCCAAAAATCAATTCAAATATCAATTTAGTTCCTTAATCTGACTACAGGGCTGCACAGCCCTGGATATTTGCAAAAGGCAAAAAATGAGAGCACTCACTGGATTTGGTGAAAGTAAATTCTGTGTATTAATTGTACATAGTACAAATGAATGTTTTGACCCAACTGGTTCTTTATCAAGTTTAAAGTTGAAGGAACAGAAAAAGGAACCTATCACTGGCTGGTAACAGATTTGTGAGAAGGTTTCAGTAAGCACAGTAAGGCGTTTACGAAATGCAGAAGGTTCACATGCCAGAACTCCAACACATACTCCACTACTGAGCCAAAATAACAAGAAAAGTCAGATTCAATATGCTCAAAATCTGTCTTATTCTCCTAGACCACCCTTCACAGGTAATATATACCACCAAAATGGCCGTGTAAGCATTACATAGTCAATGCTATTGATACAATATGCTAGTTGGCAATTCTAATAACCTTATTAGGTTTTTTCCAATGTTCCATGGACACTCAGAAATAGAAACAAGTTTTCAACAACGATTTTGTCATATGTTCATGTCACTCAAGAGCAACCACACCTCAGTGTGAAAAGAAACATTTTCAAAATGTAGAATATTTTAAACCCCCATCTACATAAAGACATAATAAGTTTGGAAAACATGGAAGATCTGACAACCATATTCTGAGTGCTATGCAAAAACTCTACTGTGCATGGATTGTACAAAAAAAAATAATAAAAAAAAATCCTAATGAAATACAATTATTTAAATCTGATTATACCTTTGTTTACAGTTCCAATTTAACGGTGTTAAATCACTTTTCGTTTTATTTTTTTTTCTTCAGCAAACAGCAGGCTCCACTGAAAGTTTATATTCAATTTTCTCATCAGCTTAATTACAGAAATTCTCCGGTAAAATAAAATAAAAAAATAAAAAAATGAAATGGATTGTTTTAACAATAACCAGCTTTATGGAGTGCGTGGTGGAATATACCATTCGCTCCCCTTCTGTAAATGATAATTAACCATCTTTCAGTGGTGCTTGACAGAGGTGAGGGTAGGTTATACTCTGTTTGGCTAAGGGGCAGCCAATAACCCTCTAGTTACAGCACCTCCGGGCCTCTATTGCCCAGTTTGCTTTCAGGATAATTATGAAAGCGATTTTTATATATTCTTGCCCCGAGATATTAAATGGTCCCTATAGCCTGCAAATTGGCAATTTGATAAGGCCACATTATTGTAGAATGAGTACCGAACCCTTTCACACTTCTGGGGATAGCATTAAGCAAATAACAAGCTCTATCTGAATGACATATACAATTATTTTTCAAGTGTGTGATTGAATGGTACAGATCTGTGGGGCAGGGTTCATTCTCCATTAGTGTATTTGACAGATGATTAACTGTGTATGTGAGTATGTATGTGTATATATATATATATATATATACATATATACTTTATTTTTCATGTTTTGCTTTTTAATAAGAGAAGGTAACCATGGTTATGTGTGGGCTAAAAGATCTGCTGTCAATGTTTCCTACACTAAATTAATAAAAACCCTGTGAATCGCTTGGATGGACTGGCTATGTAGGGGTTAAGACCAGCAAGAATGTTAGAACGGCTGTCTCAATGTATAGGCAGGCTTGCAACACTAATGAGGGAAATGGATTGCAAAGGCTGTTAATTAAGATCATTAAGTACTCCATGGAAATTACAGATGATTGGATTCTTCTGTGTTTTTTTTAATAAACAGTTATGTTTTAAACAGAAACGCAAACTGTGTTTGAATCGATTTTAAAATATAGATTCACGTTTGTTTGTAAGGTTTTTTTTTTGTGGGTTTTAAATTCACCTTGTTAGGATTTATGTTAAATAGATGCAGAAGGAAAATAAATTAACAGACCGTGTTCATGCTCATGGAAATTGAAAATCATTTTTTTTTTTTTTAAGGAGTGTGTTTATTTTTCTGCGTGATTTGCTTTGTGTTACAAGAAATGGACACTTAGGATTATTGACCATTGTCCCTTTGGAAAGAAAGATTGCTAAGAGATGTTGAAAATGTATCTTGCAGAATATAGCATTGTATTAAAACCCACACTAAGGCATACCTCACATTTTAAATGGACAATGAGGGACACTTTTGGGGTGTGAATTTGGGTTCACAACAATTTTAGGTGACTAACAAATATGTAATTTAGAACAAAAAGAATGTATCTTTTTTACACAGACTAATTTATAAACACATTTACAGTATTAAGGTAATATTACAGTGAGAATTATTACTTTGGAGCTGTATTATACCACTCTGATACACCAACAATATGGAGCTCCTAGAAGAGAGGTAAATTAGGATATAAAAGAGGGACAGACGGATTTAAGCAAAAAATAGGTACTGTACCTCCTAAATAGGGACACTTGGGAGGTGTGCATGGGTTGCAAGATTCACCACATTTTTTTGGACACATATAACATGGAAATTGTTGCTCTGTAGTATGTAGAATGCATATGCCGTAGAGTCATTACTCAATGATTAATTACTTGATAACCTTCATGCAGTATTGAAATTGCATTTAATCACCTGACATACCTGTTTAAACAACAGATTAGGGCAGGCTGGGAGGTTGCCTCTCTTGAAAAATATCTGAACAAAGAACTGATACCAAGGGGTTTGAGAGTCCAAAATATACCAGGGCCCCATATTGAAGGTACTGAATTCATCAAAGAGTGGGAGGAGGCAGCGAGTACGTGTTCCCGCAAGTTTATGGATATTCTATGTAGATCCGAAAAACAAAGACTAGACAAAATTAATAAGGAAGTAGATGAGGAGATAGAGAAAATCGAAACCTTCAAGACTGAGAGTAGTTTCGAACAACTAGAAATTAAACTTAAAAATCAATTGGAAAGGTTCCAATCTACTATCAAATCCCGTAAACACTCTAAGTTCATAAGGGACAATAAAGACTTCCAAACAGGGAATATTTACCAGAGGTCTAAACAAAGTAGAAGGGTCGAATTTGATCAATTCTCCACCTCTGAGTACGACACCAGTGGCTCAGAATTAGAACTCAGCACTGATAGTACCTCTGCCCTCCCTGAACCTAATCCCAAAAGCATTCTTCAGAAAGGGATCAATTTTTTAGCCAGGGCAAATCAGGACGCAAAACCGCAGAGGAACACAAGAAGCAAAAGCACTCGGGGCTTCCAACGGAGGAAAGCGTACTGACTCAAGAGAGCCAAATTATCAATTTATCCTCCTACCAACTGACTGCCCCAGAAATGGAACTATTGAAAAAAGGCCTGTCCTTTGTCCCAACACCCACATTCGATAGTTTTAGCTGGACTAAAGACATCCACTTGTTTGCTAGAAAACTAGCTCTCCACAAGTACCATTGTATTAAAAGAACCAAACAAGCAACAAGACTAGGCTTGGAAGATAGAGACATGAACTTGCTAGACAGCTTGGTAGAACTGCTCAATAACAATGAAACATACAATACACAGCTAGCACCGTTCACCAATTTAAAACCAAAAAGCAGGTTTACACCATATATACCAGATTACAAGTATATAGACTTATTCGTGGAACTGTCCTGCAAAGAGATTGAGGCACTGGGCACGAATTCCCAGTACCCGTTTCAGCCAAATAATCTGAACACCCTAGAAATGAAAGCTTTAGGCAAACTCAAAAGAAATGAAACGATCATCATCAAACCATCAGATAAGGGTGGGAACTTGGTGATACTGGACAGAACCCAGTATGTCCAAATGGTGCACAGAATACTGGACGATAAGGACACCTACCTGGCACTCCCCGTTGACCCTACAAAAAGATTTTTTGCAGAACTGAAAAACATCCTCGATCAAGCCCTCTTGAGTGAACTAATAAGTATGGACGAGTATAAATTTATGCTTAATAAAAAACCAACCATAGCCACTTTCTACTCACTGCCCAAGATACACAAACAACAAAAAATACTAACGGGTAGACCCATAGTGTCGGGCAATAATAATCTTACCCAAAACTGCAGTGTTTACGTTGAACATATACTGAGTGAACTAGTGAAGACCCTCCCATCCTACCTGAGGGATACAAAACAAACTTTAAAAGTACTGCATGACCTGACATTACCTCCCGAGGCGAAACTATGTAGCCTTGATGTAGAAGGGCTGTATAGCTCTATCCCCCATAAGATAGGCCTTAACAACATACAATGGTTTCTCCAGACACGAGATCCATCGCTACAAGACCATAATCATTTTGTGCTGCAACTTTTACAGTTCATTTTAATGCACAACTACTTTCTATTTGAAGGCACATACTACCACCAGGTGAGAGGGACCGCTATGGGGACAACTTGTGCCCCCTCATATGCAAACCTCCACCTGGGGTGGTGGGAACACAACGTAGTGTTTGGTCAAGAATTTGTAGACTACCATAACCACATCAAAATGTGGAAACGATACATAGACGACGTGCTGATCGTCTGGACAGGAACAAATGAATACTTCGTAGAGTTTGTGAAGGCACTCAATGTAAACAATTTGAATCTCAAGTTTACACATGAGATAGGCGGTAAACAGATAAATTTCTTGGACCTGACACTACAAACCATAGAAAATGAACAGTGTATCTCCACTACCCTCTTCAGGAAACCCACAGCCACGAATAATTTCCTGAACTGGCAAAGCCATCACCCTAGCACTCTTAAAAAGGGTATACCGATAGGCCAATACTTGCGCGTCAGACGCAATTGCTCTACTCTCGAAGAATTTAAATGTAAAGCCAAGATCCTAAGATCTCAGTTCAAAACCAAGGGCTATTCGAATAGGTGTCTTAAATCCGCCTATAAGAGAGCCATAATGACTGAACGTGAAACACTCCTGGTAGAAAAGCACAAGAATGACAAACCTCGAAACACAATCCGGTGCATTGGCACATTTGATTCTGGCTGGGACCCAGTAAAACAGATTTTAGGGAGATACTGGCCCCTCATATACCAAGACCAACACCTTAAAGAGGTTCTAACCCCATATGCATCACTTACAGCCAGAAGAGGGCGCAACCTCAAGGACATTTTGGTACCCAGCCACCTTCCACTACCTAAGTTGGAAGGCACATGGCTGAAAACCCCAGCAGAAGGCACTTTCCAATGCGGCCGCTGTAAGGCATGTAAGTTCATTCGTAGAAATTCTAAGACCTTCTCGAATTCAACAAACACCCAGACACATGCAGTTAAGACCTTTTTTAACTGCCAGACTGCAGGCCTGGTTTATCTTTTAACATGTAGCTGTGATTTGAAATATGTAGGGAAGACCTTTAGACCATTTAAGAACCGGATTCTCGAACACGTAAACTCGGTAAACCCTACTAGACAAATCGACACAGTCATATCTAGACACCTGAAATTAAAACACGGAGGCTCAGCACATGGCCTACGTTTCAACGGCATTGAAAAGATAAAGCTAGGTCCCAGAAAGGGTGATATTGATACCAAACTTCTCCAAAGAGAGAGTTACTGGATTTTCACATTAAAAACCCTATCCCCAAATGGACTGAATGAGGGCTTCTCCTACACCCCCTTTATATGAAAATTCTCCTCACTAACTAAGGGAAGTGAGTTTACTCCATCCCAAAATATATCACACTGGACATACACTGTATATGCGGACGTGTGTCTCGCAAAATTAAGATCAACATTATGATCCGTACCACTCCCGGGAAGTGGCTCTACACATCCAGCTTTTAAGCACGCTTTACTAATCTTTACCATTACTAATTTTAATATATGTATATATATATTGTAAATACCTGTAAATATTTAGATCCAATAGTTACCATTATAACTATCATTTTTGTATTCCAAGTCCTTTGACCAACCGCCCTGCCACTTAACAGTCTGATACCTCCACATTACATAGTATAGACGATAATACATTAGTCCTTATGGGGTAATTTCACACTATCCCCTATGTAACAGAAGGGAGGTTATCCAATACTGTATGGACTCTCATGGAGTAGGATACACCATGATGACCCAAGCGAGTGGCGACTCTAAAGCGTCTCAGCCTAATTTGATCCTCCATACGCCATATACAGGGGATAAATTATTCCCCTCTGAACTTCTAACACGCCAGTACATAGCCGTAGTACAAACAGAACACTATGCACATTACCTACCGGATAGACTAATCTATCGGTCCTGGTGGACATACACAAGAGTTTATCTGTAATCTTCACGGCGCTCTACATATTAGCCCTGCCACGTAAAATGAAGAGAGCAGTATTAAAACTCTATATATGCACTAAGGCCAAACAAGCTACTTGAGTGGAGCTGTATATGTCGTCCATAACACTTAGAGGTCTGTCCAATTGATGCCTCTCGGCACCCAAACGGGTAAAATACCCACGAATCATCCGCAATAGGGCAGTTTGAAGTGACCGGATACCCAGATACATACCCAGTTGGTACGCAGCATTAAAAGTAGATTCTGAAATAGATAGACCCTCTCCCGATTCATGATGAGAGGAGCTTTTGGCAACATCTATTCCATGAAAAACTAGGAGCTGTAAAATATTCTTACAGCAACTCAGGGATAAGCAGTATACTTCTAATGTACCTGATTAGGTCCACACGACCAACACCCTATCCACTAAACAGCTACGGATCCGGCATGTATTGTCGCCAGCACACCTCCTATTGGCACTCCAAATACAGTGAAGGTTTTCAGCAATTATTGCACTATGAGGGCACTAGACCACAACCACCCGATCCGTTCTTAATACCCAAATGGGTCAACTCGGACGGAGTGATGAAGGTGTATACAGCCCTTTATAGGCTGATAGAGACCAGCTAAGTACTTTATGCCAACACACTAGACGGTACTCCGGTTCAAGTACACCTTAAATCCGTAACAGCACTAAAAGGCAATAATAGTAACACGGCATGAGGGAAATGTAGCTAAAATAAACTGCTACAATTCCGCAAGTGTACCGTTACATAGTAGCCAATAAGGATGAATTCCACTCGGCACATACTGGGTTAATGTACTGGTGCAAATAAGAAGAAGAGAGAAAAAAACGTCGTATGACGTCAGACTAGAAGGCTCTTGATTGGCTCATCCACTCAGGGCATTTACATACGCCCACGTGGTCTTTTTGGCGCTAGATATCGGCGGTCCCATTGGTCAATTAGCAAGTGGCTGGGACTTGAATACATACAAAAGGAGACTTCTGACTAGTCTCAAATTAGCCCCTGACGAAGGTGCATCTGAGCGAGCACCGAAACGCGCGTCGGGCTCTATGGGCTCTTTGTTCTACTCACTTTATTTTCACTTAGGGAAATCTATCACCATGTGTAGGCAACCAACACTCTAAGTATGGTTATGCACATGAAGTCACCCTAATTTTGTGTTTTTTTCACTCTTATTTGTACCAGGGGTTTTTGTCACGTTTATTATCTGTTGAGTATTTCTCACAGAAGTAGCATTTGGGGTTTCTCGAGTATACACTGTAACCATTATTTGTTTAGCGTTACAGTTATCGAGATTTATTTAGGGGGACGCTATATATATATACGCTTGTTTCCCTATGTCATCTATGCTAGGTATCCATTAACCCATTTATGACACCCCTTATGACAGTGGGACTATCACTTAGTATACCGCAGACCAGACACTGCATACATATTGGTTACTAAGTTTATAGACCTTCTTGCAGTTACACGACTCAAGCACCGTGTTTAGCTGTACGTGACTGCACCCCAGATACCTATGTTTGTCATTTGACTTATACCTACTCTATGGGCCCCTAGCTCTGGATTTGACCATTTCTTTCTACTTAATAAAGTCACTAGCCAGTTAGCTATCTGGGAGCTCTGTAGGCACATAGGCATCATTTTATGTACATAGAGGTTAGCCATTTCGGCAAGTTTCTCACCATTATTTACTGGTGTTTTCACTAGACTATATTTACTTTATTTGTAGATTTATTATTATTTTGTTCATCATATCCAGTTGTACACTTGACTAGTCTGGTTCATTCCAGCAGTTGAGTCTTTTTCGTCAGTATTGAAATTCTACACATTTCTAGTAGATGGCAAGTGTGCTACCTATTCCAGAAAACTTAACATAGGCCATTTGGTGTGCATGAATATATGGGATGTTCAGCACTCATATAGAAATGCAAGCTATAATCATGAGTGGTCAGATGCCTTCCTGGCCTCGGCATTATTGTAAAGACTTCAAAACCTGAATGCACAGACTTCAGATGTATTTTTTTAAATTATTTTTAATTTATTGTTTTCAGATATATTTTAATTTTATATATATGTATATATATATATATATATATATATATATATATATATATATATATACATACATACATATACAGTTATAATCAAAATTATTCAACACCGATTGAAAATAAGGTTTATAGTCAACATTTTTAGACTTTCAGTTGTTTGCAATGCAAAAACTGAAAATGCAACTTATAATGACTTTGCCAGTCTCAAAGTATTCAACCCCTTCATGGCAAGTATCTTTAGTTCTTAGCAGAGCACCCTTTTGCAGTTATGACGCAATGCAAACAATCTTAGCTCTTAGTTCTCAATGGCCTCCAGTTTAGTATTATTCTTGGGTTTGCGTGCTGCACCCACAACCAACTTCTTCATATCCCACCAGACATTTTCAAGTTAGGTGACTGTGATGGCTACTGTAGAATTTTCCAGGACTTTGTCTGCAACCAAGCCTTGGTGGAATTTGAGGTATACTTGGGATCATTTTCTTATTGAAAGGTCCAATGATGCCCAAGCTTCAGCTTCCTCGCAGAAGGCATGATATTTTCTCCTAGCATTTCCTGATACTTCAATGAATTAATCTTGCCTTCCACAGGTTGCTGCATATTTCCAGGGCCAGAGGATACACAGCAGCCCCAGAGCATCACAGAGCCACCACCATGCTTAACTGTAGGCAGAGTGTTCTTTTCAGTGTATGCTTCATTCTACTTCCATTCATACTGCTGATCCATTGGGCCAAAAACTTCCAGTTTTGTTTCATGGCTCCAGAGAACAAAATCCCCAAACTTCTGTGGCTTATTTATATGTTTTTTAGCATATTGGATCCGACTTTTCTTTTGCTTTTGGCTCAGTAGTGGAGTACATCTTAAAGCTCTGACATGGAAACGTTTTGCATTTAGTACGTTCTGTCACCAAGTCTTGCTGTAGGTCTTTTGCAATCACTCAAGGGTTTTTCACAACTTGCCTTCTCATAAGTCTGGTTTCAGTCATTGATAGCTTAATTTTTCTGCCCTGCCCAGGCAGTGTAACTATTGTTCTTTCAACTTTGAACTTGCAAAATATGCTTCCAATCTAGAACATTAAGTTATGTGTCTAGGAACATTAAATGCCCTTGCTATCTTTTTGTATCTTCTTCTTGTTTGTGAAGAGCAGTGATCTCTTCTCTTAACTTTGTGGACCTTTCTTTTCATTTAGCCATATTTCTAACATGCAGTCAAATGTGACACTCAACAAACCCCTGGCCAGTTCAGGTATTTCAAATGTTCCAGCTCAAGCACACCTGGTGCAACTAATAGAAACATAGAATGTGACGGCAGATAAGAACCATTCGGCCTATCTAGTCTGCCCAATATTTTAAAGTACTTTTAATTAGTCCTTGGCCTTATTTTAAGTCTAGGATAGCCTTATGCCTATCCCACGCATGCTTAAACTCCCTCACTGTGTTAACCTCTACCACTTCAGCTGGAAGACTATTCCATGCATCCACTACCCTCTCAGTAAAGTAATACTTCCTGATATTATTTTTAAACCTCTAATTTAAGACTATGTCCTCTTGTTGTGGTAGTTTTTCTTCTTTTAAATATAGTCTCCTCCTTTACTGTGTTGATTCCCTTTATGTATTTAAATGTTTCTATCATATCCCACCTGTCTCGTCTTTCCTCCAAGCTATACAAGTTAAGATCCTTTAACCTTTCCTGGTAAGTTTTATCCTGCAATCCATGAACCAGCTTAGTAGCCCTTCTCTGAACTCTCTCTAAGGTATCAATATCCTTCTGGAGATACGGTTTCCAGTACTGTGTACAATACTCCAAGTGAGGTCTCACCAGTGTAATGAAACCCTTGATTAGCTGCATCAGGTGTGCTTGAGATAACACCTGTTTTGCATATTTGAACTGTTGGGAGGGATTCTTTGAAACATTTTGAGACCGTAGAAGGCATTTTCAGTTGAATTTTGGAAAACCACTTGAAGCATTCATTGCGTTCAACTATTTCAGTTGCCTTAGTTTTATTTGTTCATTGCAAACAGCTGAAACGCTGTAAAGTTTGACAATAAGCCTGATTTCCAATGGGGGTTGAACAATTTTGATTACAACATACATACACACATATATAAAGACCTGCATTCTGGCTTTAGAACTGCTGCTTTGTCTGGTGCCTGGTGTTGGATCAGATGTTTAATACAGGAAAAGTTGTACCTGCAATCTCTGTCTTTTTACACAGTTATTATGTATTATTTATTATCAACATTTCTGTTCCCTACTTCATCAGGAAAATGGCACAATTAGCATCAGTAAAATGTGCTTATTTATAGTCAAGCTAAGAGACTTTCCACCCAGTTGTGCAGATTGTGGCATGTACCCCTCACCAGTGCACATGCGTCTCCAAAGCCATGCCCCGTACGGAACTGTGCTGTGAAAAAATTAGTTGGAAAGGTAAGGCCAAAGTGTCACACAAGGGAAAACTCACTACAGCGTTCATCCCACTATTGGTTTATGTGTATTACTCAGCTTGTTACACAATTGTTCTGCCATAAACACCTTATACATCATACATTGTATATAAAAGCGTTACTCATGTTACTAAATGTAATTGTATGCGATTAAATACATATTAAGATCATGGTCAAGGTATGTTACATTGCAAAGTGCTTGTAATTTGCAAAAAATAAAAATGATTGACTGAACTAAATAGTGTGAGTTGTAAAGAGTGTATGCTATTGAAAGTGCATATAGTATTAAAAAAAATAAAAAAAATTATGTATATTGAACAAATTATTATGTGTTAGCGTACACAAGTGTTTATAAAAGAGTAGACAGACTTAGTTAACAGAAATAAATTAGTGTAAATACCTGATTTGAATCTACATTATTAGGATTCAACTGAGCAAAACTTGCTGTAAAGTGGCAAGTGCAAAGTGCTGTAAACAGTGATAAAAAATAATTAACCCCTTAAGGACACATGACGTGTGTGACACGTCATGATTCCCTTTTATTCCAGAAGTTTGGTCCTTAAGGGGTTAAAAATGTAAAGTACATATCATCCTATATACCTAAATTGATTAAAAGTATTCCTCGAGGGGGCCGGGGCCGGGGCCGGACCGCCGAGCTAGACGGTCGCAAGCAGCAGGAGCTCCTGCGATATACCACCAAACCTGGGAAAAAAACAGTCTTTCTTTAAAAAGCTGACCGTCAGCAATAGTGCCCACAGCAGAAGGCTTGCTGGTGCCGGGGAGAGGCTGGCTTACCTCGCTGCAGTCCCCTGGCGGAGAGGACCCTGATGTTTCAACCGGGGCCTTCTCCGGCGGTGAGTGGGGCGGACGGCCGCCGCACCACTATCCTGCCACACAGCGCCCAGCCTGGAGCTTGAACCTGTGCGGACCCGGCCCTGTCCCCCCCCCATGGACCGGGGGGGTGATCCCAGTCCTCACCCGGAGGCATGGCAGCCGGAGCGCAGGGGCACCACCGCCACACCCGAGGGCCCGACCGCATGTTCCAGCACCTAAGATGGCGGCTGCCACGAGCGCTGGAGCCAGCAGAGGGAGGCACATGATGGCAGAGCTCGGAAAACCCAGCAAAGCTGGTAGATAAGGGCCCACAGGGTCAAAGAAGCTGGATACTCAGCTTCATCACAGCTAATCATGCAATTTCCTACCTGTGTAGGCTGGCCACGAGGCTGGCAAGCAGCAGTGGAGGCCCGGCGTCGGATGCACCAGCTTCACACTCACAAACCGGTTGCCGAGCGAGGAGAGCCACACAGTGACACCCAGCAGCACGCCAGCATGAGCAACACTCAGCGTTAACCGATGCCAGACAAAATCACGCTCCTGAGATGCACCTAGAGCCGACCTGATGAGATGCTAGAGCCGACCTGATGCTAACGCCGGGTCACGCCGACTTGCTGGAGCAGGCAATGGCTGACCACGTGTACACCACCACACAGCAGCAGCGGACCCACCATGCCGACAGATCCTGGAGTGTGAGCAGACCTACGAACTTTGAGCAGCCAGGGTGCTGTTATGCTTGCAGATTGCTGTCTGACTTTGGCATGCTTAAGTTTAGACACTGAGCCTTACCACCTTAAACACTTTTTTGCTATAACACACAAGATTGATAGCATTGCTAGCACCCTAACAAAGCAGAGATAGTTAACCTACCATCACTCATGCCTAACCTGTAACTGAAATGTTTTTGATCTTTAATGTTATTTATGTGTTCTCCCACTGTGCCAGTACCTGTGACATGTAGCCTGCCTTTTCGGGTGAGCAACCTTAGAATACTCCTGGATAAGCAACTACATCGCACATATTATAGTGTATGACTTTACTGCTTTTACTTTGTTCTCTAGTGCTTAATCAATAACTCACAGTATTTGACTGCATACTCGTTCCCTCCTTAAGCATGGAACACGACTATGTCATTGCTATGTCTTGTCTAACCTGTTATTATACTATAATTACTCGCACCCCTGACCTAGCATGTTGAGCCATAAAGCGACATCTATTAGCTTGATATCTATACGTGATATGTAAAAAAAAAAAAAAGTGTACTGTCTGTCTAAACCCCACTGTAACTAATGTCTTGAAACCTGCATATGGAATGCCGTTGGGGTACCATATGTATGCCTGTGACCAATATACGCACTGCAAAAATAAAGAATTAAAAAAAAAAAAAAAAGTATTCCTCGAATATGTTTACAAAAATAAAGTTCTAAAAAGAACCAACGAAAAACTATTTTGTGAATTCACATATAAGTATAGCATCTGCTATAAGTTGTATTATACATTTAAAGTTATATGACTACATTGTTGAAAATTATTCTCAATCACCTAGAAACAAGGAATAAAAAAAATTCAAAAATATACAAAAAATATCCTCATTTCCCAAAGTGGCTTACAGAAATGAACTAAAAGTAAATTTCCCATTTAATCCTCTGGGTGATATCGTGTCCAATTGATGTATCCAGAAGGTCTCCTGATTTAACAGGAGAGAAGTTTGATCACCACCTCTTCTAGGAACAGGTATGTGGTCAATAGCCATAAACTTGAGAGAACTGAGTGGCTGTTTCATCTCTAAGAAATGTCTCGTCACTGGTATGTCTGATTGTCTTATCGCTATGCGTATGCTTGATCTATGTTCCCTGATCCTTTCACACAAGGCGGTCTCTGTTTTACAAACATAAAGTCCACAGAGACATGTAATTCTATAAATAGCATGGTATGAAGGTAATTATGTGTCTTATCTGATATTTTTGCCAGAATATGGATGGTAAAAGCTTTTGGCCAGGATCATGTGGTCACATGTAAAAGGTCAAATTATTCATGAATTTATTAGACTTTGGCATGTAGCTTGGGACCAGGTCTGTGTGAAATAAAATGTCTCTTAAATTCTTATTCTATAGCACATAATGGGTATGTGGTTGGAATGAGTTAGGTAGGGATAGATCCGTTGCCAGTATATTCCAATTCTTTTTCACAGTAGATACCAATTTGGGGGTTGGAGGAATTGTATGTCATAGGAAATATTAATCTCACCTCATTTGGCTTATCTTGGCTCTGTCTATTTGTTTTTTGTCCTCTCCATTGCTAACTGGAGATCCCCATGTTGGTATCCTCACTCTGAAAATGTACTTTGCATCTGTAATAAATGTTCCTCCATTTTATTTTCATTTGGAGTTATTCCTTAAAGGGTAATGATTTTTTTTTTGTCCCAGATGGACAATTGTGTGATATAGAATACTATTGCTGTCAGTTTGGAATATAGAGAAAAATCTAATTTTGCACCCTGGATTGAAAGTTCAACATCCAGTTATTGAATAGTACTGGTATTTACATGTGAAGTTAACTTGATAGGAGTAAGCAAGGTGTTAGTGTACTCCACAAAGCTTTGAGCCTCTTGAACCATCCCTTGGGCAAACAAGTAGGATATCATTAATGTGTGAACAAAAGAAGAGAGGTAACCGCGCCTTGAAAATAACAGAAATATACAAATATACAAAAATGTATACGTACACAATGGTAAAGGTGATGGTATCTAATATAATTTAACCTCAAAGAAAAAACTTCCTGGTTATCATCCTGTTCCCTGGTGGGGACTGTACCACCTACGCTTTAGAAACTAGAGCAAGTCTTGCTCTATTAAATGTGAGTACTGAATTTTTAGCATTTTATATTTTTTGATCTTATCAGTACATACTGCACCATCTATTATTCTCTGCTCTTCCACATATACCTGGCTCCCTGGTGGGGACAATACCACCTACGCTTTGAAACTAGAGCAAGTTCTGCTCTAGTAAATGTGAGTATCCAATTCTTATTATTTTTATTCCACTCAATTTACTAGTACATACTGCACCATTTGGAATTTTTTGCTCTTTTACATACTTATTCATCTGAGACGTTCAAGACATCTATCACATCATATATATCCTAAGACGGGGATTGTTCCGTCCAGGCGCACCAACGGCAGAGCTCCTTGTTAGCTCTGGGAGATGTGAGTGAGGATTCTCTCAATTATTCATTCACATACTCATTGTATTTGATATACTGCACTATTATCTTGTATGTTCTCTTTTTTTCTTTGAGGTTAAATTATATTAGATACCATCACCTTTACCATTGTGTACGTATACATTTTTGTATATTTGTATATTTCTGTTATTTTCAAGGCGCGGTTACCTCTCTTCTTTTGTTCACGCTACTCTCTTACAAGGTTGGGGTTCCTTGTATTGGTTACTGCTGCCTATTTTTATTATATAGCGAGCGCCTAATCCACACATTTTTTTGGATATCATTAATGTACCTGAAGTACTTTATGATTTTTTTTAGTATTGTTGTAGAATATATTGCCTGTTAAAGTTGTTCATATATGCACTTGCCTAAATGGGGGCCACAGCTGCCCTTTTGAATGCTCTAGACTTCTGTAAGTAGTAGGAGTTTTCAAAACCGAAAATAATTTTGCTGTAGAGTCAACATCAAAAGTTACAGAGCAAACTCAATGGCTTAACCCTTGTAGTGTGTTGAATTTTTGAGGAGTGTCCTCATTGTTTTCACCCCATTGTTAAGGGGAATGATTGTGTGTAGATTCTTGAAATCTAGAGTCATCAAAATTACATTATCCGACTCAATAAGCAATGTCTTCAAACCTTCCAACATATTCCTAGTGCTGTTTACACAAGTCAGATTTTTTGTAACCATCCCTTTAAATAAAGAATCAAGCCATCTGACTATAGGTTCTAACACTTTGATCATCATCCTTCCCAAACAATGAACAGGATACAAAAAGATAGCAAAAGCACTGAATATTCTTAAAGACACTGTTGGAAGCATAGTTTGCAAGTTCAAAGTTGAAGTTATACCACCTGGACAGGGCAGAAAAAGGAAGCTATCAACGACTGCAACCAGATTTCAAGAGAAGGCAGGTGGTGAAAAACCCTTAAGTGACTGAAAAAGACCTGCAGCAAGACTTGAAGGCAACAGGCACTGAGGTTTCAGTGAGCACCATAAGACACGTACTAAACAAAGATGGTGTTGTTTTTCTTGGTGACTGAGCCATGGAAGGAGGTTCCGAAAGTCAAAGGTTGTTGGCAGCAGTTCTGCAACTTTTGTAAGCTTTTTTGTATATACCTATAATTAATTAAAACTAATTACAATGAACTGTTCCTTTACAATTAAAATGTAAAGCTTCTTGCTGTGTAATTTTAAATTGGGAGGGGGGGGAGATCTGATAGCTCTCATAGCTTCTGTAATTGGCTTGTATGCATTTTCTCAGTGTCTCACTAAGGTAAAATTGTAATCTAGGTGTGGACGCCTTGCTCTTTGTACCTAAAGTATCGGCTACACTTCGCTGATAAGACCCAAGAAGATCAGAATATCTTGACAAAGCTTCCAAGTGAAACGAAACAAGTAAATTTAGCTGCTACAATCGGTACGATGTGGATCACGTGTGGAGCTGATTTATTATCAAGCAGTGGCTGCCTATTCCATTGTGGATACGAGCATCTATACTTATTGTATCCCACAAACTGTGGACCCTTTGTGGGTTGAATTTATCCCTTCACCTGGAGTATTATTGAGCGTGGTTTGTCCAGATTACAAAGACTGTTGCTTGGATTGCTTATACCAGAATGGACTACTATACCAAGGGTTTCTATAACAGGTACCAACATTCTACATACACACTGGTGCATGGACCCTGAATCGTTTTGTGTGTTTATTAAATTGTTTATTTTCTTGATCTGTCACATCCTTTTAAATATTAATACATGCTTACGATACTTTGTGCCTAATAAAGATTTTTTATTTTCTTTTTTATATATATTGTGGCACCCCCTATATTTGTTTAGAAGACCCAAGAAGTGCCAAAATGAAGCCATCTGAGCCAGGAGATGGCCCCTTTGGTTTGATTAGTTGGATATGCAATAGTATTGGTTCTCTCTGTAATAGCATCATAGCATGTCAGCAGTCAATTAAAGATTGTGATTTGCCCCTATGGGGCAATCCTGTGTCCATCCATTGAGCTGGAAATGGTTCTTTGAACTCTCAGATGACAATTAGACTCAGGCAGTATTTAAAGAAAAACTGGTTTTAAAGAGAAATAATTACTTGTTAGACTTTTGAACAACCTAACAGCCATCAGTTGTGCTTTTATTATTTTTATTTTTTAATCCGTAATTTCCATAACTTTACTTTACATGCTGTGCAGGGCACTCCAGGCACAATATGTAAATTAGTTTAACCCCCGCAATGCCATATACATGGCACATGCACATGTGCTTAAGAATGGATGCCATAGCAGATATGTGTTCATGCAACACTTTTGAGTAGATGCCTGAAGGTACTTGGGTACGTCTGAGGCTTCATGATCAAAGTTGCCCACACCACGGAAGCAAAGGGAAGGTATTTTTTGCTTACATATGCTACATTGATCAACCTAACAAACATTACAATAGTGTTTACTGAAATGATGGCACACAGAATTGTCACTTCCAGGAAAGTGACATTTCTTCTTTACTGTTATTTGATGCAACATAAACTATTTACACTGAATTTACTTTAATGAAATATTTGCTTTTCATTGCTGATCCTTCCCAACAGGATACATTTATAAGATAAGTCTGCATCAGGCACTTCAGATTTAAATGAAAATGCATTTTATTGAGGTTAAGTGTTAGCTTTATACACATCGCAACCAAATACAGTTTTTTGTCTGGCTGTTCTAAGAAGCTTGTTTCAGCCCTGTGGGCAATATTTTCCATTAACCTCACCACTTGGTATAATATCCAACACAAATAAAAGTTAGGTTACTTATACCATTGTTGAGTGATTAAAATGAGACCTGCATTCCATTCTTATTACTGGCCCAGCATAATGTCACAACAGATAATGTCTGCCACCTAAATCCTAGAGTTTTCACAGTCGAGAAATACATGTACATTTCACCCTGTGATATGAGGATACTTTGATTTCCAATCAGTGTAAAGGTGCTTCAAGGGGCCCCAAGGACATTAACACAAATTTAATTAATTGGGTAAAGGAACTCTCCAAGCATTGTTGGAACATTTAAAGCCCATTGTAGTGGTTATTATGGTGATAGGTGAGCCTTAGCACCCTCCCAAGTAGTTAAACCATTTGAGAATTCTTGAATAGTTCCTGGGTTATTACATTCCTCTTTTGACTATTTGCTCTGTGCTAAAGCTAGAAAGCACTCTTCATCCTGTTTCATTCCAGTAATAAATCCATATTTTTTCCATGTGTAAAACTGTCTCTCGGTGCTGCCAGCCAGGGGAGTCTATACTGCCTGGTCAATCAGCCAGTTGTATCAGCCAGTAATAACAATTTCAGCACGGATAGATGCATGCAGTTGTGGCAAAATGCAAGGACTTGCCACTTTCCATGGCTACTAATGTATATCCCCAGATAAATTGCAGGCCAGAGGTGCTTATTTTCAAAAGTCATGGAGCATCCTCGCAGCCAGGCCTGAAGATCTACTCTACCTTTGACTGTAACCCCATTAGATTCTAGATTATGTAACCCCATTAGATTCTAGATTCTTACTACTTCCTAAACAGCGGATGTGAAATGTAACTCTACTCAACCTCATCCAATGGTTGCCTGAGCCTAACTATTTTAGTCCACAATAACTTTCTATGGCATTTTCCCATTTTAATAGACCTATAAAATTACTACTAAACAATAGCACTTTAAAATACAACTTTAGAGCATGATTTCTTTATAAATATATTTAAATAAAATATCTATAATTCATAAAATGTGGATTCCTAAACAATAGTAAGGCCATCCATCTTTATAAAAGGTGTTGGACTGGAGATTTGTTTATTTTGCTTCTCTGAGAAGCATTTCATTGTCCAATGCCCAGGACTAAGAAGGAAGAAAGTGCGCTGGGCAAAAAGTGGGTGGGTCTTCATTAATTGCAGATGCCATTTCCGCAGCTAATGAAAGGCAAGTTCGAAGGACTTGGGAAAATCTGTGCATCATTTTTGTATTTTGTTTTTATAATTTATTATATGCATTAACTATATATAAATGTATACTTTCCACTTACTGTGTTTTAATTACTGCTTTAATCCCCATGAACATACCCTTGCTAATAATCTTATTTTACTGTGCTGTTATTTTTTGTTGTTGTTGTTTATTTCTTTCATACATATACAGAATATGCAATAACATCCATTTAATCAATGTTTGTGATTCTCAACTTTCTTTTCGCCTTACCAATTCTGTAGACATAGTTCTGTGCTTAAGATAATGTGTGGTGTTCGGCAAGTTGCTTCAATAAAAAAAAAACTGTCCAAAATTTGTATGTTTTCTTTCAAATTAATTTTTTTATATCTTATCAAAATAATCTTTTTCTTTCAGAACTGATAACTTACACTAAAGGTGTATTTACTAAACCATAATTTATCGAGAATCAATATGGCAAATATAATATTATATAAGTTGTGGACATTAGGACAGTAGCTGAACTGGGACAGTTCTCCAGTTCTTGTAAACAGCAAATAGACCCCAATAGTTTGCCATATTGATTCTCCAGAATCCATGGTTTAGTAAATACACCTTTAGTGTAAGTTATCATGTCTCAAAGAGAAAAAGATTATTTTGAAAAGAAATAAAAAGAGAAATTTGAAAGAAAACATACAAATTTTGGACCGTTACAGACATGTTCCCTAGAATAGACTGATTAAAAGGGGTTGAATTTTTCTTTAACATATTATTTCCTTGAATCCTTAGGAACACTTTTCAAGAAGACTCTATAACGGGAGTATGGGTAAGAAAGGGGAGAACTGGAACCCTGCCAGCAAATCCTTTTGACTAAGATGTATAATCTGTAATTAGGATAATTCTGCGATATTTGTGTCTTTGCAGCTTTGTTTCTCTGTTGTATGTATAACTCTTGATTGGAACATTCTCTTTCTTTTGTGAAAGTCTAAATCCAATCAAGGATGCACCAATTAAGGAATAATGAACACGAGTTGTTTCAGTTTGTAGAACAGCAGTGCTGCTTCCTGTGTTCCAACTGGTCAAAACAATAATAAATAATTGTTCACAGAACCCAAAATTTTACAGCATCTGATCTGAAACAAGGAAAGAGGCAGGAATCGAAAATGTCAAATACATTTCTGATGATCATCTAATGTCTTTGTTTTGGTATAATATGAAGCAATTTCTCTAAGCAATACACATCTCCGTTCTCTTTTAGGGATTTTCCTGGATGTCCAATTTTACAATTTCCTGGTATAGTTTATATGAAAATGTTTAAATTCTCAAAGTGGTCCGAATAAATCTAAATAAAACTTCCAATGCTAGACTTAAAAAGTTATTTAAAATGTCCTAAATATAAAATGCCAGTACATTAAGCAAAGCGATGCTATTCAGATCACACCAACTTTAAAATGGGTCTGCCACTTCCTAGTTTGTTCAATATAATGTACATATTTAACAACTACATGCTTGTGAATTCTGTAAAACAAAATTAAAAGAAGAAATCTGCACCTATATCCTATAACTTCGCGCCTCTATCTCCCTGTCAACCATTATAACAAATGATGTCCTTGTATACCATTATACAGCGATGTATAAGCGATGAGTTTGTTGGCACTATATAAATAATAATAATAAAAATTTCACCAAACATAGGTAGTGGAAAAGGAGAAACAGATAAAATATTTCTGCTTTCCTCTTCTTTTGCAATCTATGTCCTGGTAGATTACAATATTTGAAAGAATGCCATGTCAAAATGATGTATTTGAAGTAGAATACAGAATAGTGTTTCGGGTTAAAGTTTTCGACTTTAGGGTTAGGATGGCCATGAATGGCTTATTCATGACACCCAGTAGGCTATAATTTCCAACATTTCTCCATAAAACCAAATTATAACCATGTATAACTTTCTGTGGGTTGAAAAAGGCCAAAGCATATTTTTATATGATTGACCATATGATGATATCGTAAAGTGCAATGTAAATATAATTTACATCAAATAATAAATATGATTAGTGCATAATATGGCATAAACAACAGTACCATAACCACTTATGAGCAGTAGCCAATCTCTACCAGGGTACCCATTTACCAATTCCCAACATTGATTCCATTCTACTTGGCTAATCCACTACATCCTAGACTACTGCCCTCATCCCATCTGTGTAACCCTTTCAGAACACACATAAGTAGTGCCATCCCATGTTCCTTTCCCCGTGAGAAAGTAAGAGAATGACTAAACACAAGAAATAAATCCCTCGATCCGTAAATAAACCGAACCTAAGGGCAAGCTTGTGGGATGCTGCTTGCAACCTAAAATGACTCTTGTAAAGCACGCCACTACCTTGCTTGAATACATCACTAGGCAGCTTCTCCTACACGCCATCCCTAAATTTCTTAACCGTATCCTGCCTGGCTGAAAATCAATTCAAGCTGTGCTTGCTTCTAGGGGTTAAACAATCCTGGAGCAGTAATGGCAAATACATACATGTTCTATAAGTTTTTATTTTCAAGTGTGCTTTTTACTTGAAAGTGAACTTAAGTTGTCTCTAGGTACATTCTAATTACACCCTTAACTTAAATGAGTATTTAGGTTCTTGCTAAAAGTTTAAATAACAAGTTCGTTCGCCATTATATAACGTAAATCCACAATGATGATCGCGGACACAGCTGCCACCAGCATGCAGATAAATGGGCACCAAATATTTACCCACTGCCAAAATCTATGAGAGGGGCGAGATGATGGACATTTTAGTAGATGAGCTGTCAGGCAGGTCAATGTAAAATGCTGTCAGCACTGTCAGTAATATCGTCCTCAACTCTGATGTGTCGATCAATGAGAGGCTGAGCCAGACTTCCCTTCGGTTATTTATTGCACAGCATTCTGCGGGCTGAGTGCAGGAGAACCGTGAAGGAATTAATAAGCAATTCGTCAATATCATCTTGTAATTAGACTTCTGCAAACTACCTGCATTTTCTATTATCTGCAATACAGAAAGTTCTTCGAAAAATGGAGAATAGGATGATGAAGCGCAAAACAGGAGCCCCATGTAATATGTTAATTATGGATACATGAACAAAGCATGCTTCGTAAGCCCAATGCGTTCAGAATTTCCTTACAGCTAACCTGTTGTCAGATATAGGGTAATCATTTTTTTTTTTTTTTTACAGCATCCATTAATCTGTACAATTGCTAAACACTCAGCAAGCACAACATATTGATAAGATTATTAGCAGATTGCCAGCAACCCTATAATGCTATGCATGACCCCATTTTCGGTATTATGCATGGCTGAGTTCCTTCAGCACATTGTTGATCTGTTAAAATTGCTGGAGCAATCCAGGAGTAAATAACATTAAAAATAAATGACCCATAGCATGCGTATTCCAGAAAGTGACCTCTCCTATGCAAAAGAATGCCAAAGGCTTTGAATTGGCGTGCAATGCTATTTACTACACCATTTACAGTGACATTTACATAGCCATGAGACTGTATTAGGGTTGTCCGCCCTTACCAGTTTCATCATGCTCAGTAAGACTCCATTCATTCTCGACCACAGTTCAACCTATACTCCATCTTACTGTCAGACTTATTCAATAAAATGTGAATTGTCAGGAATTCAAAGTAAATTTCACATTTTATGCCAAAATAATCAACATTGAAAAATCCTCACAGTCAATTGTTTTTCTACTTTTTGCTTTTTTTGGTCTAAAATTTTGAAATTCTTTTTAAATTCACTTTAAATTCCTAACAATTGGCCTTTTAGGGGAAAACCCTGGGTGTATAATAATAACTGTTTCTGCAGGCTGTGAGGCGACAGCTGTAATATCTGCACCTATCAGGAACAAGTTAAAGGACCACTCTAGTGCCAGGAAAACATATTTGTTTTCCTGGCACTAGAGTGCCCTGAGGGTGCCCCCACCCTCAGGGACCCCCTCCCGCCCGGCTCTGGAAAGGGGTTAAATCTTACCTTTTTCCAGTGCTGGGCGGAGAGATCTCCTCCTGCTCTCCTCCTCCGATCCGCCTCTTCTCCTCCCCGTCGGCTGAATGCGCACGCGCGGCAAGAGCTGCGCGCGCATTCAGCCGGTCACATAGGAAAGCATTCATAATGCTTTCCTATGGACGCTTGCGTGCTCTCACTGTGATTTTCACAGTGAGAATCACGCAAGCGCCTCTAGCGGCTGTCAATGAGACAGCCACTAGAGGACATAGGGGGAAGGCTTAACCCATTCATAAACATAGCAGTTTCTCTGAAACTGCTATGTTTATGAAAAAATGGGTTAACCCTAGCTGGACCTGGCACCAAACTCCTTGTAATCTTTTAAACACTAGGATTTTAAATATACACAAAAGCAATTGAAAGGTTAAAGGCCGATTTATGAAACCGCCAGATTTCTGTATATTTTTATAACTATGATCTTAAACCTTACTGCATTGGCTGATTCTTATTTTCACATTAAGGCAGCGAGTCCCATAAGGATTTGGAAGCAGTTTCATATATCCTTGCCATTTTAATTAGACATCTCTAATGTAAACACGGGGAGCTTTCTTAAACAGGGACCTTGATATCAGTGAAATAAATAATGCAGAAGATAGGTTGTTAAATTTAAATTATCTCTGTGCTGCCAGTGGACGAACGAATAAGGAAACCTGATGATTCTATTGTATTGATCAAAACGTCAGCTCGTTGCAAGTGAGAATGTTACATGCAGTTACAATGTGTCAAAAGCAGAATGGTCGCTGACAACATTCTGCTCTAATGCATCTGATATCGAGCTGCGTCTCCTGTATATTGTAATCACAATAGCAGCAATGTCCAAACCGTTATCTATTTCTTCTCAAATTGACCTTTTATTAGCTATGAGCAGAGTTACAGTTACAGAATATGAAGCCGCGGCTTTTAATATTCGTGAATGCTTTTGTAAACCCTTAACAACCTATGCAAGTCCCTATACTATCATGAAATGAACATAATTATGTGTGTATTGGTAATATAGTGCTACAAGACTCGCCATTATAGGAAATGTATGCTTTAAGACGGCTTTAAAATCAATGATACCCTGTAGTATATTTTATAAAATAACAAACTCTTAAAAGGAAAACATGGCTATCTTCATATAAAGAGTGAGGCGGCCCTGAAGTGATCTAAAAGATGGGTGTCAGGTGTCTGAACACAGGATGCTTGCCATAGGCACTATTTTCAGTAGATATGCCTCTGCCTCTCCCACCACCAGAATTATCAAATTACCTAGCTTCCTTAAGTAATGGGCAACAATTGATAAAGTACACACAGAATATTCACGATACTATGAATTGTGGAGAAGGGATTGCAAACTGTAGGTCAAAATATACAAGCACATTTTCCAACTTTGCTATATTTGTATGGCTTGGCTACATTGGCTTGAATTCTCAGAAATTCTCAGTTTACCAAATAAACCTTTCTTCTATTGGATAAATCTATTGGAAAATGTATGGAAACTGTTGAAAGTAAATAATGTAGTCAGGGTTGATGCCTAATAATAGGGCTGACAGCCAGTTCTATTAAACATAAACAGAATAAATTTAAAATAGATATATTCACGTCTTTGAAGTGGTTATAGTGTCTGAAAACCCCTGGCTCTGTCATTCGATTCAGTGTTAAACCATTTTTAATGTTTCATTGCTAAGCGAGAGTGTCCAGCTCTCCATCACCTCTGTGCTTCTTTGGCTAATGAGGAAGCATTAGCATGAGCAGCAATGAGCAGCTGTGATTGGCTGAGAGTGTCAGCTGATTGCGTTCAGCCTATCTCAGAGCCCATTTCTGGTATAAATTAGTATGGTTAAAAGTAAGTGCTGCCTTAGCCATATTGCTAGTAGGGATCCCCTTTGGGGATCCAGTGTTGCTGTACTCAGTGTTGTTAGTGGCCAGAGAACCCACTGTTCACACTTGGAGGCAGAGGCTTAACTTGAAACCACCGGGCCCAGTGCAAAAATTACCCTGGGACTTGCAACATGTCTCATCCCCACCCAACCTTTCCATGTGTCTTTGCCCCCCCCCCACCCAGCCCCTCCATGTGTCTCATTACCCCTTCTATGTGTCTGAATTCGCCCCAAGTCCCTTCCATGTGTCAATTAAACCCCAGCCCCTTCCATGAATCAACTCCCCCCCAGTACTTCCATATGCCTCAATTAACCCTAGTCCCTTCCATGTGTCAATTCCCCCAGTCCATACCATGTGTCAATCCCCCCTCAGTCCCCTCCAAGTGTCAATCCCCCCTGTACCTTACATATCAGAAATATAGGATAACAAAGAAGTTTGGGATACAGCTGCAAATCTACAACAAACAAAACACATACATAGTGTGATGCAGTTTAAAAAACCAAATAGCATAAATGTAATGCACTCACAGGATTTCGTGAAAAATACACCTCTAGGGTGCCTCCCCGGATAACAATGGGGGGCCAAGTTTCTCCCTTCTGTAGTTCACCGATGGATACACAATGCAGGACTCCAGTGATGGTGAAAAAAATAGCAGCTTTATTAGTAAGGTGGAAAAGATACCACCAAACAATTTATAAAATAAAATATAAAATAAGATATAAAATGTCAAGAGGTCCTACGCGTTTCGTTCACTATATGTGAACTTCCTCAGGGACCATAAAGTAAAACAAAATAATCAGCACAGAATAATGACAAACATAAAAAGCAGCCTATTTGGTTTTTTAAACTGTATCACACTATGTATGTTTTGTTTGTTGTAGATTTGCAGCCGTATCCCAAACTTCTTTGTTATCCTATATTTCTGCTGTGTAAAGGTCATCTCTTCTGGGTAGTGACCTGGGAGGCTGTCGCATTGTATCTTTTGAGATAAGTACCTTACATATGTCTCAATTTCCTCCCCCTGTCCTTCCATGTGTCTTAATCTCCCCAGTCCCTTCCACATGTCAATTCCTCTCAGTCCCTTTCATTTGTCAATTCCCCCCCAGTCCCTTCATGTGTCTCATCCCTTCAGTCACTTCAGTGTGTCAATTTCCCCCAAGACCCTCCATTTGTCTCAATTCCCCCCAGTCCCTTCCATGTGTCTCAATCCCACCCCCATCCATCCATTTGTCAATTCCCCCAGTCCCTTTCACATGTCAACTCCCCAGTCCCTTTCATGTGTCTCTCCTCCACTCCTCTTTGTACCTTCTCTTCTGGAACTTGGCCGAGTGGAACGCGATACCCGATCTCACAGGAAGTCCTCTTAAGTTATGTTATGGACAGAGAGGAGCGCTGATTCATTTCAGTGCTCACATCAGAAACCAGAATCGGTGACTGGGAAGACAAAATGGAAATAGATGAACGTGGATAGCTGATTGCCAACTACACTTTAAACAGGCTTGCAGAAATAAGGGAGAACCAAGACAGGTCAAAAAATAGCAGAAAGGCTAGGTTCAATGGAAGGTTTTCTTTATACATGGAGGGATAACTGTCATTTTGAAGGCACTAGGATAGTATCCAGAAGCAAGGGAGTGATTACAAACTGAGGTAAGGCATGGTAGAATGACTGAGAGACAGGGACGGACTGACAGTGGCCTGGGCCCCCGGGCAAAATTAGGACCTGGGCCCCCGGCAGACCAATATATATGCGCTACGGAATCTGTTGCCGCTATAAAAAGGCAATAATAATAATATGCTGGTATATAAGATGATGTATGTACGGTGTATTTGGTTATATATGTACATGTAAAGTGAATGTATGTTTTGTGTGTATATTCACTGTGAGCCTTGGTTTAAGTAAATATATGTATGTTTGTGTCTAGTGCCACGATGTGTGGATTCAGAGTAATATAACATTTTTTTTAAATAGGGTAGTATTTATAGGACCACTAGAGTGCCAGGAAAACAAACTCATTTTCCTGGCACTATCGGGTCTTTGTGTGCCCCGCACCCTCTGGGTCCCACTCTCACCGGGCTGAAGGGTGAGGAAGGGGTTAAACTCTCCTCCCTCTTCTGACGTCAGCGCTGAATGCGCATGCGCAGCAAGAGCCGTGCGCGCATTCAGTCCATAGGAAAGCATTTCTCAATGCTTTCCTATGGACGGCAGCGTCTTCTCACTGTGATTTTCACAGTGAGAAGCGTGGAATCGCCTCTAGTGGCTGTCAATGAGACAGCCACTAGAGGCTGCAGGGATAACCCTAGATGGACCTGGCACCCAGACCACTTCGTTGAGCTGAAGTGGTCCGGGTGCCTATAGTGGTCCTTTAAGTGTGTGTGTGAATCATGGCAATGTGTTTATATGAGCAATGCAGGCATCCAAATTTTGGGTCTTGAAGTACTAACCATGTGCTAAAAGTTACGAGCCACCTTAAAGGGACACTATAGTCACCAGAACAACTTCAGATTAATGGAGTTGTTCTGGTATGTATAGCCAGTCCTTACAGGCATTTTAATGTAAACCCTGCCTTTTCAGAAAAGGGCAGTGTTTACATTGCTGCATAGGGACACCTCTCGTGGCAGTCACTCAGACGGCCACTAGAGGTGCTTCTCGGGTCAGTGACAGACAATTTGCAGCACTGATGTTCAGTGTCTTGATGATGTTCAGTGTCTTATAATTCTGATTATCTCAGTCAATGGGTCAGAGCATGGGCTGAGCCAGCTCCGGCGGACCCGTGTGGCCTTGAAATAAAGGTAAGTTTATTACCTTTTTAGGAGGGGCAAGGGGATGCCGGTAACCTAAATGGTGTTTCTTTTTTTACACTATATGGTCAGGAATACTCCATGACATCAGTGTGTGTGTGCAGGGACATATTTATATTGAGGGTCTGTATGCAAGGCCATATTTGGATGTAGTTTGTGTGTGAACTCAGGTTTGCATGTGTGGAACATCTGTGTGTGTGAACACAGGGGCATGTAGTTGTTATAAGTGCTGTAGTGGGGAAGGGGTAATAGAGGGAAGCAGGAGGTAATATAAGCTATTGAGGGTGCAAGGGAGGAATATAGGCTGAAGTGGGTAACAGGTGTAGAATATGTAGGGGGTAATAGGGTTGTATAGGGTAATAGGGGTTGTAGGATGTGTAAGGGGTGATAGGGGTTGTAGTGGGTAATAGGGGTTGTAGGATGTGTAAGGAGTGATAGGGGTTGTAGTATGTGTATGGGGTGATAAGGGTTGTAGTGGGTAATAGGGGTTGTAGGATGTGTATGGGTGATAGGGGTCGTAGGGGGTAATAGGGGTTGTAGGATGTGTATGGGGTGATAGGGGTTGTAGGATGTGTATGGGGTGATAGGGGTTGTAGTGGGTAATATGATGTGTATGGGGTGATAGGGGTTGTACAGGGTAATAGGGGTTGTAGAGGGTAATAGGGGTTGTAGGTTGTGTATGGGGTGATAGGGGTTGTAGGTTGTGTATGGGGTGTTAGGAGTTGTAGGATGTGTATGGGGGTGATAGGGTTTGCAGTGTGTGTAGGGAGTGATAGGGGTTGTAGGATGTGTATGGGGTGATAGGGGTTGTAGGATGTGTATGGGGGTGATAGGGGTTGTGTGTGTAGGGAGTTATAGGGGTTGTGGTGTGTGTAGGGAGTGATAGGGGTTGTGGTGTGTGTAGGGAGTGAAAGGGTTTGTAGTGTGTGTAGGGAGTGATCGGGGTTGTGGGATGTGTATGGGGTGATAGGGGTTGTGTGTGTAGGGAGTTATAGGGGTTGTGGTGTGTGTAGGGAGTGATAGGGGTTGTGGTGTGTGTAGGGAGTGAAAGGGGTTGTAGTGTGTGTAGGGAGTGATAGGGGTTGTGGGATGTGTATGGAGTGATAGGGGTTGTAGGATGTGTATGGAGTGATAGGGGTTGTAGGATGTGTATGGGGTGATAGGGGTTGTAGTGTGTGTAGGGAGTGATAGGGGTTGTGGGATGTGTATGGGGGTGATAGGGGTTGTGTGTGTAGGGAGTTATAGGGGTTGTGGTGTGTATAGGGAGTGATAGGGGTTGTGGTGTGTATAGGGAGTGATAGGGGTTGTAGTGTGTGTAGGGAGTGATAGGGGTTGTGGGATGTGTATGGGGTGATAGGGGTTGTAGGATGTGTATGGGGGTGATGGGGGTTGTAGGATGTGTATGGGGTGATAGGGGTTGTAGTGTGTGTAGGGAGTGATAGGGGTTGTGGGATGTGTATGGGGTGATATGGGTTGTAGGATGTGTATGGGGGTGATAGGGGTTGTAGTGTGTGTGTAGGGAGTGATAGGGGTTGTGGTGTATGTAGGGAGTGAAAGGGGTTGTGGTGTATGTAGGGAGTGAAAGGGGTTGTAGGATGTGTATGGGGTGATAGGGGTTGTAGTGTGTGTAGGGAGTGATAGGGGTTGTGGGATGTGTATGGGGTGATAGGGGTTGTAGGATGTGTATGGGGGTGATAGGGGTTGTAGGATGTGTATGGGGTGATAGGGGTTGTAGTGTGTGTAGGGAGTGATAGGGGTTGTGGTGTATGTAGGGAGTGAAAGGGGTTGTAGGATGTGTATGGGGTGATAGGGGTTGTAGTGTGTGTAGGGAGTGATAGGGGTTGTGGGATGTGTATGGGGTGATAGGGGTTGTAGGATGTGTATGGGGTGATAGGGGTTGTAGTGTGTGTAGGGAGTGATGGGGTTGTAGGATGTGTATGGGGGTGATAGGGGTTGTAGTGTGGGTAGGGAGTGATAGGGGTTGTGGTGTGTGTTGGGGCTTGGTGAATAAAGGGGAATGGATGGATAGGTTAAAAAAGTTAAATAATGTATCCCCTCTCCCTAAACCTTACCTTTGTCCAGGAAGGGGGTAATGCTTACCCACAGTGGAGTCCAACCTCCATCTTGCCATGTGAGTGTCTAGAAGAGCTCCCTCCCTGGCCGGACATGGAACTGCGGGCAGGCTGCCAGAAACACTGATAAAGCAGCTCCGCACAGGGCTGCTCTGATCAGGTACAGGCAGCCTGCATGGAGGGCTCACATCTTTCTTCCAGCCGAGACAGGCACAGTGAGAGGCAGCCTGGAGGGTCTTTGATAAGGCCCCTGGGCTGTCTCTCAGTGTGCTACAAATGTGAGTATAGCACGGCCGACCATGGGGGGGAAGCTTCTCTAACAGCAGGGGCCCGCAGAAGTTCATGCGGGCCCCTTACTGAGTGCTGGCTGGGGAGCTTGCCGAACTCCCCAGCTGCTATTACATTCTGCACCACAGGCGGGCCCCACAGAGCCTCGGGCCCTCGGTCCATGACCGATATGCCCGAGTGCTCAGTCCGCCCCTGCTGAGAGATGATATTGTTACATTGCCCACAGTGTCCCTTTAATGACATCACATCAACACATGCACACTAAGCTCTCACATGTGGCCATTTTGACTCCACAAGCATTATTTCATTTATTATAAATATGTAAATGCAACTACAATTATTTATATAGCGCCAACATATTCAGCAGCACTGTACAAGGATAAACACAACAGACACAAAATTCTAACAAACCATGATTGACATACTGGAACAGTAGGTTAAAAAGGCACTGCCCATACAAGCAATACATTAAATGTTGTGTATGGTATGTACAGAAGCCAGTTGTATTGCAGTTCATTTTTGTGAATAATTTTTCATTGCATATTTTGCTGCAGGAATGATCTAGGCTGAAAAGCACAGATGGAGGGTCTGTCAGTGATTTGTACTGGAAATCAGTTAACAATGGATTACAACAGTTTGTATTAGACCATAAACCCCTGTGTATATGGGAAAAGAATTACAGTAGGCGAAAACAATGCTTTTTCCTCATCATGCTCTTTCAGATGCATTTTAATAAGTGCCCATGTTTGCTTATACAAAATAGTATCCATTGGAATGTTGGTCTATATTTGGCAATTCAGTTGTCAAGTCACTGCTTAGTGGATAAACCTCTCTGTTTTCATGACACAATCCCAGCGAGGCTCAGACTGTGTTCTATAATCATACCTAGAAAATTCATGGGGGCCTTCAGGGTGATTAATCACTTGTGACGGAGCAATTCTGACTTTATCGAGAAAATTAAAATATGTGTCTTCCTGAGACAGAAGAAAGGAGGAGAACAGGAGAATTGATCACTAAAATTCACGTTTTTAAAATTCTAATTATGCTACTCTCATTTCCATTTTTTCTTTCTTTTTTTTAAGAGGGCTGTAAAGGAAAAACATTACCAGGTATATATTTTGAAATTAGCAATAGCTTCATTGTTTGGTATATGTTCTTATTAGTCACAGGTTGCGAAGTCCCCTTCAGATATCCTGAGCCTGCCTAACTGTAAATATGTAAGTGTGTTTTGTGAAATACATAAGATATTTCCTTGTTGATGTAGCTCACTGATTGATTTATCATGAAGGAACAAAGCTAATTACTGATGTTGAAGCATCTCTGTTACATATTTTCACTTGCATTGTTTGATATATTGTTCTACTCCCAATTCCATGGAACAGATACCAAAAATTCCCTTAGTCAAAAGGGTAATACAGAGCTACATCCCATGATAACTGTGCCTAGCGAAGTAGCAGCTGTACCTTGATGCCTGAAGAAGTTTGATACAATTGTCCAGATGTGCTGTTTAACTCACTCATAGAGTTCTGGATGCCCCTTATGGGTGGATACGTTGAACGTCCAAATGATGTATGTTCTCTGTTTAAGGAAACAAGTGAGCTAAACCTGACTTTGAAAACTAAGCTAGTAGTAAACAAAGGGCAAAATACTGAGGTTTTGCCCATCTTTGATGCTCTTATAAATATTTTTTTTTTGGAGGAAGGGGGGTTATGTATTGCTATGGTATCCTTAAATCTAAATGGTAATCCAGAAAGAGACCCATTGTTCACTCTTCCTTTAGCGTTATCAGCTCATACTCTTTGACCTGGACCACAAAATTGCTTCTCACAGGCAGAGATGACTTTCTGGCTTCTTGGTAATAAATGATCTGATATCTTAATGGTGTATATTATCTCTGTATTCACACAATAAAAACAACCTGTTTGAATCCTATGTGTGTGTGTGTGTGGTAACTAACTAAAGGGCACAGTTTGTGCCTATTCACAGTGCTCTCATAAATTTGGTTTTGAATTATCTAAACCATGCCTGAGTGTGACAGTGCCTGACCAATACTGTCAGTTTCCAGAAAGAAATTTTCAGAGATCAATGGAAAGAATGACATTCACATAGGGTCAGTCAAATTGACTACTGTTCCTTTAATTCTAAGCCAAAATTAATAGAAGACAGATCTCTTTATTAAATTTCCACAAAAAAAAACAAGTCTACTTGAGCACTTTTCTACCATAACTGTAAAAATGAAGCAATATTTACCACTCGAGAAAAGTTCTATACACAAACACACACACACATATAGATAATATATATATATATATATATATATATACCTTGTTTGGAAAATACCGGCACTCCTGGTTTTATAATCAGTTTTGTTATTTTATTGTCAACGATGTCTTTCTGATTAGAAAGCCAGGAGAGACGGTATTTTCCAAACAAGGTATTTACAGTGTTACTTGGCACCAGGTATATTTTTCTGACTGGAGGTTGGAGTGCAATAGCTTGGATTTATTTATATCTTTATTTATTTTTATATTATTAATCCTGGTGTTATTTGCTTTGGTTAATACTTTAACTGGTTATTCTTGTTATCGAGTCAGATGAGCTTAAAACCTATAACATACACCACAGGATAAATCTCTCAGTCCTGTGTCTCTTGAATAAAAAAGCATTGGATGCCTATTATCCTTAATTATGTCGAGTCAGCTCTCTAGCTGCCCAATGCTTGCAGTTTTGTACTTCGTGTAGTCCTTTGTAATTCCAGCTTTGCCGCTGCATCAGTAGGTCCCGGGTGAGCCTGCAACAGCTTAGCAAAAATAATAAGGAACGATAAAGGAATTACAAAAGACTCTAACCAATGTTAGAACAAGGCAATGTCTCCTCTGCCTCCAGGTGTTAAGCTGAGTCAGTGATAAGTTATTAACTTATTAATGGGTCGAGAGAGGATGAGATGATTTTCCTTACAAAATCCCATTGGTGCTCTACTGTCTTGAAGTACTTGATCTTAAGTTTAAATTGTATTTTCTTATTATTTTTTTATTTTTTTTATTTGCACAATGCTCTGCTTTGTTTGCCTGCTGAGAACTTTCTGTTCCAGCACTGTTCAATGTAGCACCCTAGCGAGATGACTAAGACACCATAGTACAAAGAGGTCAGCAGGATGCGAATGCATATATTTAGATCATATCAAAGAACACAAGTTGACAGAGCCTGATCTGGAATATCAGAGGTAATAGATCTGCCAGCGAATGTGCTTTTTAGACTTATGTCAAAATATGTTTACATTTTTTTGCTATTTTTTTTCCATTATACTTTAGTGTTCCATTATACTTACGATTATTTAAAGAATTCGGTTAATACATTTAGAGTTTTTGTTTCCCTGTTATATGCAGTACCAAAACTGACCACTGGGGATGAACATGGTCTGTGTTAATTAAATTAATAATTCTGGCTATAGATACACTCTTGATTTACATGAGAATTCTCTATAGTGTATGTATTGTCAGGAATTCAAAGCAAAATCATAGTGACTTTTTTCAATTTTGCAATTCCATTGTAGTGTCTCCACAATTAATAAACCAAAAACAAAAATAAATTCCACTAAAATAGTGTAATAGCACAAAACAACTAGTAAGTGCTGCCACATTCCCAACAATCCTCAATAAAAGCCACACGCAAATAAAAATATCATGGCACTAAAAATGTGTTACATAGAACAAGAAAATATAAAAATAAAAGCGCACTCACAAATACCAATGCATATAAATCAAATATATGTGCAAAAAAGCTTTTGAGCCTTAATAGGCTAAAGATTACATCTAGTAGTCCACCTGCAATGTCCGAAAGTCCATCCAATATATCCAGAGGCCGTGACTCCCCAGAAACCGAAGGATGCCTTAATGACTTGAAAGAGGCTCTCAAAGGAAATTAGGACATCCAGAGAAATTGAATAAATGCTCTGCTTGATGCATTTTGTCACTATACTAGATGGGACTTCCTCAGGAGAAAAATCTTTGCTTTTTTCATGCCTTCTCATACCATTGAAAAGCGCGCCCAATAGAGGAAGGGTATACGAACGTTGTGGACGCGCAAAGCAACTTTATCAATACAGACCATATAGGTGGCTATCTAGATGTTCTCTGGTTGTTCTAATTTCTTTCGATAGCCTCTTTCAAGTCCTGGAAGGCGTCCTTCAGATATGAGGGAGTCTCAACCTCTGAATGTTTTGGATGGACTTTTGGACATTGCAGGTGGACAACTAGGTGGAATATATAGCCTATTTAGTCTAATAAGCTCTTTTACACATATATTTGATTTATGTGCATTGGTATTTGTGAATGTAGTTTTATTTTTATATATTTTTTTTTCTCTGTAATACATTTATTGTGCTATGATATTTCTCTATCTTATGAGTATGAATTGATCCTTAACTAGTGTTTGGCGCCCTCACATCTATTGTGTGCGTGTAAAGTCTCCACAAATCTTTGTTTACAATTTAAACTCCCAATGTGTGCGTAAAAATTTATAATTCCAGAGAAATGTTCGGAAGTCACACCTTAGTATATCCTGATGTGCCTTTGGTACTGTGTAATTTAAAGGCAACAAGTTCTCTCAGAAGACATGTAAAGCTGAGCCAGGATGAAAGAAACAGTATTAGTATATCAAAATACTACTTAAAACAACATAAAATTGTTTCAGGAGCGTGATAAATAAGAACTATTAAACAATAATTTGAAAGATAATAGCCTATTAGACCTTCAAAGATAAGCACATACATAAAAACCTCAGACAAATGCAGAAACACTGGGAAATTTGATATCCGTAAACCACACCAGGAAGCTCTATGGAAGATGAGCATAGAACAGGGCTGTATAGTACCAACCTTCTATTAGACAGGACATGTGTCCAAAGCTGCCTGTTCAGCCACTGTTTTGAATTCATCATATTCCCAGTGTATTCTGGGAAGTTGGGACACTGGAAGAATGACCTGTGTCTCCCAGGAAACGAGACTATTGGGAGTTAGGGTTACAAGATTGGAATGGCGTTTCAGTCTTCCTTAGCTATAAATTGTGCCCTTAAAGGAACACTCCAGACAATTAAAGCACTTCAGCTTGCTTAAGTGCTTTATGTTTCTGGAGTCTGTCATATTTGTGACAGTTTATAAAAGTACTAATTTCAATAAAAATTGGCACTTTTAGGATTTGGAGACAGGAACATCTCCATGGCTGTCTCTCAGACAGTCAGGGATGTTTTATTTCATGACTGTCAAACTTATATTGAGCCTGACTTGCCTCCACTAGTCTAGTTTTAGCAACTAAATCTCCAGTAGATTTTAGTTGACTCGATTACAATCTAATGGGTTTATTTAAAGCCTCGATCTGTCTTTTTTGCTCCCTTCCCATCCCTTCTGTGTCTCTTTGTGTCCTCCCAGCCACTCTAGGTGTCTCTTTCCCAAGCCCTGGTCTGTCTCGTCTGCCCCTTCCACAGCCGTTCTGTGCAGTGTTAATTTTGGCAGCAATTTCAATTTACCTTTAGTCATAGTCTTTTGACTAAAAAGCAATTTTAGTTTTAGTCGTATTTTAGTAATGTGAATTGTTGTCGTTTTAGTCTAGTTTAAGTCGACTAAATCTAAAAAATTTCAGTTAACTAAAATTTTACTAAAATTGTTAGTCGACAAAATGAACACTGTTCTCAATGAGCTGTACTGCAGCTCCAGCATAGAGGCTTCTTCATGGAAAGCATCTGACTGGTGTATTCCCCAGCCCAGACTGAATGTTTGTACCAGGGATTAAGAGGAGGGCTTGCAAAGCTGCATGCAACATGTCTGCAGCGTTTGTAAGCATTTTATTTTATCTGCTCAACCTGTATTAGGTGGAACATTTCCTCTATGAAGCCCCCAACCACCATGCCGTTACTAAAACTGGCAAATCAAAAGCTTTTGTTGCAAATGTAAATTAAGGCAGAGCGCACTATGCCCTCACCAATCACCAGCATGTTGGGGCTCCTTCATAATAACTGAACAAACATGCCTGTTTTGTAAACCAGGCTGTGTGCAGTGATCTCCAGAGCTGCAGAGAGACGTACGTCCCAGCTGAACGCGTAGCATGCGCAAATTAGACCGTTTCAGAACAGAAATAAAGGAAGAACCAATGTGTCCTTTTCCATCAAATAGTTAGGGACAGACATATAGCTGCAGCAACGTTCAGCACACTGATGCAGTTAGAGTCCATTTTCAGCAGGGAGACTGGGAGCAGGGTACTCTGTGTACCATAACCTTTTAAATGACGCAACGTTATTATGGTGCTTAGCATGACCCTTTAAATAACAACTTGCTGGGGCCTCAGGGCACAGAGGCATTTTCTTTCTATGCCTCAGGCAGTGTATGCAAAAATAGTAATTATATTGCCTATATACACTCATTCTTAAAAATCTAAATCTGGATGGACAATCCCACTGGTCCCCAGAGTAGGTGGTGGCATTATAAGAACAAGCATTGCAGCTGTTCTTAATAATCCAAATCTGAATGGAAAATCCCACTGGTCCCCAGAGTAAAATGGTGGCATTATAAGAACACTCATTGCAGCTGTTGACATAACAGCTTTTTTTCTCCTCTCTTATTGACTGACAAACTTGAAGCACGAGTGATAAACAGTTTATGTGACAACTCTGGCGGCTGTTCTTTTTCTGCTTAGCTAAGGATCCTGCACACTCACATGTAAACAAAGCTGTACAGCAATTCACGGCAGTATTTCCACCTCAACTACCTTTGCTATCATCCTTCCCA
Organism: Pelobates fuscus; assembly: GCF_036172605.1. Classification (NCBI taxonomy): domain Eukaryota; kingdom Metazoa; phylum Chordata; class Amphibia; order Anura; family Pelobatidae; genus Pelobates; species Pelobates fuscus. The sequence goes on along the minus strand of NC_086323.1, from coordinate 99,988,982 downwards.
AACACTACCCCACTCCATGCCATAAATCTGAACCAGCCAAAAGAAAAAAAAAATCTCTTAATTTCTAATTTCAAAGCGAGAATAGTCTCAATAAACCGAGATGAGCTACTCTACTCGGGGCACTAAAACTAAGGTTTTAACTAGAACTGCGGAAGCAAAGTCTACGATTCTGTTGGTTTTCATGCCAATTGCTTACATTTTAGAGCTTTGCCACACAAATTGCATTCTATGGCTAACTCTCCATGTAAGGGTTGACTAAAGCTAAATCTAGAACTACAACTGATTCGGCCCATTTTGAGTGTTAAGTCACTAGCACTCCCCTCAAGGCCTGTCCATCACCTATACTGATTCTATAAGCCGTTAGGAAATGTGGAAAAACACCTATATAAGGTGACATTGCCCATGTCAGAAAATGAAGGTGTACCTGCACACACTGACAAAGTAGAAGATTCGTAATCTCCATTATCATATGCACTTTTACAAAACATCAAATCAGTTTATGCAGACAGGTACCTAAAATGCATGGCCTTGGGATCTGTGATTGTACAGATAGCTCCTTCCATAACATGTGGCTGCATGCTGGATAGTTCCACTCCTGGTCCTGCCATGGCAAGATGCACCACTCAAGATATTATGTCAAGAACCTTACACCCTGCATTATTATGACATTAAAGTTGTGGAGATTACATAAATCCACAAAAAAGGGATTATCCCCGCCCGTTTTTCAGTTGTCTCAGTCTGGCACAACCCACAACAAGATATCTTTCCTGACCTACCTAAATCCTAGAATTATTTGATCTATAAATAAAATCAACATGATGGCCTCTAACCATCAATAATCTTCTTTTCCATCAATAATATTCTTTTCCATCAATAATCCTTTTTTTTTTGGCACCGTGGATAAAACTCTGACTTGCAAAACTAACCAAACGGCTTGTTAATTTCTAATTTTAATTGTTTCATGATTCCGTCACATGTGATTTCGGACATATGAAATTCAGATGACTTGCCAATTGGCCAAAATTCTTACAAATCTAAAGCACACGTCTACTGAGCCACTAACTTCCCTCCACACCTACATCCAATTACTGTCCTTTTATTAACTCTGTAATATTTCAGTTGTGCTAAGGGGAAAAGGGGGAGATAATAAGAGGATAGTGATTGGTTGAGGGGCCAAGTAATGTCATCAACTCCTCTCACACTGATCTCTCATTAGATGAGCCGAGTACGTACTCAGATTATGTCTTATAATGGTTAAGGAGATGGAGTTGCACTGCAGTATGCAGCAAAATATTTGTTTCTTTTTTGCAAAACAATAGAGCTTTTGAGAAAATGCATATGAGGCCAAAGCCAAGTGCCCTGGACTGTCCCTTTAAGCATACTGAGGATAAAAAAAAAGATATGGGCATCCTGAAAAAAACGCATGCACAAGAGCCATAACTTGAAGTTACTTAGATCATTTTATAATTTTTTTTTAGTCAGTGACATAAACATAAGGCCTTTTAGTATCCGGTTACAGCCGGGACAAATTTATGACGAATGTGACATTCTTTACATCAGCTTCAGTTCAAACTTTGCTTACAAATGCAGAGGATTTCAATTTCAGTCAGCCTACAGACGCGCACTGTGGGAGCTCACACCATGGAGATGCTGGTAGGATGCTGGCACAAATTAAAATGTAATCATATTTCTAAAAGTACCACATCCAGAGAAATTTCACAACTATCCTTTTTTAGATAAAAATAATGTCACATAATGAGCCAAAGTGATTTTTAATTGTCAGTTTCCATTTGACACAACATTTTTTGTCTCATTGATACATGTTCATGTAGACAATTACTTAATGTGAAATAATTGCAGAATGTCCGTTTTCTGCTCAGAACTGGGCTATAATCCTTCTGTAAATGTTTTTTTTTTTGTTTGTTTTTTTAATAATGAAAAAATAATCCAGTTTTAAAAAAATATTTTGCAAATTAATGGTGATTTTGTTGCAACTTAAGGTTTTACTGTTTAGTTAATGAACACTTTTACTAATAGCAGAAGGTGAAATATATCTGTACGTCCAGTTCAGAGATATTATTAGAGTAATGGAAATCCAGAAATAGATGAGAGCTCCTGGGTTTATATATTGCGCTACTATGCTGTCCTATAATGAGTTGTATTTAGGTTTAGTCCTCCATTTGCCTCACCTCCCTGTTTGTCCCACTTGTCTTTTCTGGAGAGAAGTGGAAGTACCTGGAATTGATATAATTTGGAAGCAAATTCATTTATATAAACCAGCTCTTCCTATATTCGATAGAGGTAGGTTTTGCCAATGTTCTACTTCCTTAAAAATAAATGACAGGATGGGGGAAATGTTTAATTTATAAAGAAGGGAGCTATTTTGGGGGAATTTTAGTCCCTAAATATGTTAGAGCAAATTTTCGCCATTTCCGAGGAAATTCCCTGGTTAATCTCAATTTAGACCAGTTGATTTTGAATCCAACTATGTTATAGAAAGTTTCCAATATGGTGAGGAGAGGGGGGAGGGACTGTGTCGGTTTTATCATGTAAATTAGTAGGTCATTGGCAAATGCTGATACTCTCAAAGTAGTGTCACCTGGATGTCCTGGAATCCTTGTAAAGTTTCAATAGCATGCAATAGTGGATCAATCTCTAAGTTAAAGAGTAGCGTTGATAAGGAACAATTGTCTCACTCCTCTCTCCACGGAGTAATAAAGGGAGTCAAAACCGTTCGTGGTGATGCATGTGTTCAGATTATGTAGAACATTTTTAACAAAGTTTACGAATATGTGTCCAAAGTAGCGTAATTTTAGCACTCAAAATAGTTTTGCCTTGTGATGCTGCTAAAGGCTTTTTTATATATCGTTTCTGATAAGAGAGGGTGCAGAATTTTTCACCTTCCCCTGCCCCCCCTGCCAATGTGTTGTATTTTGATAACCGACAATGTAGAATAAAAGGAACATTCTGGACACAATAACAACTTAATCAAAATTGAATTGAGTTGTAATAGTGCCAGGAGGAACTTGACACTACTTCCTAAGCCAATCATAGGTCATTTTTATAAATGGGTAGCTGCTGCTACTGATTGGCTTAGAGTGTCAGCTGACTGCTCTAAGCCAAGCAGTGATGCTCCCGATGAGCACAGAGACAGTGAGGAATGGCATTGGAGACCCATCTTTGGATTTAAACTGTTGATGAATGGTTTAACCCCTAATAGTAAGGGAGCACCAGGGACTTCCTGGTACTATAGCAACTTAATTTTAATGAAAATATTATGGTGCCCAAACTCTTCCTTTAACACTTCTGCATTGATAATGCCAGTTTTGTCAAGCCTGATGTAAAAGTAGCAGTTGTCAATTCTATCATTTAAAAAACATCTTAACATTACTTCTATTTCTAACTACTGTCCTATATCCCTATTCCTCTTCACTTTAGAAGCCTCTAAAGTGAAGAAGAAAATATTTTCACAAGATTTACCAAGGGCTAAATTATTCATTTGGAATGCCCTAACCTCGACCTATCAATCTTTACTGTAGTATCTGATTTTTAGAAGCCCCTTAAAATTATTGTTTTAAGGAACCCTCGCCATCTTCCCGAGTAAGGTCTTTCAATGCGACAGGCCTCCTGTCCTTCCAAACGCATCGTGTGCTTCAAAAACTAACTTCACTACCTCATGATTCACTATACGGTACCTTCACATACCACTTTTGCAAGTTTAACTACACACATGCATCATATGTATCAATCTCTCCTCTTATCTGACAAATTGTTCTTCCTTCTGTGTTCCTGTTTTTTTGCACCGCCGTTTTTACCTCTGTCATCAATATTATGTAATTATGTGCTATGTATCTACATGTTATAATTATAGAGCACTGCAGACTATGTTGGCGTTATATCTTAATAATAATAATTAAGGTTGGATGATATTGACATTGATAATATAGAAGTATATATTCACATATCCGTGCATTTGAGAAGGGCATCGTGTTCAAAAGTGTTTTAAGCTAAACCATGGGGTCGTCCCCCGAGACTCTAACTAACAGAACTGCTACAGCAAATTGTAGTACTAATGCTAAAAAACATAATTTTGAATTACAGTAATAAAATATAGTATTATTAATAGACAGACACCCAACTCCCATGAAAGTAAGTAGTCCCGTCCCCTTGGGCTGTTATGTATATAACTGTTCTTGTTCTCTGATTGGTGTTCGTTTGATTTTGCTTCCTATTTGTAACTTTTAGCCTCAAAATGAGACTAAGTGTTCAACTTAAAAAAATTCTCACCGAGTTCTGAATAATTCAGCATCAGCATAACATAGTCATAGTCTGAATATATATGATTGAGAAAATGTCTCCAAATTGAAAATACTCCCTGTTCTATTGCAAATACATTTTGAAGAAGGGGAATTTTGGTTAGTCCATGTGAAGATGGGATGACAGGATATAATAGATTGCTACATTCCCTGAAGGTGCTGAAGAATAAAATGCATTTGAAATTTATGCACAGTCTCTGAAAAAGATATATGAAGATGCTAAAAAGCTTTCCAATAGACCCCCACCCCACCCCCAAATAATAAAATCTGCGTTTTGTAATATTATATTCAACAGAAAAATCCTGAGCACATCGGTCTGTTAACAAATCCAGATTTTCCATAGGGATATTACTGGAATAGACAAGTAATTTTTTTATGGAAATGTGAAGGCAGAAGTGATTTGGTTCACTTTCTGTTAATGGAAAGCTCTAAAAATCAAGGTAGTGAGAAATGCGCGTGGCTTACTGCTCTGCTGATGTTGAGAGTTCAGTAAATGGTCAGTCAGTGAAGAAGGCAAAGGGACTAGCATTAGCTAACAATTCTGAAAGAGTTTAACAAATTACACAGGGCACCAGGGCACAGGGCATTACCAGGGCACTTCTAGAACTATAACCACTGCAGCTGGCTACAGTATTTATGGCGCTTGGAATGTTCCTTTATTGCAAGTTTGGATCATTCCTTCCTTTGTATTTACAAGTAATGCTAGTAGCACATAGTGCACTCGGTGCAGATATTACAGAAGAGTTTTAAAGTTACTCTTCTCAGTACATGTCTGTGTAGACACACAAATGTGCAGTGGCGTACATACCGCGGTCGCATGGGTCGCGGCTGCTCCAAGGGGCCCGGCCACCCTGCGGACCCATTGCAACCGGATACCCGCCGCCATCTTTTGCGGCCCTGGCCCGCGCGGTAAACCGCCGGGGCCGCCGTCCAAGGGGTCCATCGGGTGGCCCATGCTGTTAGGGCCACCCGATGGAGATAGATTGTCAGGGGGCCCGGTCGCGCTGTTAAAGTGACTCCCCGTCACTCCTCCCAGCTATCACTGAGAGGCCACGCAGGAGGAAGCAGAGGGAGTCAGAGTGGGAACTCTGACTCCCATCAACCTGAGCTACCACTGGACCCCAGGGAAATCACCCTCCTGCACCTAAAAGGTAGTAAACAGGAGGGTGACTTAAACAGTGTGTGTGTGTGTGTGTGTGTGTTTGTATTGGTGTATATGTGTGTGTGTGTGTCTGTCTGTATGTATGTATGTGTACAGACCCCAGGGAAATCACCCTCCTGCACCTAAAAGGTAGTAAACAGGAGGGTGACTTAAACAGTGTGTGTGTGTGTGTGTGTGTTTGTATTGGTGTATATGTGTGTGTGTCTGTCTGTATGTATGTATGTGTCTTTGTGTCTGTGTGTGTGTCTGTCTGTATGTGTGCCTGTCTGTCTGTATGTGTGCCTGTCTGTTTATATGTATGTATGTGTCTTTGTATGTATGTGTGTCTTGTGTGTGTGTGTCTGTGTCTGTGTGTTTGTATGTGTGTGTCGGTATGTATGTGTGTGTCTGTATGTATGTGTCTGTCTGTCTGTGTGTCTGTATGTATGTGTGCCTGTCTGTTTGTATCTATGTGTCTTTGCATGTGTGTGTGCCTGTCTGTGTGTGTGTGTGTGTGACTGTCTGTCTGTATGTATGTGTGCCTGTCTGTTTGTATGTATGTGTCTTTGTATGTATGTGTGTGTGTGTGTGTGTGTGTGTGTGTGTGTGTGTGTGTGTGTGACTGCCTGTATGTGTATATGTGTGTGTGTGTGTGTGTGACTGTGTGACTGTATGTATGTATGTGTGCCTGTCTGTTTGTATGTATATTTATTTGTATGTGTGTGCCTGTCTGTGTCTGTGTGTGTGCCAGAGACCATCTGATAGAAATAGCCGAGTTCCACCAGACTATTTCAGAGGAAGCTGCTCTAGTGGCTGTTAGAATGTCACCACTTTAAACCCAGAGGTGTAAACATTGCCATTCCTGTAGACAGGGACATGGCACCCATATCACTTAATTGGTGTGGGTGCATATAGTTTTTTAAAGGAATACTGTAGCTGATGCTCTCAGCCAGTGAGCTAAGCCCTGCATTAGGAACTTCTTGCTCTCCAGCCTTAGTAATAGTGGCAAGGATAGGTGCCCAATATATCCCAGATAGTTTTACCCCTTACAATCAGGGCCGTCTTTAATTTGGATTGGACCCTGGGCAAGCATTTACTTGGGCCCCCCTGACTACATATAGATACACACAAATACACTACCTGACACACATGCAGATACACACAGACACTGACACACACACACACACACAGATACAAACACTGACACATACAGATACACACACAAACACAAATGGACAACATACAGATACAGAGACACATTCTGACAGATGTACTGACACAGACAGCGATACTGAAACACACATACACAAAGACATACTGAACCACACAGACACTGACGGACTCACACACACAGACATACAGATACACTGACAGACATACTGGCACATATGCACACAGACAGATGGGCATACTGAAAACCACATACACTGACAGACATATTGACAAACACAGACATACAGAACCACATGGACACAGACAGACTCACACATAGACATTCTGTCACACATACACACAGACAGACAGACATACTGAAACACACATACACACAGACACTGACAGACATACACACATACAGACATTTTGACACTCACAGACAGCCATACTGAAACACACATACACACATACATACTGAACCACACAGACACTGACAGACTCACACACACACAGACATACTGATAGACATTCTGGCACACATACACACAGACAGACATACTGAAACACACACACACACAGACAGACATACTGAAACACACATACACACAGATACTGAGAGACAAACATACATACAGACTTACTGGCACACTAACAGACATACATATATACTGACACACACACACACACTCAGACACTCATGCAAAATTTGATAACCACCCTCCAGTTTCTTACCTTTCCCTGGAGGGTGGCTTTCCTGGGGTCCAGTGGGCTGGCTGGGGTGGCTGGGAGTTAAGCTCACCCGGCCTGGCCCCGTCCTGAACAGCTGGTCCTCCATCCTCCCGCGCGGCTCCTGTTTCTGTGGGAGGAAGTGATGCACGGCTTTCACTTCCTCCCTGTGCTACCGAAAAGCAAGGGCCCAGTCGCGCTGTTAAAGCACCACAGCGCCTGACCGGGCCCCTGCTGACACAGGCCCACCGGGTGGCCCTAAGTGCATGGGCCACCCGATGGGCCCCCATAGTTTGCGGGCTGAGGGCAAACGGAGCAGCTGTCTTGGGCCCCCTGGGCAGCTGCCCCGTTTGCCCCGCGTTAAAGACGGCCCTGCTTACAATGGAGGACACCATGGCACCACTGGCACCAAAACCATTACAGTAAGCTGTAGTATATATGGTGCTGGGGGGGTGTTCTTTTGAACAGGTTTTTTATTTGCTTAAGTTGACTATATTTTTGTTTTAGTGTACAGCAGTCTATCTACTTATGCGCTGACCATATATTTTTATTTTGGTGGACAGCAGTATTTCTATTAATGCGCTAGTCGCTAGATGAGGGTTTCATAGTCAGAGCTTCATTTCGCCACTGTGATATTCATGCGTGACATATGACTCCTCTGTGGGGCATGAGTATGAATTATCATATGCAGGCGCTGTGTGCAATATGGTAGATGGGTCGTGTGACTGATGTGTAAATGCTGCTGTATGTGAAATGCTTGCCTTAAGGTTTGTGTATGCTTTATGGATGTATGTATGCATGTAATACATGAAATGGATTCTGTGGGATTGATGCACGCGTCATAGGGGCTGTAAGCTGTACATGCATGCCGTGTGGGAATATGATGCAATTCAAGGCTAATGTATATTTGCTCACTAGATAAGTATGATGTAAAATAGTGCAGTTATACATGTCCACGCTAAGCAGATGTAATGTTATATAGGGCTGCCATACACGTAACAAAGATGGCGCAGTGAAAGATCGGTCTGATATAAAATTATCTCATGGTCTATTTTATTCCCAGACCATCACTGGATCTAGTTACCTTTAAAATTGTAGAATTAGCAGTAAACAATCCAAAATCAAAACTGGAATGAAGCAAAACCTATTTGCCATTCATTTCTTCCTAAGCAATGTAGGGCTGAGTGCTCCTTTAAGAAAGTTCTTACCAGAAATGCCTGTAAAACATTCCAAAGAATATGATGCTCATTAAACATTTATCAATGAAAGTGTTAAATTTGTCATATCAATCGCCTGTGGGTTGTCAACACAATATGGGCCATATAAAAGGTAGTACAGCACGACTGTCCCTGAGCTGAGTACTGACAAAGCCTATGATACAGCAATAGCCTATCTGATAAATAAATGAAATACCTGTTTAAATATATATATATATATATACACTCTGGACTTACAGCACCAAATAAACAGGGTATTTTTTCGTAGAAAGATCAGAATAAACTGTAAGCCCAGGGACATTTAGAATTGTCAGACATATACTAATTTTTTTAAAAAGCACAGTGGATATATAGTTATACCCATCCACTAAAAAGGAACGTCCTTTTAAACTGCGTGCAGTCCTATAATTTCCGTACAAAGTGGAGTCTGCAGGTTGGAAAGAGCACAATTCCCTTTATAAAGCTGTCATTGCTATGCGTAGATGCTGGAATACAGAGTTGCCTGGAAATTGATGTTTTCAATAAATAAGCCATGTTGGAACTCAAACGTACGGCAACCCATAGAGAGAGGATTGTGGCGTGTAAGCGCAAAATTCATGACACGGAGGAGAGGGTCAGGCAGAGGTCATGCTCAATAAAAATTATTAGATTACGTGCTGTATATAACGCAAAGGAAAGTTTGCCCATCATTTGCGCTTTTGATCACATCAATGAAAAAGAAAGTTACAATATGTTCAAAATAATAGCTCATTATTAAATATTTAGTAAAATAGTAACTCATTTTGTTTACTTGACCTTGAAGGCCATGAGATGGTCATCTCCACTTTCATTTCAATTTTTGTGCTTGATGGGAAGTTCCAACTTCCATTAGTGATAGAATCCGGAAGAATTGTGAATGCAGTGCATCCCTTGGTATTCAGAATAATAATAATAATTAGTTACTGCCTCTAGGGGAACATTCGAAGACTTCACTGAACCCCGAGGTGATCAATAAATGTAATATTTATTAATTTTATTGGTGCTCATTTCAACTATTTGGGATGGCTGACGTTTGAACTGACCGTTTTGTGACCTTTGTAGTGGACGAATACTCATAGATCAAACTCAAATTCATTTACCAAAAGCACTCTTTATATTCTAGGCATAAAGCTTAAAGTTGCGCCCATATATATATATTGTGTTGCTTTTAGAATTCTCAATGGCCAAGTACTCAGAACAAAAGAAGAAAGAAGTATGCATAGTGTAAACCCACTTTGAAAGAATGTATCACGTGGTGTAAAGTTATACACTTAGCGCGCTGATAAATAGAAACAAAAAAGGAGAGAGGACTACAAAGGTAGAGTATCGCCAATAGAGCTCTGTATAAAACAACAGCTGGAATACTTACATGTTTTGGAGCCTTTTAAGTGCTCACAGGCATTAAGGATTGCGGTGTTATTTGTGCTCACCGTTGGACACTCCCAGTACACTCAGCCAAGGGGCAGGATCTATGTAAAAATAATACTTTAATGTAAGCATATTATAATACATATACATTATTGAATCAAAAGTAAAAACATAAATGTAGTGAAAAGTCTAAAATAAAAGGACAACGCATTTCACCCTTAAGTTAGGTTTTTTTGTCCATTCTGGTTGAATGGCTCATACCCTTGGAGTCAATAGAATAGTTCCTGTGGAACTCACTTCCCTCCTCCGTTAGATGCTCACCCAGTCTCCACTCCTTCAAAAAAATTATTAAAAACCCACTTCTTCATAAAAGCGTATGAATTAAACTAAAATAGCTCCCGACTGATTCCTCTCTTGCAACTGTCATTAGTCTAATACAATCCTTACCTTTTGTGTCACTTTACCCCACTCCCTCTAGCATGTAAGCTCATTAAGCAGGGCTCTCAACCCCTCTGTTCCTGTGTGTCCAACTTGTCTGGTTACATCTACATGTTTGTTCATCCACCCACTGTAAAGCGCTGCAGAATTTTTTGGCGCTATATAAATAATAACATAATAATAATAATGGAATACAATCGGTGCATTAACCAACTGAGTAATCTCACCAGTTTATTGCAGCGTGTCTCAATATTTACCATTACTCAATAAACCATGATTTTTTATTTATTTTAAATGTCAAATTTTGGGTGTAGACAGCCAAATAGGAAAATACAAATGTTTCCATCTCTGACATTTTCCATAAAGTTTCAGTATTATGGTGAATTCACAACAATTCACAGTTTAGTGAACATTCTTATGGATTTCACTGATCACGAAAATGGAGTGAAAAGAAAATCGACTTACAACATTTAGGTTAAAACCACAACGTTTTTACTTTTTTCCAGATTCACAATTTTTTACTATATTTTGCAATTCAGATTTTAATTATCTAGAATTTAGAGTTTAGTAAATAGCCATATTTGAGATTGTTTTTCCATATCAGCACTTTTGACCTACATTCTATAATTTTATTTTCAGTTCACTATAATCTACTGTTTAGTGTATGGACAGACACATTTATTGTACACTAATGCAGTACAAATAACAGTACTGAGCACCAAAGCATTGGTACAATGTACATACCTCCCAACAAATCAGCTGGACCAATAATGGACACTTTAATTTTAGGTGTGTGACTGGGGGTGCTGCTAGAGGCAGTATGTTCTTTTGATATTTTAGGTGACTTACTAATAACAATTCATGAAATTTAAATGTAATTGCTGTGGAGCTCAGACACCAACAATATGGAGCTCCTAGAAAGAGGGGCATTAGGACAGAAAAGGGAGACAAAGAGATTTGGGCCCAGAATAGGTTAAAGCAGCGGTTCCCAAACTGTGTGCCGTAACGCGCCGTGCACACAGGAGTGCCGTGGAATATTTCCCCGGTGCTATAATTATAGCACCAGGGAAATATTACTGGTCAAAAGGGACCCTTTCGAGTCCTTTAAGATTGCAACCGGGCCCCTGTAATGTCGGCCGGCTGGGAGGAAGTGACAGTCTGTCACTTCCTCCCAGCATCCTGCAGGGAGGCAGCATGGTAGGGAGAGGAGGCAGCCGTAGCATGAGGGGAGAGGAGCATTAAGAGCTCCAGACCCCTCACTCCCACAACTGCAGGACTCCAAGCAAGAAAAAATCACTGTGTGTGTGCGTGTGTGTATAAGTGTGTGTGTCTCAGGGTGTGCATATGTGTGTGTATATATGTATGTCAGTGTGCTTCTGAGTCTGTGTGTGCACACACATTTGTGTATGTGCATCTGTGTGTCAGCGTGTGTGTTTTTATGTCAGTGTGTATCTGTGTCATGGTGTGGGCATGTATCAATGTTTGTGTGTCAGGGTGCATGTGTGTATATGTCGGTGTGTATCTATGTGTGTGTATGTGTTGGTGTGTATCTATATGCGTGTATGTGTCAGTGTATTTATATGTATCTTTGTGTTAATGTGCATGAATGTCTGTGTAAATATGTATGTATGTGCATACATCCAAGCAGTCAAACACCAGCACAACATACAAGCACACTCCTGCAAACTAACACAAATATTACATACAAACCCACCCCTGCATTCAAACAAAAAGAAAAAATATATACAAACACACCCCTTCACTCAAACAAAAATACTTCACACAAATTTACATCCACATTTAAATGTGAACATTACATTCAGACACACCCCAGCAATCAAACGCAAACATTACATACAAACACACCCCTGTATTAAAACGCAATAACTACATACAAGCATCCCTTCAAACACCAACACTGTACATTACACTACAGCGCCAGTAAACGCGGAAGCGCAGTACAGAAATACAACCTAGAATTTTTAAAATACTGAAATATTAAGGACGCCTTGAACCTAAAAAGTTTGGGAACCACTTGGTTAAAGAATAGTGAGAGTATGTCTCCATCTCAGCTATTTTGCCCTAAAATTTGTAATTCACATGTCAATTTCCCATATCTCCTGTTCAGTAATTACATTTCCTTGCCCTTGCCCACCAATGCTGTAAAATATCAAATTGTTCTAAGTGGGAGGAAATGTTGAATATGAAAATCGATTACCTTTTTTCCTGCAGTCGCACTATTTCCTACTTTAGCAGAACACTGACAAACCTCCCTCTTTCTATTACTAAACAACTCACAACGGCAATTTTTAATTTTTAATATAAGCCGTAATAGATCTAGCTGCATGTTACTGACCTGCAATAACTCATCATTTTGCTTGCTGGAGCTCTGCTCCCTGTAGGTCAGATCAAGTAACTAACAGAACAATTAAGTGTCTCCCAGGGACCCTTTTTAATTATACTGTATGGAACAAGCCATAACCAGGCAACTTAAAGAATGATTACTGTGTAACTCGCTTTTCTCTAATAGATCCAGCAGCCTGAAGGTACACAGAAAGCTTAGATGCGTAATTAAAATTATATTACTTACTGATTTGTGTACATGCAGTGCAACAAAACATTTGCCTGATTGCAGAGAACGACCCCAATGTTTTAATACTATACAAACATTTTTTGTTGGATTGTACTATAATGTCCACCATTGAAAATTCACCAAATCTATTTGTCTCTTCCCGTAATCGGGATATTAACACAGTGACAGAAAACTCCCGGGGATCTGTTTTTTTGTTTTTTTTTGTTAATGCAATTCTGCTAGAAAACTGTATATTGCATATTTATACAATGCAAAAAATGCCAATCTCTTATTGAAAAAGGCTTTTGTGAAAGAAAATGCCTGCAAATGTTTATGGTTTCTGTAAGTGACATATTTCTGGAGTGTAACAATAGAAAAAAATAAATACAAGAGACATTATAAGGGAAATAAAGCTATTTTTGAATGTAGAGCACTTTCGGCAGAGTGTGCAGCAGATGCTGTCAATTCTAGGATTATCGCAGTATAGGGCGCCTGCTGTGCACCGAAATTAGTATAATACAATGAGCATATGAATTAACAGAAATGTGTTTGAGTCAATGAAAGCTGAACCAGATAACATTATGGGTTTTATTCAAGGAAGCACAAAGTAATCTGGGTAAATCAAAAAGATGAATTTTCTTACGGCGATAGATACATATATTGAGCGAGAATAACCACTTTAAACAGGCCTGACTCCACCTCTTGATACCCAATGATTTCCCTAGAGTGCCCAAAAGGTAGATCCAAAGATGTTGTAGAACTACAACCATGATGCTTTGAATGTTTTTTTAGAAGGACAAAGCATCATGCAAGTTGTAGTTTTAAAACATCTGGGCATCATCGAAGATAGAAGATAGGGCCAGGGCCGGCCCAAGACATTGTGCTGCCTGGGTCGAAGGATGAAATGCCCACCCATCCAAACATGCACATCCAGGAGATGCAGTGTGTGTATTGTATGCAGTGTCCATCAGGGACGTAATAGCCGTGAGGCAAACAACGCATTTGCCTTGGGCGGCACTATCTAGGGGGGTTGGCAAAAAAGCTGGGCGGGCGGGCGCGCGGCGCTGCAGAGTGATGCCGGAAGCCAGAATATGATGTCAATCAAAGGCCTAGGGCAGCACAAAACCAGGATATACCACTGGTGTGCATAGTGAATGCATTGTATGCATATATATAGTGGATAGAGAGTGTGTGCGTAGTGGATGCAGTGTATGTGTGGATGCAGAGTAGTGAATTCAGTTTCTTTGTAGTAAATATTGTGTAGTGGGTGCAGTGTCAGTGTTTGTGTAGTGGGTTTAGTGTCTGTGTAGTGGGTGCATTGTATGTGTTTTTGTAGTTGAAGCAGGGTAGTGTGTGCAGTGTCTGTGTTTGTGTATTGTGTAAAGTGTACTAGATGCATGTAGTGTGTGTAGTGGATGCAGTGTCTCTGTGTAGTGTGTGTAATGGATGCAGTGTCTTGTGAGAGGTGATTTTTAAAAAAAGTATGATTTACTGTATTTATTGTGTAGTGGGTGCAGTGTCTGTGTTTGTGTATTGGGTGCAGTGTCTGTGTGTAGTGCATCTGGTGCATGTAGTGGATGCAGTGTCTGTGTGTACTGCATGTAGGTTGTGTGTGTAGTGTATAGTGGATGCAGTGTTTGTGTGTAGTATGTGTAGTGAATGCAGTATCTTGTGGAGGGTGATTTTTTTTTAAGTATGATTTAGTGTATTCCCCTCTCCCTGCCTTTTACCTGTGGTCAGGGAGGGGAGAGTAGTTTCCATGGTGGTTCAGTGGCACATTTTGCTATGTCCTGTAGAGAGGGGGCCCAGAAGTCATCTCTTCTCGCGAGCCGAGTAAGCGTTGCTGCGGGTTGCTATGGCAACGCTCCGCGCGGCACGTAATGATCGTCTGAGCATTGCCATGGCAACCAGCAGCAACGCCCTTGTAGTGTTATGAGAAGAGATGACAGGAAGCTGCAGGAGATGATCATCAGACTTCGGGGCCCTCTCTCCACAGGACAAGGTAGTGGGGGCCCAGAACTGAATATACATGTAGCGTAATTTCTATATATATATATATATATATATATATATATATATATGCATAGGCATCCCAGGCTCCACAGCAGTCACTTTACAGTGTACAAGTGCTGCCAATGGACAGGCCAGCCCTGGATAGGGCGATATGCAGGTCTGTCTATTCGGATCTGACGGCCAATACAAAACCAAAGGGTGACATCAGAGATCTTGTTATAGAAGATTACGCTCTAACCCACCTGCCCTCATGCACCAGCCTCCACTGGAAAATTCAAATGTAGAGCTCCACAAATATCAATGTGGAGATTCCCAAAAAACATTGGACCCAACTTAGACAATTTTAAAGCTTATCTTACAAGGGAATCTTCATCAATAACATGTGAAAATGGGTGCATTTTACCTCCCACACTAGAGAAGTGGATGGGCAACAAATTTGGTTCGGTTTAGCTCGGAAATTTGTGTAAGTAAAAGATATTGTCACTTTGGAACATTCTTAAGCATACGAATGTCCGAATGGCATGAAATTTGTACGAATGTACATTCAGAACGAAACAAATCGCACATGTCTATCCTACACCAATTTATGCAGAAACATCTGAATTTCATCTATAGATAACTTTCTTCATCTAAAGAAGTTTGTGAAACTCTGAATTTTCTGCATTTTGGTTGTAAAAAACTGAAAAATTACCACATTCTGTCTTGAGTTTTAGCCCACATAAATGGATTTTGGTCATGAGAGAAAAGTTACTTTCCATAAGTCAGTATCTATTCTTTCATAAATAAATACATAAATAAATAAAAGTGTACTTGCATACATACTAGTCATTTTAAGTACCGTATATACTCGAGTATAAGACGAGTTTTTCAGCACATTTTTTGTGCTGAAAAACACTCACTCGTCTTATACTCGAGTCAGTTGTCTGTATTATGGCAATTTTCATTGCCATAATACAGACAAGGACCGGGGGCTGTCAGGAAGCTGTAACTTACCTTCACCGCAGCTCCTGTCAGCTCCCTTCTCTCTCCTCCGTCCGTGCAGCTCCCAGGTCAGCTTCCTCTGCAACTCTCGCGAGAGCCGCGGGGTCAGAGCGTTGCCACGGGTTACCGTGGCAACGCTCCGCGCGGCCGCGAGAGTTGCAGAGGAAGCTGACCTGGGAGCTGCACGGACGGAGGAGAGAGAAGGGAGCTGACAGGAGCTGCGGTGAAGGTAAGTTACAGCTTCCTGACAGCCCCGCTCCTACAGCCCATCCACTGGACCACCAGGGAGTGAGAGCCCCCCTCCCTGGCCAGCTAACAAGCAGGGAGGGGGGACAAAAAAATAAAAATAAATAATAATAATAATAATAATAAAAAAATAATAATAAAAAAATAATAACAACATTAAAAAAATATATATTACAATAATTAATAAAATGCCCACTCCCACCAATGCTCTGCACTCACACACTGCATTCATACACACACTGCACTGCATTCATTATATACACACACTGCATACACACTGCATTCATACACACACTGCATACACACTGCATTCATACATACACACATACACACACTGCATTCACACTGCACTCATACACACACTGCACTGCATTCATTATATACACACTGCACTCATTATATACACACTGCACTCATTATATACACACTGCACTCACACACTGCACTCATATACACACACTGCACTGCATTCATTATATACACACTGCATACACAATGCACTCATACACACACTGCACTGCATTCATTATATACACACTGCATACACAATGCACTCATACACACACACTCCATTCATTATATACACACTGCATTCATACACACACTGCATTCATTATATACACACTGCACTCATACATACACACTGCATTCATTATATACACACTGCATACACACTGCACTCATACACACACTGCACTGCATTCATTATACACACACTGCACTGCATTCATTATACACACACTGCACTCATATACACGCACTGCACTCCATTCATTATATACACACTGCATTCACACACACACAGCATTCATATACACACTGCATTCATACACACACACACACTGCATTCATTATATACACACACTGTAAATAAATATTCAGTTAATATAACTTTTTTAGGATCTAATTTTATTTAGAAATTTACCAGTAGCTGCTGCATTTTCCACCCTAGTCTTATACTCGAGTCAATAAGTTTTCCCAGTTTTTTGGGGTAAAATTAGGGGCCTCGGCTTATATTCGGGTCGGCTTATACTCGAGTATATACGGTAGCTATCCACTTGCTAATGTTTGGCAGGAATTTAAACTGACAAAAGTGAACTTTTGTACTAAAGAACATTTATGAAAAGCAAAACTGGGATTTTATGGCTACACTCCTACAGACCTTCTACTCCTATCTACCTTTAATAGCATGCTTTTTATGAAATCACTATAAGGCCTAAATTCAATAATGTTGGATAAGCTTTTCAAATGATTGATATCTTGCGTATAAAAAAAAATCCCATTTTAAAAAATATTTTTCATAATATTAAACCATTGTACAAGTTTATCCAAAAAAAAAAATATTTGAAAAGTTTGTCAAACAATATTAAATCGAGGCCTTATAGTGATTCCATGCAAAACATGCTTTTAAAAATCAGTTTTAGCTACAAATGAAAAAAAAAAAAAGACATGTATAACTTTATAAAGTACCATTAGAATGGAATTTATTTATAAAAGGATATATTTACTAAGAGGTAGAAAGTTGTAGATTAGGATATCGAGATGGTTTATCTAAAAAAATGCATGCTATTTTACCAGAATTTCCACCCTTCAAGTTTATTAAGACTTTAAGTTTATTTACTGAACAGTTTGTCATGTTAGTCTTATAATTGAGTTTGAACATTTAGGCAACTATGTCAATATGTAAAATTAGCTGAAATTATTAATTTATAAAATAATGCACATAATGTGAATATAGATATTTTTAATGTCATGTTACCCTGTTTTAGGGGGCCTACAGCCGACCCCTGACATACCAAGGCACTCAGAAGATGGATGGAACACACCTTGAATAAAAATAAGTCTCAATTCAGTCTTCACATTGCATTCTCTTTTGCTGAACACCTGAGAAGCAAGTGGGAATTAATTTAATTATTGCGTGTAGCACTTACATCAAAATAATTATTCTTGGGAGGCGGGGCCGGGCCGCCGAACTGAGAGGCAGCAAAACACTAAGCCTCCCGGCCTGAGCCTGGAAAAGGACGCAAAAAAAGCGCCCACAATACCCTGACAAGGAATTAACTGATTTACCTTGAACAAGCAGTGCCCAAGCTTCCTGGGGATACCAAGCAGAGGCAGATTTCAAGCCAGGAACACTGCAAACAACCAAGCAGGCTTTTGCACCATCACGCGCATGAAAGATGGCGACCCCCGCCGACACAAACTGTCCGGTGGACGGGAGGCAATGATACACCGGCCACAACAGCTGCCTAAAAGAATGCTCCGAGCCAGGGGGCGGCCCGGCTCCGCTCCCCCCCCTCTTTTTCCCCCCACCCCGCCTGGAGGGGTAACCCAGGCCGCATGGCGGCGGCACACACCGGGGCGGAAGACACCGCACGGGGACCAAGCTGGCCGCCTAAACGGGCAAAGGCAAGAACGACAGTTACCCCACAAGGAGAAGCATGGGCGGCGCACACTGGCCCTGGCAGGGCCCGGCGCCGGATGGATCAACCAGGCCGTGGCCTCGACCACGGGAGAGGTGGGTGCCCGGGCATCTGGGTCTGGGGTCCCCGGAAAGCCTAGTCCCTGGCACTGTGAGCGCGGTGGGGCAGGACTGCGCCACCCCCCGACAGACCGGTGGTCGTGGGGGGCGGACACCGGCTCCAAGTATGTGGCCGGCATCGGGTGAGACGCAGGAACACACTCCTCAAGGGACCCACGCGGAGCTGGGGAGGTGCAGGGAGTGGACGGTTTAAAATACCAAAGGAATGTACAGTTTATGCAATAATGCTCATAAGAGCCTAAGGTTGATACTGTCCACTGATGCATATTTAACAGCTGACTGCTGCATGATAGACTGCACAGTTGCTTATTATTGTAAACTTGATATCCAAATAGCTTCATAAAGTATTATTGCACAGCAGCTTAAAATTACTATGTCAGCTTAAAATGCTAAAGGAATATACAGGGCATACTATAACGCCCATAGGGGCCAAGGATTGATGCTGTCTGCCGTTGCATACTTAATGGCTTACTGTTGCATGATAGCCTGTAAAGTCGCTTATTACTGCATACTTGATAGCCAGATAGCTTCATTATATCCTAATGCACAGCAGCTTGAAAACAAATATGCTCCTTAGGTTAAAAGTTGGAAAAGCTTTTGTATTTTTGACTATTACTTAATGACTGCATCTATTCTGCAAGTTGTTTTATCCGCCTCTGCACTGCATTTACTAACCAGCAAACACACAGCACTTGCACACACCAGTTAACACAAAACACTTACTTAACGCTCTAACCGAACTAAAAGGGCAACACAGTACATAAGAGTATAAAGCACAAAGCAACCAACTGCGAACAAAAAAGTTAAGCTAAACAGGCTGAGACAAATCTGCCTCTGCGCAGGCAACCAAATGAAAATACTGTGTTAAACCAATGCTTAGGCCCCTGCGTGGGCAATTACTTGCTTTATTACAAATCAGTTTGATACATGAAATTATATTGTGAAAACAATAAAAATATTTAAAACAAAAGAATTATTCTTAATATTAGAGAACATAGAGTGTCATGTGACCTATGTACACCTCTGTTAAAAGTGACTTCACGGTTTAAGATTACATTTTCCTGTAATCCAAGGTGGTAGCAATTTTCATTTATCGAGACTCTTATAATTGCTCCCTATATTTTAATGTTAAAAGTATCTCTATTTTGAATCATGGTTTTATTTAACACTGTACCTGCATTTCTACAAAACACAGTGGTCTAAAGTCTTGCCTTTTTCAATGAAGTCTGCGCAGTAATGTCTAGTCACTCTTCACAAACCTTAAGAACCAAAATTAAAAATTATGTTTTACAACCTTTTACTGAAACAATAGTTAATTCATATATACCAGTTGCCATATCCTAGGAAAATGTGCACTTAAGCTGATAGGTGTTACCTCTGAATGAGTCACATGCAATTCTAAATTAACGATAAACTATACCACACTCCCAAATGTAGAAAGACACATTTTAATCTAATGTTCATTTATGAAGTGTCCTCTTCACTAGTTAACTGATTTTTTCCCCCAACATTAAAGAGACTTTTCCAGAATTTAAAATGCATGACTGATTTAACTGAATAATTAGGTTAGCCATTCGGTTGCCACTACAATTATTTTCAAGAGGTTTAAAAGAACGAGTCCTTAAGGTACTCACCTGAAAATTAACGATTTTCCACGGCATCATATATCATTTTGTGTGCTTCTGCTAAGAACTTTAAATTTTGCAACATTGGTTACAAGAAGAGTAATACATATGTACTGAAATGTTATATAGTTAAATATAAGGAGCATAAAACAATGAGGTTTGTGCATTTATTGTAATTCTACAAGGAGATGATCAAAGGGGAGCAATCAATAGAAACATTGAATTCGTTTCCATGGTAACTGCTCCACTTTTAAAACATTGCCGCAAAAATATTCTTATATTATAATATTCCTATAGATAGCTGGTATTATTTTATTTGCCATATGTACTAAGAAAACATATTTTATAGGATTTCTCCTTTCTTCTTTTTTTTACAGAAGGTTATAGACAATGCAGTGTTTCAATAATAGCACAATGAGTAACATATTTTATGTAAAGAAAAGTGTAGAAGCTAAGAGTTCTATAACTTTTTTACATTTAGTGTTAAATGAGTAGTGTAACAATTCTAACCAGTGGGCAAGTTTAAACAAGAGAATACGGGCTGAGATAATTTTAGGGTAGCAGATAATTTAACCTTCCTGATATCGAACAAGTGGGCACAGCTGTGATGGTTATCCCTAACCAAAGGGGGCAACAAGAGAGGGGTTGTGACAGTTTCACCATAGCAAGCTGGTGATCATAGCGGAGTTAAACGTTGCTCTGTAGTGCATGGTATAGAGCCCTTCTAAGCCAGGATTTTTTCTTTTGTATAAAATGAATAGGAAAAAGGAAAGCAAGTAACATAATGAGAAAATCAGCGTAACATAGAGTAAAACATAGAACATAATATAGAGCCAATCTTGCCCCCGACTCCAACTCTAGTCAGGTTCCCACCCGGGCCTACATTTCGCATCTTGGAACAAAGGTGTTCAGAGTCCAGGTATGGATATAAGAGTAAAATGATCAATTATAATTATTGTGTTGGCAGGTTTAGAGGTAACCCCCAAAAAGACCTCAATAATATATACAAATAATCACTTTTAATACCGCACTCAATCGCATATAGTATGCGTCAAAAAGAAAATAATCAATATGTTGAAATGCTAAAATGAATTTATTATACACTAATAGAAAACAGAAAAGAAGAAAAAAATCAAAAATGAAGACTACCATTACCAAATATACAGAATGGTGCACACTCTGTTCATTCATAGACTATGCAATAGTTAAGAAACAATTCATAATATATACACACAATATATGTACAACATATCCTATATACACCCTATAAATATAATTTAATGAGTAATGATAAATGGTTTTTTTGAAAAACAAATGGAAAAACGGGTGAAAAAAGTAAAAAAAATAAAAAAGATTGATAAAATAGATAAAAGTTAAAAATGGAAAAAAATTATCTCAGAAAAAAAGTTTCTCATGAGCAGCTTTGTGAATGAAAAATTGGTTGGATCTCACCATCAACCACTGTGGCTGTAAATATAGGGTGCAGAGCGGAGTCCATACATATGTGAATGGGTATATTTGAATGAGGTTCTCTGTATTCTTTAGTACGGAAGTGCAGCTTTTCAGATGAGTGGTAATGTAGTATAGCCCCCATCCGGTCCGGTCACCGTCTTCTGTCTCGTGCTGCCTCGTTTTTTTTCATCTATTTCTGCTTTGACACACAAAAAAGAAAAAAAGGAAAAAAAATTCTGTCGTCTGATGAGACTATCAAGTGCTATCCCAGCACAAACTTTATAACATGACAGGAGGCTTCATATTTGCTTAAGTCTCTCTTTACTAGAACTCCACAGCAGCACATTACCACAGAGAAAAAACAACCAATCAGAAAAAAGTTAGGTACATTAAAACTCCCGTCTCCACGCATAACTTTCTCTTTCTTTGCTGCTCCACATCAGTACAGGTCAGAGTACCACTGCCTTCTGCTCTTAGTGGGCTGCTGTATGTATATATATATATTTATATTGCTGCTTTCATTGTTCTAACTTGTTATGTTGGTGCCTATATTTAATTAACATTATTGTGCCCTGTTGCAAGGTTTTATCTATCTCTCTATATTCTGGAGACTATTGCATTTCTTTCTTCAGGGGGATTCCATTTTACTTTGAGTTATTTTCCCCTCTTTTTCCGTTTTTCCCTGTCTTCTATGTGTTTCTCCTTCTGCATGCTAGCTACCTAGTTTGGCAGTTCTGTATCCGTCTTTGGTACTGTCGGCTAGGGAATCCCCGTTCCATGAGCGCCGAATATGTCTCTGGCGACCCCACGTGTTTGCTCCCACTGCCTATTGTCCTCACGCCAGCACGCAGAACCTGGCAGTTGGAGCCTCTCTCCCCTTTCTGCAAGAAAGTTACATTTACCAGCGTTTGCTACATGCCCTGTGGAACAACCGGCTACACCAGGCCCGTCTGTCTACACTTTGGCCCGAATTCAACCCTTGTGTTCCACCAAGCAGCTACGACCAGTAAAGGCTCATCTTCGATTAGAAAGGTTTCCATTACCTCATGGATCCGGACTTTGTATCGCTCTTCCGTGACGCCACCTTCTGACTGGGATTTCAACCTCTGTTTACACTCCCCTTGTTCGTATCTCGAGGCTTTGCAGCCTACCCAGGAAATTGAGCCTCACTTCACCTTTCAAATTATTGTGTCAGGCTGAGAATGGTCAACAGGTCAGCATTACAGTACATCGACCACCTTGACAGAACCAGATCACAGATTCCAGAGTACAGCGAATCTAACAGCATTTTGTTTTTTTTTCCGCACTTGGAGGATCATTGATGACCGACATCTTCTTCGATCAATCATTCGTCTCATCTCACCCTTGAAGGCTCCATTCAGGACTTATTTCTTTATCTCCAAGATTACTTACCAGTGACACAAGCATAATTTGATTTGTTGGCTGAGCATTAAAACAGCAAATATGAAGCCTCCTGTCATGTTATAAAATTGTAGATTATGCTAGCTTTAGTGTACCTTTGATCTTAATTTTAATAATGACAGGAGGCAAATATTTCCCCCCCTATTTCATCCCTCCCTTGTTGCGTTAGTTGTCATATGTTTGGGGTAATCAGGTATGTATACAACTCTGCTTGTTGTCCCTGCTACCTGTCACTTCTTCATGTATCCGCTTTCTACATAAGGGTTTGAATTTCTGTATATTATGGTAATTCTGGTTGTTACACTGGGTGCTTGCATGTTTGTTCAGAGTACATTTCATTGTCTAACCAGCCCTTTCGATTCTGTTTCTCTCGTTTCAGTTTACAGTCCGTCCGTGGTGCCATGTTTGACATTTCTTCTCGGATGGATGACGTTGTTGCATTCATTATATCCTAGGACTTTCTCTACATAGTTTTTTCTGCCTTTTGTTCTGTTTTGTCGCAGCTTGAAAGAGGAAGTTATGTGTGGGGAGGGGAGTTTTATTGTATCTAACTTTTTTCTGATTGGTTGTTTTTCTCTGTGTTAATGTGTTGCTGTGGAGTTCTAGTAAAGAGAGACTTAAGCAAATACTCGCCTCCTGTCATTAATAAAATTACGATTACAGGTACACTAAAGCTAGCATAATCTACAATTATTTATCAACTATTGGTGGATCCACCAGACTGTATATGAACTACCATTTATCATTACTCATCAAGTTAGATTTATAGGGTGTATATAGGATATGTTGTACATATTTTGTGTGTATATATTATGATTTTTTTCTTAACTATTGCATAGTCAATTAATTAACAGAGTGTGCACCATTCTGTATATTTGGCAATAGCGGTCTTCATTATTTATTTTTTCTTCTTTTCTGTTTTCTATTAGTGTATAATAAATGAATTTTTGCTTTTCAACATATCGATTATTTTCTTTTTGATGCATACTATATGCGATTGAGTGCACTATTAATACTTATGGCTATAAGAGTGACCGACTGCTCTTGTATTAGGTACAATAGTCCCATAGCCTTGAGAAAAGCAGATGCTTCTGTGGTAAAGGAAAGCTTATGTACAGGCTTGTCATGCGTCGTATGAGGGTCCCAGGAGTTCCCCATCTGTATTCCTCTCCAGCTGCCTGCACTTCATGTGACAAAACAAAGAGACTGGCGCCACTTAAATGAGGACCTTGTGAGATCCTGGTAAAAAGTAAGGCTAGACTCTTCAAAGAAATACAGCATCTTGCCTTGTAGCGCCGACACAGAAAGGCCCTTGTTTTGTGATGATGAGCAGTGGACAATTATGTCCCTCAGAGTAGTAGATGGTACATGTGGCGATTTAGGAAAATAATATGCACCATCAAAGGTGAGCTTCTTCGCCTGAGTAGAGGTAAGAGGGATACCACAAGGTGTCTGAAGTAGTGTGGTAGTTCCTCAGTAGTAATGTTATCTGGATTGCCTCTTATTTTAATGTGGTTGCATCTGTATCGGCCTTCCATAACTGTCATTTGTAGAATGATCACCTGTTGAGAATACTGAATTTGGTAGATAGTGTCCCTTGTGGTAGACCAGTATGGAGGTCTGTTATGTCCTCCTCTGTGACACAAATGTCTGTTTCAGCTTGGACGTCAGCTTTCACCATAGCTATGTCTGCTGCCAATAGCTTCTGGATTTTGTATATTTTATTTTGTGGCTGGGGCTGACCCTTCTGGGGTATCTAGTAGGGCTGTGAGGGCTGCAAGGGTATACCATGAGATTTGGTTGGCATTGGTGAAGGAGAGGCCCCTAGAATATGTGCATTGACCATCTTGTCCTGTACTTTGTTGGCAATTTTGGTGTCCCATAGTCAAGGCCCTATCAGCGGAGGTTGAAGAAGGATTGGTGGCTTGGTGGCCACACATAAGCAAGGAACTGCCATGGTGGCTCTCAAAAGCAGGTAGAGTTGGTGAACAGGAGGCCGCAGCTCTGCGTCTTGGCCTCTTAATTTTTGGTGTAAGAAAAAAGCGACATCTATCTGCTCAAGAGGATACCTGAAGGTGAGATTGGGTCACTCCTAGTTGGATGGTTCAATGTGCACAGCATTTTCAATCAGAGGGCAAGCCTCGTCCCCTTAGGATTTCTTATTTATTTCACACAACTTACCAATATCAACCCAATGAGATTACTAAATGATCAATTAAAATAGACTTTCTATGAATCATTTTGTGTTGTCATATTACCACATTATTTGAATGTATCCTCTTAAAGGAACACTCCAAACACCAAAACCACTACCATGTGCTGTAGTGGATATGATGCCTGGAATACCCTGACATTCCTATATTGTAAGGAAGCTATTTTAGAATGGTTTGACGTCTTATACTTCTTACCTGAAGTCTGCTGTGCACTGCTCTCTGTTTCTGCTGCCTCAACCTGAGAACTGGAAACTCCTAAACAAGAACATCTTTCAGCCCATCTGACTTAAGAATGGCAGTGCAGGAAAAGCTGAGGGTGTCAGCTTCTCGCTCTCAGACAATAAGACAAGCCGTACACAGGGCCGGCGCTACCATAAAGGCAAATTAGGCATTCGCCTGGGGCGCCGACCTGCAGGGGGCGCCCACCGGAAGGTTTCTGGGTGGGCTGCTCCTGTGGGTGGGCAGCGGGTTTCTCCTGCCTGGGGTCGGAGCGCTGGGTAAGTGGCTGTTTAGCCACCCCCCAGCGCAGCCATATCCTGTGCTCCCTCTGCCTCCCTGTTGCTGCAGTGCCGATCATCTGCTCAGGGAGAGGGGATCTGTTGAATCCCCAGCACCCGAGCAGAACACTCTGCTTGCTGCAGGCAGGGAAAGCCAGGATGTAACCTGGTATCCTGGCTGCCCCCTGCCTGTGAACAGAGGAAGCACTCTGGAGGGAGCAGGAAGCAGCCTGTGCTCACAGTGCACGGCTCTCCTGCTCCACCAGGAATAAGGACAGATGCCTGCAGGCTGAAAGATGGTCCCCTTCTCCTCCAGTCACATCACTAGCACAGGTAAGGCATAAGGGGAGATGGTTATTATTGTTTGTATGTTTAAAAATTGGTGTGTTAAGTTTGTTTGTGGGTGTGTGTATAATAAACTGACTATATGTAAACTGGTGTGAGTGACATTGTGTGTGTGTATTTCAGTGAGAGAGTGTGTGTGTGTGTGTTAGTGAGAATGTGTAAGTGACATTGTGTTTGTGTGTATGTGTGTATTTGTCAGTAAGAGTGTGTGTGTTGGTGAGAGGGTGTAAGTGACGTGTGTGTGCCAGTGAGTGTGTGACCAGTTATATTTCTAATACATTAATATAATTATATATATTATATTTAAAAAAAAGTTTTACTTATAGTGTGCCTTTCAGACAAGTTCCCTGCAGCATACATTAAATACCCCCATTATCAGAAACTAAATGCACAATAGTATAAGATAAATCCCACCAAATTAATTGAATACATTTTTTTATAACAACCATAAATATATTCAATGTAAAATGTATATGTATTAGGAAGTATGTGTTGGGCAGTATGTGCGTATGGATGTATGTGTTGGGCAGTATGTATATAATGGGCAGTGAGTGTGTATAGTTGAATGTATATATTAGGCAGCGTGCGTGTATGGTTGTATGTATTGGCAGTCTGTGTGTGTGTGTATGGATGTATGTATTGGCAGTGTGTGTGTGTGTGTGTGTGGATGTATGTATTCCTGTGTGTACTGAATGTGTGTGTTCATATTGGACAGTTTTGTTTTTTTCCCCTAAATGTCTGCTCACTGTGTCTCTTCTAAAATGTCTCCTAGTTTGTATAGGTTTCCTAAAAACCTCAACAATCTCTCTATCCCTTTCCTAATTGCCTTCCCGGTCTGTTCCCTTTCCCTAAATTTATCACTGGTCTTTCTGCTTTCCCTTAGACACTTAGGAGTCTATTCACTAAACAGTGATTTGAAAAAAGTTGAGATGACTTTATACAACTCTTCTGTTTTGGCCTAAATGTTTCAAGTTATATTTCAACCCACTGTTTAATAAATAGACATGGAAAAGAAAAGAAGAGAAATTGACAGAAGATAATTACCGGGTTATTCACTAGAGTGAAATTGTAAGTGTAAGGGCAGAGTAGCCAAATCTGGAGAATGTTAACAGGTGTTTTGACCATAAATTAGAAGTTCAATTTGAATTCCCAACAATTCTCACTTTATTGAATAACCCTATTGGAATAAAGAGAAACAGGCTGGAGAGAATCTGTGGCATAGAGTGAGCAGATAAATCATGAACATAGAGACTGCAAACTTTTGGAAACAGACACAAAGGAGAATGCTGGGGATAAACGCTAATGAGAGAGATTGGGCACTATGGAGGAAAGGGACAGCTGATCAGACCTAATTAAAAACCAAATGGCAAAATTTATACCATTTAGAAGGATTCGCCAACTCAGCAACTGTCACAGTTCAGCTGTTTTTGCTTAAACTATGCAATTCGATTTCCAATTCACTGAATTCATAGTTTAGTGAATAAACTTCTGAGAGAGTGTAGTTGCATTCAAGAGGGGGCGGCAAAATGGATCTTTGCCTAGGGCGGCAAGAATCCTTGCACCGGCCCTGGCCGTACACTGTCAGGCTTAGCTCAGATGGAGAGCTTCATGCTGTCTGGCTGAGTCGAGGAACAGTGCCCAGTGGAACCCAGGTAAGAAGACTCTTGATCACCTACCTGTAATAACCCATTTACTATTACCCCAATCTAATAGCCACACGTTAGACATACATTTGGTATATGATATACGATGAGGATATTATACAAATTAACTCTTGAATCTAGAGATGTATTCTTCGTTTTTCTTGTCTGATTCATAAATGCATCTGGGAAAAACTCAGCAGCATACTCACTCCTGTTACCTCCAACCTCTATGTTGTCCATTCAACTATCTTTCCTTACTTCTCCTCCTCAAAAAAAGAACTGAATCAAACGTCTTTCTCATTTAGCCCTCCACAAACGTAGAATAACCTGCCAGAGCATATCAAATCTGTCGCTAGTCTGAGGTCCCTGAAAGCATATGCACCATCTCTCATTGATCAAAAATTACAAATGTTAATGAAAATGTAAATTTGTAATCATGTTGCGTATGTCTCCTATTATGGGCTGGATAGCAATTCCTCAAATTAAATCTATGGTAAAATTGTCATTCTGTAAGGACAGTAAACTCTCATGTTAAAAAGATAATTTAGCTTTACTTGTGTAGCATTGTATTTGTATATGCTTCCAGTAATATACGTGAAAATGAGAGAAATCTCAACTTATCCTACTTGATAAAAGAATTTATAAATAAATAACTAACGCTAACGATTTACAAATATGCATCCATATACTGAGGCAAACGTTTAAATATCTGCATTTTATTCACCTTTGTTCTATTTCCTTGGCCAGTATTTTTCTAAATTGCAACTATAGTTATATTTAAATCACCTATTAAAGGTTTACTACAGGTACCATAACCACTACAGCGTATTTTAGAATGGTTTGACTTCTTTCTTGGGATTTGATGGGTAGTGCTCTTTGCCTCATTAACTTCAGCCAAGAGCCCAAAACTCCTACTTAAGAACTTCCATTAGCTTTCCTGAGCTAAGCCCTATAGTTCAGGGTTGGATCATTGGCTAAGAATGTCAGGTGACCGCTCTCAGCCAATGAGCTAAGCCTCGCACCTTCAAGCTTAGCTTAGATGGAGAACTTTCAGCTCTCCGGCTGATGTAGCGCAGGTGAGAGCGGACCTGAAGTAAGAAGTTATCACTCATGGCAACATAACCACCCTAGGTGCTGTAGTTATTATGGAGCTTGGGGTGTCCTTTCAAACGTTTCCACATCTGTCCTACCCTCGTGTGTACATGCTATGCATGTTTTCCCTTGCATAGCTCATCTCTATTCCTTTGATCTCATTTTGTCATAAATCATGTGATGCTATGATTAAAATGTTTTAATTAATTAATGGCAGCTCACCTTGCAATCACATTGCTTCGAGTAGAGTCCACAAAGCTTGACAACTCTCATTGTTTTTTTAGAACATACGTTTCATGGATAAGATCAGCAGATGAGTAGTCCATTATATGATGCCTTTAAATGTGTGGCCTCGCAATGTGCAGAAGGCAGACAAAAATGATGTTTCCTGCTGTATTTCAAATGCATGTTGTCTCATCCTACATAAATACCAAAGTTGTCAACTTTTACAAATTGAAATCAGTATTTTCTGTCAGATTCCATTGAAATATGGCCTTTTAATGTGAAGGTTCCAGTGGCTATTAATGAGATAAAGCTGTATTAAAGAATACTGAATTGGAAAGAAAATATTTGAGATTTAAAACATTTATAGCTACAAAAATATTAAATGAATATGTCATAGAATAATAAAATGAGTCATCTGATTTCTTTCTTTCAAAACTAGTAAAAAGAATATTAGTGCCTTTATATAAGTTGTTTTTAATAAATTAAAAAGGGACACTCTAAACACCATATGTCTCATTAAAGTGGTTATGGTACCTTGAGTCGCTTGGTGCCATGACATGATTTAGTGCTGGGCCAATTTCAATCAGATTGGCATTGAATGAGGGCCTCCAAATATTTGTGCTTTCACCCTCAAACTGTTCTCTTTAGTCAGACCAACTCATACCAATGATGAATGGCTGTGATAGGCTCCTGCTCTCTCACCCTATGACTAATTCCCATGACTGCTCACGGTTATGTGAAAGCTTTAGCCCTGGCAGCAGATAGAGGCTGGTTGTGGGCAACTGAGGAAATTCATTCAGTGTAAAACTGTTAAAAAGTGGCATAACACTGAACAATGGTATGGCAATAGTGTACTCAAGGCACCATAACCACTTCAATAGAGAAAGAGACTATATACTTGTTGAGTCTCCCTGTTACCTTGGCATACTGGAGGAGGTTTAGTCTATTGTATAGGCATAGGGAAGGTCAGTTTAGTATTGAAACTTCTGTAAATCTACACAGTTACCAAGTTATATAGTGACATAATAATAAAGGCAAGAAAAGACTCAAATAGTTCATAAAGTCCAGCCGTCCATATAGCTATATTACTGATATTGATCCTATTGAAACTAGACCTTTTTAAAACGATACATTTTATCAAACCTCTTTTGAATTTGCTTTTTAAATTGATTATAAATTACATCATATTATGGTTACTTTTTTTGTTTTTTGTTTTTTTCAATCTCTTTTTTGTTGAGGTTATCATGATAATACAGAGAGACAAGACGATAGCAAAATGCGAGGAACACGAGAACATATCAAAGAGAAACATACTTCATTTATAACTTTCAGTGGTAGAGAGAAAGTTCTATGACTATAATAGTAGACTGAAAGTTTGGGGTCTAGTGGCTTTGTACCGGGATGTGCCCACTCACAGAAAAATAAAATGAAAAAAGTTGTTGGTCGCTTCATTGAGCTAAACAAATATGAGCAGGAGTGTACAGGAGTTAAACATAACGCTTAGATATTAGCTAATTGGGCTTAACACTGACATTAAATCAGATAGATTATTCAATCTCATGGACTTAAGTCATCAGATGAGATGGCATAGTATCAGCACAAACAGGGAAAAAGAAAAAATGTTTGCACCAAAGCAAATTGTGTGCAGAAG
The DNA here is from genome assembly GCF_036172605.1 of Pelobates fuscus. NCBI lineage: Eukaryota > Metazoa > Chordata > Amphibia > Anura > Pelobatidae > Pelobates > Pelobates fuscus. The sequence goes on along the minus strand of NC_086323.1, from coordinate 99,958,084 downwards.
CAGAGTCACTAAAGTCTATCCGAAAAAGAAAAAATGTTTGCACCAAAGCAAATTGTGTGCAGAAGCAGAGTCACTAAAGTCTATCCGACTCCCATATTATGGCTACTGTTTCCCAGGTGCTCCTTTATTTGGACCAATATAACCAATGTTATTTCCAGATCCAAACAGGCCTCCATTTTAAAATCACACAAAAAACATGCAAGTGGAGTGATAACATAAAAGGAAGAGAAAAGAAAACATACATAATGCAATAAAGTTAGCACATTTATAGATGAATAATGCAGTATAGATGTGATAACTTTTTTCTCCTTTCATTTTATATGTATTCCAAGTTTATATGCTTTAAGGGTGAGCATTACATTACACTAACACTATTGGCAGCTAAAAGGCAAAAAAAAACAAACAAAAACATTGTCCTTTGGCGCTGAGTTGGCGCTCTGCCTTCTCTGATGAGGGGAAGGAGGATTGATGCACATGCATGATGAGCACCACACGTGCATTAGGCCCTACACAAAGAACAGCATTGCTTTTTTTTCATGCAAAGTGCAAGGACGTCCAGTGTCAATTAGGCGACAAGTCCGCTAGCATCCAGAAAGTGCCTGTAAGGAGGATTGATGCACATGCATGATGAGCACCACACGTGCATTAGGCCCTACACAAAGAACAGCATTGCTTTTTTTTTCATGCAAAGTGCAAGGACGTCCAGTGTCAATTAGGCGACAAGTCCGCTAGCATCCAGAAAGTGCCTGTAGTGAATGTCTGATTTACAAACACTAGAGGCAGTCTTATCCTGCAATTTAATTATTGCTGTTTCTGAAAAACTGTCACCCCCTCCCTCACCCCCCTGTCACCCACTCCCTCAGCCCCCTGTCATCCCCTCACTCTGGCCCTAATTACCCCCTCACTCTGCTACCTGTCATCCCTCCTACCCTCACTCTTTCTCCAGTCACTCCATCACTAAGCCCCTTGTCTCCCCCTCCTTCCCTCACTCTGTCCCCTGTCACCCCCTCACTAAGCCCCTTGTCACCCCCTCCTACCCTCATTCGGTCTCCAGTCACCCCCTCACTAAGCCCCTTGTCAACCCCTCCTTCCCTCACTCTGTCCCCTGTCACCCCCTCACTAAGGCCCCTGTTACCCCCTTACTAAGCCCACTGTCACCTTCTCCTTCCCTCACTCTGCCCCCTGTCATCCCCTCCTTCCTTCACTCTTCCCTCTGTCACCCCCTCCCTCCCTTACACTGCCACCTGTTACCCCTTCCCTGACACTGCCACCTGGACAAACACTAGAGGCAGTCTTATCCTGCATTGTAATTCCCAGATTTTACTAGTAACATGACGTAAAGTCATGATTTTATTAAAGACACGGAGGCGAGTATTATGCATAACTCTTTCTTTATTTCCTCAGCAGCAAAGATAGAGGAATATAAATATTATCAAAATGAAAGAAAAAACTGTAGGCACATAGGCAACCAATCACATAGTAGAGGAAGTGGCTATATAAGGCCTGTGTCTCCCACAATCCCCCTCTTTCTTGCAAAAAACGAAGACCAAGTAAGAAGAACGATATCCCACTTGGCCAGAACAGGAAACATGAACGAGTCGATAACTTCAAGCTAAAAAAGAGAGAGAAATATGGTAATAACCAAACTCCAAACTGTAGACTTACCAATCAAAACTGTCGGTAGATCACAGGGATAAGTTGATATCTGGAAAATACAAAGTATAATTAATATAAAATTGTACAAACATTATATGCAATCCATAAATAGCAGACCAAATTGCGACATACCTGAAGAGTCCAACAGCATCTCATCCCTAGACCCCACACCGGGAGGGAATAATACTCGCCTCCGTGTCTTTAATAAAATCATGACTTTACGTCATGTTACTAGTAAAATCTGGGAGTTTTATTAAAGACACAGAGGCTCATATTATGCAAGTTCAAAGCTCGGCTATCACCTGAGATGCGATGTGTTCAATTGGTCTGAAATAGAAGTTGCGGAAGGTCGATTCTCGAGACCAATCCGCTGCTCGCATAATGTCTTCCAAACGATAGCCAACCGCAGACGCCTTCGAAGCCATAGCGCCCCGAACAGAATGAGGCGTGAAGACAGAGGTGTCTATACCCGCCAAAGATAAGAGCCAGCGCACCCAACGTGCCAGTGTTGGCGTTGAAACAGGTTGGTGAGGTGCTCAAAAAGAAATGAACAAGGGATGCAAATCCGACGAACGCAGAGACTGCGTAGCTTCTAGATAGGCCTTTAGGCAATCCACCGGACAAAGTGCAGGACACCCCGAGAATCTAGGGTACACAAACGACTTAGAAGCCGATTTCGTCCTCCTGGTTATGTTGAAATCAACACCTTCTGGAGTGAAAACAATAGCGTCCCAATCAAGGGCCCTGACGTCGGAGACCCTCTTACACGAAATCAAGCAGAGTAACATAACCAACTTGGATGACAATTGCTTGAGGGTCAATTCCTGGTTAGGATACCATGAGGACAGAAATTGCAGTATCACATTGACGTCCCAGAAGGCAGAGAAAGAGACTTAGGAGGACGGGCGAAGCGGATACCCTTGAGGAGGCGACATACAAAAGAATGTCTACCGACGGGTGAACCATCCAAACCGCAATGTCCAGCTGAAATAGCGGAGCAGAAAAGGTTGATAGTGCGGTACGCCTTGCCTGAGTCAAACAGGAATGTGAGGAACTCCAAGATCAGATGGAGAGGGGCAGATATGGGATCCATTGCTCGTTCCATGCACCAATTAGACCATGAGTTCCATGAAGTACGGTAAGCTGATCTTGTGCCCGGAGCCCAGGCGTTATTGAGGAGCAGGAGAGATGACCGCGGAACGTTTGGGACAATCCAAGATCCCCTGAAAGGAGCCACGCTACCAGAGGCAATTGGTGGAGCAACACCAGCTTGTGCGAGTTCCCGTCCGGATCCAGAAGTAGGTCCTGGAAGCTCGGGATCAGTCGTGGGTAATCTATTGACAACTCCATCAGGCGTGGAAACCACGGTCGGGATCTCCAAAGGGGGGTGATCAGTGCCAGGCAACATTCGTGACGGACCAACTTCGAGATCGTGCGAGCAATCATGTTGAATGGTGGAAAGGCATACAGACGGCCCGATGGCCATTCTTGGAGAAAAGCGTCCGTCACTACCGCCGCTGGGTTTCGGTCTCCAACTGTAAAACTTCGGAAGTTGTGTGTTCAGACGTGAAGTGAACAGATCCATCATGAACCGTCCCCACAGTCTGTCTAGGCTTTGGAAAACCGAAACGTGCAAGTGCCAATCTCCCGAGTCTCTTAAATGTCTGGAATTCCAACCCGCTCCCGTATTGTCCAGACCTGGAATGTGTTCCGCCGTCACAGAGACGTTGTTGTAAAGGCAAAATTGCCAAAAATCCTTTGCCAGTAGAGCCAACATCCTTGACTTGGTTCCTCCCAGGTGATTTATGTAGCGGACAGTCGATACGGTTGTCCATTTTGAGGAGAACGCAACAGTTCGCCCGCCCAGGGGTAAGGCTGCGAATCGCAAAGGCCCCTGCCAAGAGTTTCAGGCAGTTGATGTGTAATGACTTCTCTGTGTCAGACCATCTGCCTCCTGTGGAAACGTCGCCACAACGAGCACCCCAGCCATGCAAGATGGCATCGGACTCTATCACCACGTCCGGAACGGAACCGAAAATTGCCCTTCCGTTCCAAGCTTCCATGTGTGCCAGTCACCACACCAACTCATCCCTGGATTCCTCATCTAAACGCATCCGGGATTCGTAGTATTGACCTGATCGGAGGTGTGACCCCTTGAGCCGTTGGAGGGCCGGTAATGTAGTGGGCCTGGGAATATCGCTTGAATGGAGGCTGCAAGCAGTCCGATGATCCTTGCCAATTGCCTGATTGACAAATTGTAAAAGGGTGATTGTCCAGTCCAAATGCAGCAGCAGACATTCCTTCGATTGGGACATGAGCAGGATGTCGTCCAGGTAAATAATCAGGCATACCCCCCGGGTACGGAGGAACGCCACCACCGGCTTCATGATCTTGGTGAAGCACCAAGGGGCCGAGGAGAGACCGAACGACAGGCATGTAAAACGCCAACGCCATCCGTGCCAGGTGAAGTGATGGTAGTCTCTGTACTCCACCGCGATGGGAACCGTGAAGTACGCGTCCTTCAGATCCAACTTGGCCATCCAGTCTGACTGTCGCAGAAGATCCCTAAGGCAATGTATACCTTCCATCTGAAAGTGTTGGTAACGCAAAAATGCATTGAGAGGATGGAGATTTATCACCGGGCAGACCCCATCCCCTTTCTTGGGCACCAGGAAAAGATTGCTCGTAAAGCCTGGAGCGGCTAACGGCAACTCTTCGATGGCACCCTTGGACAACATCTCCTCGACTTCCGCGGAAATCATCTCGTCCTGATCCGGTCGGAGAGAAAGCTACCTGGGAATAGAAAACTGGACAGGCAGGGAAACAAACTCTAGGTGATAACCCCTTATGCATTGCAGAACCCAAGCATCTGAGGTTATATCTGTCCACCCTTGGTAGAATAATGCAAGCCTCCCCGCCACCCATACATGAGCGAGAGGGGAAGAAAGGGTACTCACCGTAAGGACCTCTGCCCGCAGCGCCACCACGGGGGTATCTGGGGCCCCATGATCTCCCTCTGGCCAGAAAGAAGGGAGGTGTCCTTGGATCCTGAAACCCTCGGGAAGGAAAGAAGGAACCTCTGGTGGCACGGAACGAGCCACGGAAACCACAGCCGGGTGGACGGTTCCTGCTACGCCCAGCCCCTCCGAAAACCTTGGGTGCGAACAGGCGCTTCATGTTCGCCTGCGCTTTGTCAATTGCCGTAAAGGTCTTGACATAAGAACCCATGTCCTTCACAAAGGAGTTGCCGAACAGCATTCCTTCATCAGCCGGATCAGGCTCCACCACTGTCATAGCGGCCAATTTAGGGTCGATCTTCAGGAGAATCGCCTTACGTCTCTCTGAAGACATAACTGTATTATCGTTCCCCAAAAGACAGATAGCCCGTTGGACCCATCCAATGGCCACATCTACATCCAAAACTGAGTCCCCAGCTCTGGCGGCGTCAAGAAGCTCATACAGCTTTGACAGCGGGCCCAGTGTATCCAGGATCTTGTCCTGGCATCCCTTCAGGGAGTGGTCAAGACCCTTCTTGGGTTTCCAGCCCGACTTATTCAGGAACTGGGCAATCTGGGGGTCAATGTCTGGGGTTTTACAGGCTGCGCCTGGGAGGGAATGTCTTGGGCACTCGGCGCACAACTTATTGCGGCCTTCTTTAGACAGGGGTGTGCGCATACGTTTAGCCACATATTGGGCGATATGATCTGGAGGGACCCATTCAGCAGACCGCGGGTGACGGAGGTTGTCCGGGTCGAACAGGGGGTTACCCTGTGGATCAGAAAGTGCCTTACCATCCCCAGAGGGGCTCATCACCTTACCCCGGGCACTGGCAGAGGACCCAGAAGGGGTTACACCCGTGTGGGGTAGGTCCTTGCCCGACTCATCCTCTACAAGGGAGTCATACTCCATAACATCGGAATCATCCTCCACATTCCGGTCGGTATCCAGCCCATCATCCAGGGCTCTAGCCCGTTTCCATAATCTAGCCTTTTTAGCCCGTCCAGGGGCTCTTTTGCGCGTGGCAGGCGCGCCATCATTGACCGCCTCTAGCGTGTCAGTCATGGCAGGTAAAACCTGCATCGAGGAGTGGGAGCCGATATGTCTAGACTTCGCCTTCACCTTACGGGTTCCAGGCACAGTCTGGGCAGGGGAAGGGGACCCCACACCCAGGGGGCAGGGGTTGCCAGGGAAGGCAAAATCATAGAGTGCAGTGACTGGGAAAAGGAAGAGGAAACAGCCCCCATGGCTGAGGCAAGTGCCTTCTGTAGGGAGGAAGCCATAGTGGTCTCTAACAGGGCCTGGAATTCTTGAGAGGCCATAGCACCCTCAGGGTTATCAATGATAAAATCCCCAGAGGGATCTACAGGCCCATCCTCCCTATCCTGCATAGTGGGTAACAGTCGCCAAGTAAATGGGGCACTGAGACTAAACTATAAGAATAAACACTATACAGAAGGGTTTATTAACCCACAGCAAAGAGTGCAGCAAACAGGACCTGATCGTTGATGTACTCAGGGGACCCAGAGGACGAAGTGACCGACCGCACGGCAGCCCAGCGAGCGATACACAGACCGCCCAAAATGGCCACCGCACGTGGAGGAGTGCGCTCGCGGCCAGGCTCCCGGCGGGGGAAGGGGCGTGTGCACCTACCCGCACGAACAGCCCGCGAGCGGGAAGAAAGTGAGCGCACCCAGCCGCGGCCGCAAGAAGAAAAAAACGTCGCGGTAGAGGGGCAGCGCCGGGTCCTGTGTGGGAAAAACAGGGGAATAGAGGAAGGCAGAGAACAGAGCCAGCAACCGAGGGAAAAACCCTCAGGGGCCACCCAGTACACCAACGAGATGAAGGTCAAACACAGATGCACAAACAATGTAAATAACAATATGAAAAACAATAGTACAAATAATATGCAATGAACAAGAGAGAACAAAATACTTAGCTGTTTGAGGAAGCAGCAAAGAAAGAGGGGGATTGTGGGAGACACAGGCCTTATATAGCCACTTCTTCTACTATGTGATTGGTTGCCTATGTGCCTATACAGTTTTTTCTTTCATTTTGATAATATTTATATTCCTCTATCTTTGCTGCTGAGGAAATAAAGAAAGAGTTATGCATAATATGAGCCTCCGTGTCTTTAATAAAATTATTACAGTTTCTCAAAAACTGAAATGTTTTACATTGCAGGACTAAGCGGGACTGGGACACTACAATAAGATAAAGTGACTATAGTGTCCCTTTACGCTCTCCACGCGCAGATTTTGGTTGTTTGGTGGGTGTATTGAGAAAACCCACACTATTGTTGTGGCAGTTCTTCTTTTTCTTTTTTGAGTCACAATTCCCAGATTTTACTAGTAACATGACGTAAAGTCATGATTTTATTAAAGACACGGAGGCGAGTATTATGCATAACTCTTTCTTTATTTCCTCAGCAGCAAAGATAGAGGAATATAAATATTGTCAAAATAAAAGAAAAAACTGTTCAGGCATAACAGGCAGCCAATCACATAACAGAGGAAGTAGCTATATAAGTCCTGTGTCTCCCACAATCCCCCTCTTTCTTGCGAAAACCGAAGACCAGGTAAGATAACGATGTCCCACTTGATCCAAACATGAAACGGGAAACAATGCGAAAACTTCAAGCTAAAAAAGATAGAAAAATATGGTAATTTCCAAACTCAAAACTGTAGACTTACCAAACATAACCGTGAGGAGCCATACATAAAAAACTGGATTCTGAAATAGAAAAGATATAAAAATTAGGACCCAGCATAAAAACGTTCAAGATTATCCAAAACATGATAAAATACATGATATAAATACACGAAATAAATACAGACCTAATTGAAAAACATACCTGAATAGCACCGAAGCATCTCCTTTCCCAAAATCCACACCGGGAGGGTGGGCGGGAATAATACTCGCCTCCGTGTCTTTAATAAAATCATGACTTTACGTCATGTTACTAGTAAAATCTGGGAATTTTATTAAAGACACGGAGGCTCATATTATGCAAGTTCAAAGCTGTGCCACTACTCGAGATGCGATGTGTTCAATTGGTCTGAAATAGAAATCTCGAAAGGTCGATTCTCTGGACCAGTCCGCCGCTCGCATAATGTCTTCTAGACGACATCCGACTGAGGATGCTTTCGAAGCCATCGCGCCCCGCACAGAATGAGGCGTAAAAACAGAGGTGTCTATACCTGCAGAAGATAGTAGCCAACGCACCCAACGTGCCAGAGTAGGTGTCGAAACTGGCCGGTGAGGTGACTTAAAAGATAAGAACAAATCATGTAGATCAGCGGAGCGAAGGGAACGTGTAGCATCCAGATAAACTTTGACGCAATCCACTGGGCAGAGTGCCGGACAACCAGAATACCTCGGGTAAGTAAACGACTTGGATGCAGATTTCGTCCTCCTGGATATGTCAAAAGTAACGCCTTCTGGGGTGAATGCAACGGCGTCCCAATCCAGGGCCCTGACTTCAGAGACCATCTTGCAAGAGATCAAACAGAGTAACATCACCAGCTTGGATGACAATCGTTTTAAAGTCAATTCTTGGTTAGGGTACCATGATGAGAGGAACTGCAACATCACGTTGACATCTCAAAAGGCAGAGAAACGAGGCCGAGGAGGACGGGCAAGGTGAATACCCTTGAGAAGGCGACATACAAAAGGATGTCTGCCGACAGGGGAACCATCCAAACCCTTGTGTCCGGCCGAAATAGCCGAGCGGGATAGGTTGATCGTGCGGTACGCCTTGCCCGAGTCAAACAGGAACGTGAGGAACTCCAGGATCAAATGTAGAGGGGCAGATACGGGATCCACTGCCCGTTCCATGCACCAACCAGACCACGATCTCCATGAAGTTCGATAAGCTGTTCGTGTGCCTGGGGCCCAGGCGTTATCGAGGAGTAGGAGAGTTGTCTGCGGAACGTCTGAGACAACCCAAGGTCCCCTGAAAGGAACCATACTATCAGGGGCAACTGGTGTTGTATCACCAGGTCGTGTGAGTTCCCATCCGGATCCAGAAGGAGGTCCTGGAAGACTGGTATCAACCGAGGGAAATCTATTGACAACTCCATCAAGCGAGGGAACCATGGTCGAGATCTCCAGAGAGGGGTGATCAACGCCACACGACAGTCGTGGCGAACCAGTTTCGAGATCGTGCGTGCGATCATGTTGAACGGGGGAAAGGCGTACAGGTGACCCTGCGGCCAGTCTTGGAGAAAGGCATCCGTCGCCACCGCCGCCGGGTCCGGCCTCGAACTGTAGAACTTCGGCAGTTGAGTGTTCAGCCGAGATGCGAACAGATCCATCTGGAATTTTCCCCACAACATGTCCAGGCCCTGGAACACTGAAGCGTGTAAATGCCAGTCGCCAGAGTCTCTTAAGTGTCTGGAATTCCAATCCGCTCCCGAATTGTCCAGACCCGGAATGTGTTCCGCCGTCACCGAGACGTTGTTGTAGAGGCAGAACTGCCAGAAATCTTTCGCTAGAATCGCCAACATTTTGGACTTCGTGCCGCCCAGGTGATTTATGTAACGGACCGCCGACACGTTGTCCATCTTGAGCAGAACGCAGCAATTCGCCCGCCCTGGGGTAAGGCTGCGGATCGCGAATGCCCCTGCCAGAAGTTCCAAGCAGTTGATGTGTAACGACTTCTCCATGTCGGCCCATCTGCCTCCTGTGGAAACGTCTCCACAACGAGCGCCCCAGCCGTGCAAGCTGGCATCGGACTCTATCACTACGTCCGGGACGGAGCCGAAAATGGCTCTCCCGTTCCACGCCTCCATGTGTGCCAACCACCATTCTAACTCGTCTCTGGACTCCGCGTCCAAGCGAATCCGGGATTCGTAGGAGTGGCCCAGTCGAAGGTGTGAACCTTTGAGACGTTGAAGGGCTCTGTAATGTAGTGGGCCCGGGAAGATCGCCTGAATAGAGGCTGCGAGGAGGCCAATAATTCTCGCCAATTGTCTTACTGACAAGTCCGAGACACGAAGAGCCCTCCGGAGTTCCTTCCGAATGGCATTCATCTTGGAATCCGGTAGAAATAAAAACTGTTGGACGGAATCCACTTTGAAGCCCAGGAATTCTATTGACTGGGCGGGGGTCAGGACCGATTTGTCCCAATTGATCAGAAATCACAAACCTTGTAAAAGGTCGGTCGTCCATTCTAAGTGTAGTAGGAGGTCCGCCCTTGACTGGGACAAGATCAGAATGTCGTCCAGGTAAATAATGAGGCGGACCCCTCGGGTACGGAGGAATGCCACCACCGGCTTCAAGGGCTTGGTGAAGCACCAGGGAGCCGAAGAGAGACCGAAAGGCAGGCAGGTGAAGCGCCATCGTCGGCCATGCCAAGTGAAATGCAGATAGTCCCTGCAGTCTGCGGCAATGGGAACCGTGAAGTAAGCGTCCTTCAGGTCCAGTTTGGCCAGCCAGTCCGACTGGCGTAGAAGGTCTCTGAGGCAGTGTATGCCTTCCATCTGGAAATGTTGGTAACGCAGGAAAGCATTGAGAGGGCGAAGATTTATCACGGGGCGAACTCCGCCCCCTTTCTTTGGTACTAGGAACAAGTTGCTCGTAAAGCCTCTTGCGGCGAACGGCAGTTCCTCTATTGCGCCCTTGGACAACATTTCCACGACTTCCGCGGAAATCATCTCGTCCTGATCTGGTGGAAGAGACAGTTCTCTGGGGGGACAAAACTGGACAGGCATAGAAACGAACTCGATATAGGCGATATCCCCTTACACACTGTAGTACCCAAGCATCTGATGTCAGTGCCACCCACCTGTGATAAAACAAGGCTAACATCCCCGCTACCTGAACCTGAGCGGGAGGGGAAGAAGGGGTACTCACCATAAGGACGTCTGTTTGGAGCGCCACTGCGGGGGTATCTGGAGCCCCAAGCTCTGCCTCTGGCTGGGAAGAAGGTGGGTGCTCTCGGGTCTTGGAAGCCTCGTGATGGAAAAAAGGAACCTCTGGGTGCTCGGAACGAGCCTCTGTAACCGCGGCCAGGCGGACGGTTCCTGCTACGCCCGGCCCCTCCAAAAACCTTGGGCGTGAACATGCGCTTCATGTTCGCTTGCGCCTTATCAATTGCGGTAAAGGTCTTCACATAGGAGCCCATGTCTTTGACAAAGGAGGAGCCGAACAGTAAGCCCTCCTCAGTCGGGTCAGGTTCTGTCACCGTCATAGCAGCCAGCTTAGGGTCGATCTTTAGGAGGATCGCCTTACGCCTCTCGGAGGACATTGTATTAGCATTGCCCAGCAGGCATATAGCCCGCTGGACCCATCCAATGGCCACATCCATATCCAAAACTGAGAAGCTCGTATAACTTCGATAGGGGCCCCAGAGTATCCAGGATCTTGTCCTGGCACCCTTTCAGGGAGTGGTCAAGGCCCTTCTTGGGCTTCCAGCCCGACTTATTGAGGAATTGGGCAATTTGGGGATCAATATCCGGAGTTCTGCCGGTGGCGCCGGGGAGGGAAGGCCTCGGGCATTCGGCGCGCAGTTTATTGCGGCCTTCTTTAGAGAGCGGGGTGCGAATACGCTTAGCCACGTACTGGACAATATGGTCTGGGGGAACCCACTCAGCGGACCTGGGGTGCCGCAGGTCGTCAGGGTCGAACAGGGGGTTACCCTGCGGGTCAAAAATCGCCTTGGTATCCCCAGAGGCGTCTAATAAGTGTCCACTGGCCTTGGCGGAGGAGCCCGAGGGGGTCACGCCCGTAAGGGGCAAATCCTCGCCAGATTCACCTTCATCAAAGGAGTCATATCCCATATGGTCGAACTCATCCTCCACACTCCGGTCGGTATCCGACCCATCATCTAGGGCTCTAGCCCTTTTCCATAGTCTAGCCTTTTTAGCCCGCCCAGGGGCTCTTTTGCGCGTGGGGTGCGCGCTATCAGTGACCGCTTCCAGCGTGTCATTCATGGCAGGTAGCACCTGCATCGAGGAGTGGGAGCCGAAATTTTTGGATTTGGCCTTAGCCTTACGTGCCCCAGGCACTGTCTGGGCAGGGGAAGGGGACCCCCCACCCTGGGAAGCTGGGGTGGTTACTGCAGGTAAAACCATCGAGTGCAGGGAGTGGGTAAATGAGGAGGAGACAGCCCCCATGGCTGAGGCAATAGCCTTCTGCAGGGAGGAAGCCATAGTGGCTTCAAGCAATGCTTGAAATTCCTGAGAGGCCATAGCACTCTCAGTAGTCTCCATGGTAAAGTCCCCAGAGGGATCTGCAGGCCCATCATCCCTATCCTGCATGATGCAATAATTTGCAAGCTGTAAACTAACGAAATAGGGCAGGAGAGAACTAAAAGGGTTGAGTAACCCACAGAGAAGAACAGTAAGAAAAAATTCAGACCGTTAGTGTGCCCGGGAGGGATCGAGGCGACCGACTGCACGGCAATAGGAGGCAGACCGCATGGAGGTCCGTCCAAAATGGCCGCCGCACGCGAGGGAAGTGCTCGCGGCCGTGCACCCGTCGGGGGAAGGGGCGCGTGCACTCTGCCCGCGCGGGAAGTCCGTGAGCGGGCAGGGAAGTGCACGTAGCCGCGGTCGTGAAGAAAGGACCGGCCGCGGCACAAATCACTGTCTGCACCCTCGAGAGGGAGCAAGGGAAAGGCAGGGAGAAAAAACCTCCCGGTAAAGGGGAAAAACCCTCAGGGATCCCCAAGGCACACTAAGCGGAGCACAACGAATAAAACGATGCATATACAATTAAAACAAAGGATGCATCAATAAAACAACACCAAAGTAAATTAGTAAATAGCAATAATAATAAGAAATACCACAATCAAAATGCCACAAGTAAGAGAGCTAAACATGGATACTTAGCTGTCTGAGGAAGCAGCAAAGAAAGAGGGGGATTGTGGGAGACACAGGACTTATATAGCTACTTCCTCTGTTATGTGATTGGCTGCCTGTTATGCCTGAACAGTTTTTTCTTTCATTTTGACAATATTTACGGTATATTCCTCTATCTTTGCTGCTGAGGAAATAAAGAAAGAGTTATGCATAATATGAGCCTCCGTGTCTTTAATAAAATCATTTTGTTAATACTTGATCATGAGTGTTTTTTCTTTTTCTTTATGCATCCAATCTTCTAAATAAGACTTGAAGGTGTCACTCAGCCGGCTCGATAAGCTGTTTCCACTAGCTGAACAACTAGTTCCTTTATCCCAATCAATGTCTGGTTAGGTAAAATCAACCAAGATTAAGGTACAATCCAGATGTGTAGTTTTTCAAATTGAGCTAACAACTGATTGAAACCGGACATAACGGAGTCCTGTAGCAGTAAACACTCAGAGCATACCATTTAATGTTAATTTCTTGTTCTTGACCATTGTACCATTACTGATTACAGTAGTAGCATGACTTAATATGGCCTTACAGTCATGTTTTACAGTTCAGTTGATCCTCAGATATTTAGTATTAAACACCAGTTCTTCCAAAACATTCTCATAGTTCGCAACGAGTAAAATGTTTTCTTTAGTTGTTGTAGAATCAATGTCTGGTCCCCCACTGATCTCAGTATTATATTTTTCTACTTCCAAGAATTATCAGAGCACCTGGTAGAGCCTTACATCTCTTTACCCCATCCGTGTACGATATGTGGCCATTATTTGTGTGCATTACAATATGGCTGCCTCTTCCATGAAAGTCAACGACAACAAGACAGGCTACCTCCAGCATGGCTCACAGAACAAATCCCGCAGCAGAGGAGAGGTTAAACAAATTCACTCCTGGAGATGTTGCCTTAATGATAAGCTGTCCCTGATTTTGCGATCTTGGTCTGTTACAGAGGGTGGTATGTAACCATGGAAACGGTGTTGTAAAACAGCATGCCATCTGACGATTAATAAACTGCTGCTGAAGACTAACACCTGAGATGAACCCAGCGTATCCAATAATTACTCCAAGCTTGTTACAAGTTTAACCAGTGTTCTCTCCTCCTCCCTTTGGGGAGGAATCAAAGGTACCGATAGTCATAAAAGCTGCATTTCTAGCTGCCCATACTATGGGAACAGCATTACTTTAAATGTCCTCCGCTTTCATGATGTGTATAAATTTTAATGTGCAATAATTTAACACTATAGCCTTAGGGCTTCCTTGAAGCATGAAAGTAAGATAGCTGGACACAATTTTCTTTAAGTTAATCAGAAAGTCAATAAAGAAAAATATAATGTGATCTTTTATAACGAAAGTTACTCTCCATACAGTTGGTACTCTATCCGGCTAGCTGATGTGTTCTGCACGCCCTTGAATTAATGGTTGTTATCTCAACAAAAATTATATGTTGCAAATAAAGAAAAACAAAAAATGACTTTCCACGCGGAGAATTCGCCACGTAGACACGGATGAGTAACGCTGAAGTTCTGCTATCTCATTTTGAGTTGTGGTTACCTTAAAATAAATAATGCTGGGATATTTTCATAGAAAATGTAATTGATAAATGATTTATGTTTAAATGTAGCCTAACACAAATATTGCATTCCAGTACCAAAACATAACTTGTACCTAATGTACATTGTCTTCAATGAATAATGAATTATCAACTCACAACGCTAGAACAACAGTCCGGCTTGTTCACAAAACACTGACACGTAGTAAAGTGAAATTTAAATTGCAAAATGTAGGCTAAAATAGCTGAGATAAGATTAAAGTGGATTGAATATCAGAACTTTTCCAATTCCAACACTTTACATTTTTGTTTTTTTTATACTCCACTGCAATTCATTGTTCAGTGAATATACCCCAAAGAGTCAATCCAGCTCAGTAATACTGTTTATGTTTATCCAATGCAATCTTGCAGTCGCGGAATGTTACTGCTTAAAGTAAATATCTACAGAAGCAGCACATAAAAAGGAGGAATAGAAAATCCAATTTGTTCATCAGTTATAATGTCCCTGTTTTTTAACTCTCTTAGCATAAATGAAATAGTAAATTGCTACCCAATCTGAAATAAAAAAAAACCTCTCTAGCTGTTTTTACATCACTCAGAAATATTCTAGAAAAACAACTGCATACAGAAACAAAACCTTTATTGAAAAGCTTCATTTTAAGCAGTCTAAATATAGCACTCATATTTTGGGGAAGCGCTGTGTGACTCTTTAACTGGTAAATGTACGATGCTGTATGCAGGTGTGGGAAGGATAACCTGCAGCCTGCAGATGTGAAAGCAGCTGCTTAAAGAAACACTATGGCGTTTAGCATACAAATCTAAATTCCTGACGCTACAGTGTCCTTGACCCTATTCCTTTCCAGGTGCATTAAAAACTTGATACAATAGTTTTACTTTTCCAGCCCCGAGGTTCCCTCAACACCCCTTATTTCTAGGTTACCCGCAACTTTACAGAAGAGGCATAACCTCCTCTACAAATGTCCAACCCAATGCGTCTCCTAGAGGAGCACCGGGGACCTTAATACTCATGCACTTTCAAAATTCCTCAGAGGAAGCATTGAATCAAAGCTTTCCCTTTGGGGCTTACGCATCACATGACCCATTTTTACTTGGTCATCACATGACCCATTTTTACTCGGTCAGTGTAGCAGATGCCCCTTTAGTGGCTGTCATATTAACAGCCACTAGAGATGGACTTAACCAAAGCAATGTAAACATTGTAGTTTCTCACAAATGGTAATGTTTTACATTGCAGTACTAAGAGGACAGGGACACTGCACCCGGACCATTTTAAGTGGGGTGACTATAGTGTTCCTTTAAGCTCACATGATCCACCTACACCTTATTCCTTATTCCCACCATTTGTGAATTCTTCCTCTCTATATCTTCTTATTTTACCTCCATGGGTGGACCATTATATCAGCCACCTGCCTATTAATCTCAGTACTCATTACCTATGCATTGTAAACCACTATCACAAGTATTATTTTCTTTTGTTTTGTTGGAGTATATATTTATAAGACCTGTACCAATGGGTCAAAGTAAACATTCCACCTACATTTCATATCAATTCAAATTACGGATACTTCTGTCGAAATAAGTAACCTCATTTCTTTTAAAAATTACCCTTTCACATAACATCTTTTTTTCCATTTCTTGCTATTAGAAAATTAGAGAAAAAGAAAAACAGGAGATTTGCAATAATTGTATCTATTTCAGCTGAATGCACAAGCATAATCTCTAGCTGTTATTAGATTGGTGTACTTTAAGTATGTAGTATACTCTGCTTGCGATGATGATATAATTACAGCTAATGTATTTTGTTTCCATTATACTTCTGAGTCTGTAATTAACATGTTTCTTAGGTTTTTTTTCTTTTATACAAATGTCACTGTCTTTAAGGCACTTTTGACATTAACCATTTAAAAGCTAGAGAGCTCATTTAGGGTCACGCAAAGATCCATGTATTCAAAGAAACAGAAAGGGCTGAAAAAATATCCATCATGACTGAATTTGATATATATTTTTTTACTTACATTAGAGGTAGCCAATATGTCGATCGCTAGTTGTTGCAGAACTAAAATACCCATACCCTGATAGTCTTACAGATGGTAATGCAAAATGGTTGTTATAGTTCCAAAACAGCTGTCGGTCTACCTGTTGGCCATCCTTGATCTAGACTCTTTTGACCTAAACTTTGCGTGTCTGTTCAGTGCCAACCCAATACTACTAGAACTAGTCTTATATGATAATATGGCCAGACTGACATTGGATCTAGTATGGCTCAATCATTATATTTGACATAAAACCCCAAAGATCAAGACATATAAAGGGACATTCTACTGTAGGCTCAATTAACATTATTAAGTTTCTTTTATATATATATATATATATATATATATATATATATATATATATATATATATATATATATATATATATAATAAAAAAAAAAAAACCAGGCTTTAACCCACCTCCATTAAAGTCAGGTCACACAAGGAAACGGCTGAGATCTCTCAGCCATACCCTGAACTCCCATTACTTCATTGGAGGAATTAATGAATGGGCAAATTTATATGCAGACAGCTCCTCATTAACCAAAAAAACATTTATTAAATGTTTTTTAAATCAAGATTGCAACTGGATTGTGCATGCATGAGTGACATTTAACTGGCATATAAGGTTTACCGCAGCCCAAAACATTTAAAACATTTTATCGCACCCCAAAATTGTTGTAAAGATTGGTAAAAAAATGGAAAATAAAAATAAATAAAAACATTTTTTTTTTTTTTTCAATGTCTGATAGAATAGAAGTCTCTATACAAATATTTCTGTTTTATTCTATGTAGTTATGCAGGTAGGAATTAAAAGTATAAAAATTAAATAAAAAGCGTGTTTGCCTTGGGAGAAAAGAAAAAACGTGGATCCTTTCATGTGCTTTATGTAGGATTTTTTTTTCCAGTTATTAAATTGTTGAGCAGGTGTTTGGGGGACAGAGGTGAACATTTTAAAGAAGGCATTTGGTAGCACATTTGTTAAAAATTTAGGATTTAATTAGCATAGAAAGTATTCATTGGAATAGACAGTGACATCCACCAGAGACCCAGGTAAGATTACTGCAAATTCCTATACAAGAGCCCATGCTGGCTCTGAGAAAGCCGAAAGAGAAGACCCACAGAGAGGGAAATTGCAAACACTCGGATCATGCAGAGAGTTAACGCCCTGTCTATGTGATCTGCTGTGTTTAGCTCCTCCATTCCCAGCAATGTTATACCTACAACCTGTCACCGTTAGACTCCTGCGCAGTACGTCCGACCCTCGTATTGCAGTCAGATTATACGGAAATCAAAGGTGTCCTCGCCCAACAATGAGCACTACTTGACTGTAAACATTAAGCGGCTTATTCACTAAACATTGTGAGTTCAGGCAAAATTCCTGAGCCGGAGAAAATCTCCTGGGTGTTTATTCACACATGTGTAAATTGGTAGTGATGTCGCGAACATCAAATTTTCGGTTCGTGAACGGCGAAGGCGAACTTCCGCAAATGTTCGCAAACGGGCGAACCGCCATAGACTTCAATGGGCAGGCAAATTTTAAAACCCACAGGGACTCTTTCTGGCCACAATAGTGATGGAAAAGTTGTTTCAAGGGGACTAACACCTGGGCTGTTAGCGTGCCGGAGGGGGATCCATGGCAAAACTCCCATGGAAAATTACATAGTTGATGCAGAGTCTGGTTTTAATCCATAAAGGGCATAAATCACCTAACATTCCTAAATTGTTTGGAATAACGTGCTTAAAACATCAGGTATGATGTTGTATCGATCAGGTAGTGTAAGGGTTACGTCCGCTTCACAGTGACAGACCAAACTCCCCGTTTAATGCACCGCAAACAACCGCAAACAGTCCATTTGCACAACCGCAAACTCCCCATTTTCACAAGGTTGGATACCAAGCTAGCCATGTCCCATTCCTTGTCCTCACTGATGTCATTGAAGGTCTCTCTTCCTCCACCCAGGAAGCGGGAGATGGAAAAAGATGCTTGGTCGGTCCTCCTACTTCAAATTTGGGGCACTGCGCGTGCAATCTAATGTGCCACCATATAGGAGTGGTGTGTTAAGAAGTACTATTCTTATCAGTTTAATCCCTGTTACGTCCCCTATCAGGGGACGTGTATTTAAGGCATCGATTTTAGGAAGCGGGAGATGGAAAAAGATGCTTGGTCGGTCCTCCTACTTCAAATTTGGAGCATTGCGCGTGCAATCTAATGTGCCACCAGATAGGAGTGGTGTGTTAAGTAGTACTATTCTTATCAGTTTAATCCCTGTTACGTCCCCTATCAGGGGACGTGTATATAAGGCATCGATTTTAGGAAGCAGGAGATGGAAAAAGATGCTTGGTCGGTCCTCCTACTTCAAATTTGGGGCACTGCGCGTGCAATCTAATGTGCCACCAGATAGGATTAGTGTGTTAAGTAGTACTATTCTTATCAGTTTAATCCCTGTTACGTCCCCTATCAGGGGACGTGTATATAAGGCATCGATTTTAGGAAGCGGGAGATGGAAAAATATGCTTGGTCGGTCCTCCTTCTTCAAATTTGGGGCACTGCGCGTGCAATCTATTGAACCACCAGATAGGAGTGGTGTGTTAAGTAGCCCCCCCTCATCAGGCCTTTTTTAGTCGAATGTCAGCTTGTATGGTAAAAGCTGGCCGGCTAAGAGTTCAGTCAAGCCAGCTGTCAGATGCCGGGCAAGGGGGTGACTTTGTGACATTGGCTTCTTACGCTCAAACATGTCCTTGACAGACACCTGACTGTGGGCAGATGAGCAGGAACTGCTCAAGGCGAGAGACGGAGGGAAGAATGGTTGAGAGGGGGCAAGGAGGACAGCAGTGGTTAACGTGGCTGAAGATGCTGGACCAGGAGGAGGATGGCGGCTTTGAGTTTGTGTGCTGCTTGTACTCATGTGTTGATCCCATAGGCGTTTGTGATGTGCGATCATGTGCCTTCGCAAAGCAGTTGTACCTAGGTGGGTGTTGGACTTCCCACAACTCAGTTTCTTTTGGCACAGGTTGCAAATGGCATCGCTGTTGTCAGAGGCAGGCACACACAAAAAAATGCCACACTGCTGAACTCTGCAATGACGGCATTCTGGTGGTGGCAACAGCACGCGTTGATTGGCGTGCTGTCTGGCTGACCCCGGGTGACGATGCATGCTGTCTGACTGTGCCACTAGCTCTTTGCGACGACCTCCCCCTGCTTCCAACTCGTCTCCTCCTCCTCCTCTCTGTCTCCCCATCTGAACTTTCCCCCTGTTCTTCTTCTCTTCTAGCGGGAACCCACGTGACATCCACGGACGCATCGTCATCAACAACCACTTCACTTGTATCTGACAACTCAGCAAAGGAAGCAGCAGTGGGTGCAACATCATCATCATCACACCGTACGTGTGTAATGCTGCCTGACTGAGACATATCCCTGTTATCTACATCCTCTGGCAATAATGGTTGCGCATCATTCATTTCTTCCTACTGATGTGTAAATAACTCCTCTGACATACCAAGTGAAGCGGCTGTGGTGCTAGTGTTGGTGGCGGTGGCAGGCGGGCGAGTGGTAACTTGAGAGGTGCCCGAAGCTAAGCTGGAGGAGGATGGTGCGTCGCGGTTCCGAGCGGAAGCTGTAGAAGATTGGGTGTCCTGTGTTAGCCAGTCAACTATGTCTTCAGAACTTTTCAAGTTCAGGGTACGTGGCCTCTGAACACTGGGCATTATTCTAGGGCCAAAGGGAATCACAGCACGACAGTTTGACAACTTGCAAGCAAGAACAGTTTGACAACTTGCCTGGGGTCTGCTGGGATATGGGGCTGAAGTAGGGCATAGGAGCAGTGGTGTGAGTGGTGCAATGTGTGAGGGGCGCAGTGTGTGTGTGTGTGTGAAAGGTTCAGTGTGTGTGTGGGGGGTGTTGTGTGTGAATGTGTAGGGTGTGTGGGGCAATGTGTGTATGGGGGGCAGTGTGTGTGGGGGGGGCAATGTGTATATGTGTGTGTGGGGGCAATGTATGTATGGGGGCGGTGTATGTGTGTGTGGGGCAATGTGTGTATGGGGCAGTGTGTGAATGTGTATGGTGTGCGTGGGGGCAGTGTGTGTATGGGAGGCAGTGTATGTGGGGGCAGTGTGTGAATGTGTATGGTGTGTGTGGGGGCAGTGGATGTGGGGGCAGTGTATGTGGGTGTGGGGCAATGTGTGTACGGGGGCAGTGTTTGAATGTGTATGGTGTGTGTGGGGGCAGTGTATGTGTGTGTGGGGCAATGTGTGTATGGGGGCAGTGTGAGAATGTGTATGGTGTGTGTGGGGGCAGTGTGTGTATGGGAGGCAGTGTATGTGGGGGCAGTGTATGAATGTGTATGATGTGTGTGGGGGCAGTGTATGTACGAGGGGCAGTGTATGTGGGTGTGGGGCAATGTGTGTATGGGGGGCAGTATGTGGATGTGTATGGTGTGTGGGGGAGCAGTGTATTTGTGTGTGGGGGCAGTGTATGTGGGGGCAGTGTATGTGTGTGTGGGGGGGGCAGTGTATGTGGGTTTGTGGGGGCAGTGTGTGTATGGGGGCAGTATATGTGTGTGTATATGGGGACAGTGTATGTGTGTGGGGGGGCAGTGTATGTATGTGTGTGTGTGTGTGTGTGGATGGGGGCAGCGTATGTGTGTATGTGGGGGCAGTGTATGTGTGTGTGTGTGTGTGTGTGTGTGTGTGGCAGTGTATGTGGGGCAGTATATGTGGGGGCAGTGTATGTGGGGGGGGCAGTGTGTGAATGGGTAGATAGGCTTTTTTTATATAATTTTTTTTATATAAAAATAAATATACATTATGTCCCCCCTCCCTTCTTACCTTTACTGAGGGAGGAGGGGGGCATTTCTCGATCCCTGGTGGTCCGTGGGGAATCCCTGGTGGGCCTATTGGTAAGAGTTAACTCTAGCCTGTAGCTCCAGGGCTAGAGTTCACTCTCACGAGATCCGTAGTCAGTGGCGTACACACAACCCATGGGGCCCCGGTGCGAAAACTGATCCATTGCCCCCCCCCCCACCCCCCCCCCACACACACACTCTAACACTAACGCACAGACTAACACTAACACACACACACTCTAACACACACACTCGAACACACACACCGTAACACACACACTCTAACACTAACACACACACACTCTAACACTAACACACTAACACACACACACACTCTAACACTAAAACACTAACACACACTAACACTAACACACTAACACACTAACACACACACACACTCTAACACTAACACACACTAACACACTAACACTAACACACACTCTAACACTAACACACACTAACACACACTCTAACACTAACACACACACACTCTAACCAGGGCCGGTGCTAGGATTTTTGACTACACAGGCGAAGATGCATTTTGACGCCCCCCCCTCCCCATCTGTGTCTTGTAGCCCCCTTTTGAATTTCTTACCCCCATTAGTGTTGCATATCCACTCTCTTGAATGTCTTACCCCTTTGGCCCCTTTGTGCCTTACACCCCCCTTTAGTGTGTCTCCTACAACCCCTCTAATGCATTTCTTACTTCCCCGCCAGCCCCTTTCTGTCTCTTTCTTCCCCCCAGACCCTAACTATCTATCTTTTTCTCCCACATAGACATAGATACAGGCAAAAATACATACATGCACAAATACACAAACATACAGTCACACAACCATACAAGCACACAGACATAATTATTCAGGCACACAGTCACAAAGATATACAGACACACAGTCATAAAAGGCACACAATCAAACAAACACAGTCATTCAATCTACACATA
The DNA here is from genome assembly GCF_036172605.1 of Pelobates fuscus. Classification (NCBI taxonomy): domain Eukaryota; kingdom Metazoa; phylum Chordata; class Amphibia; order Anura; family Pelobatidae; genus Pelobates; species Pelobates fuscus. The sequence goes on along the minus strand of NC_086323.1, from coordinate 99,936,182 downwards.
CAGGTGCATTGTCATACAAACACAGACACACATTCATACAGACACAGGCACACACAGAAATACAGACACAGACATAAAGAAACATAGAGATAGGCATATATAGACATACATACACAATGATACAGAGACATACATACACAGACAGTCATAAAGAGACATACAGACAAGGCATACAGAGACATACATACACAGACAAACAAAGAACCCTGCACACTGATACCGTGTAAATGCTCCGGCCATCCACAGTGGTGGATGCTCCGTGTCAGGCGGACATCGCTGGATCCACCTGTAAAGTCTTCAAAAGGAATAAACGCAGGCAACACTCCAATAGTAAGGATGGTATATTTATTGGTAGGTGAACCACCCCATAGAAAGTGTGACGTTTCAGCTCATGCAATAAGGCTCTGTTGAGCCGCAACGTCGCACTTTCTTTGGGGTGGTTCACCTATCAATAAATATACCATCCTTACTATTGTTGCCTACGTTTATTCCTTTTGAATATATACACAGACAGTCATACAGAGACATACAGACTGTATGTCTCTGTATGACGGTCTGTGTGACTGTGTTTAACACAGGATGGCTAAAAGATAGATCCCCATCTGTCGTGCAACTTCAACAATGCTTTGAAAGCTGGGGCTCTACCGATTCCCCATGCTTGCAGGATTGTATTTAGCACGGAGCAGTATTTGTGTGTTTGACTGTAAGCATGTGTTTGTATGGAGTATGTTTGTATGATTGTGTGTTCATATGTAGTGTTTGCGTTTGAATGCAAGCATGCATTTATGTGTAGTGTTGGTTTTTGAACGCAGGTGTGTGTTTATATATAATTTTGGCATCTGATACAGAGGTGTGTTTGTATGTAGAGTTGACATTTGAATGCAGGGGTGTGTTTGTATGTTGTGTTGACATTTCCATGCAGGTGTTTATTTGTGTGTAGTGTTGGTGTTTGAATGCTGAGATATATGCACATATACACATACACTGCCACACAAGCACACACTGTGATACACATACACAAAGATACACACACTGACACACATGCAGATACACATATACACAAACTGATACACATTCAGATAGACAGATACACAGATACACACACATATACAGATACACATAGACACTGACAGACATACAGACACACACACACTGACATACAGACACACTGACAGACACATAGATACACACTGACAGACATACAGATACACACATACACAATGATAGACATACACAAATACACACTAACAGACAGACATATACACACACTGACAGACATATAGATACACAGAGACACACTGACAGACAGACATATACACACAGACACACTGACAGACAGACATATATGCACACACACACACACACACACTGACAGACAGACATATACACACACAGACACACTGACACACTGACAGACATATACACACACACACACACTGACAGAGAGACATACACACACACACACTGACATACATACAGACATACACACACACACACTGACAGACAGATACACACAGACACACTGACAGACAGGCATACACACACACACACACTGACAGACATATACACACACACTGACAGACAGACATATACACACATATACACTGACAGACAGACATATACACACACAGACACACTGACAGACAGATGATGACGTCATCTTCTGGCTCCGGTATCAGTGCGGTGCGCGAGGGAGCTGAAGAGGAAGCACTCAGGGGAGAGTGCTCCCTCACGCGCGCCAGCCTGCCTGCCCGGTGATACCTGGCCACACTGGCATACATACCGGGTCGCAGGGCGGCCCCTGTGACCCCGGTATGTACGCCACTGTCCGTAGTGTTGCCGTGGTAACCAAAAATGTATTCCCCCTCACTCTTGTTCTGTTGGCCCAGAGAGGAGGGAGATTTAGTTTCCTGGTGGTCCAGTGGTGAGCTCTTTTGGCTGCACCAGGTGCAGGCTTTTTATATTCTTGTTGAGAGAGTCAAGGCTTTCTGATAGTGTCTGAGTATGTTCTCTGAAACTGCTATGTTTGCATCTGAATGGTTACAACCTTAGGGACCTGGCACCCAGACCCCTTCATTGAGCTGAAGTGGTCTGGGTGACTATAGTGTCCCTCTAACAGTATCAGTGATAGTGTCAGAGCTTGCAAGAGGGATTTGCACAGTCTTCACCCGATGAAGGTGCAGACCAGATGGTGTTTGGGCTCCTGTGCAGTCGATGCACTGAGCCAGTGATCTCCCTCACTGGCCCATAAAGGAACACTAAAACCCTTTGCACAGGCCAGCACATTTTGAGCTTCCCAGCCCGGGTGGCCCTTAGGTTGCATCAGCCTTGCTGAAACAATGATAAATACTGTATTCGCATTAAAGTTGTATTAAAGTTTGATACTGTTTGGCATGTCAGTTGATAATACTGGAATGGCCTCTGGACTCTAGCCTCCATAATACTGGGATGGTCTCTGGACTCTAGCCTCCATAATACTGGGATGGTCTCTGGACTCTAGCCTCCATAATACTGGGCTGCACTCTAGCCTCCAAAATACTGGGCTGGCCTCTGGACTCTAGCCTCCATAATACTGGGATGGTCTCTGGACTCTAGCCTCCATAATACTGGGCTGCACTCTAGCCTCCAAAATACTGGGCTGGCCTCTGGACTCTAGACTCCATAATACTGGGGTAGCCTCTTCACTCTGGCCTCCATAATACTGGGCTGGTCTCTGGACCTTCAGGATGCACAAGTTATGAAACTTTGGTGCTGTCCTCTGGGGGCAGGTTTATAAGCCTCTATTTGACCTAAGTCATTGGAACAGTTCATTTTGGCTTCTGAAGAATGTAAAGACTGAACACCCTATATTTAGAAACAGCTTATACCTGGACTTTAACGTAGAAATATAACTAATTACCTCACACAATCGTCTGTGAACAAAATATAAATGTTTTACTAATTTATTCATAAAAAATATTTATAAATTAGCATTGATTCAGATTATTGTGTGTATATATATTTTTTTCTTTTTGTCTGTTGTTTCCATTCCTTTCTCCCATTTCTCTCTCAGGGTCATGTGTTCTGTTAATTTGTATGACTCTGTGTTCATATTAATTATTGTATTACAAGATTATGGTTCATAGCTGTATAGATAGAAATAAAAAAAAACACAAGTCTATCAAGTTCATACATTCACACATCTTTTGTTTCTGCTGTTGACGCGAAAGAAGGCAACAATCCCAGACTTCCTTTTTCATTGAATTTCCTTTTTCAATGAATTTTTTATTTATTTTTTTAAATGTGGCAATTAAAACAAAAGCTGTAAATGTTGTGTACATTAACTGCATATTAACTAAAAAATAATAATCTATTGATAACATTCTAAGCAGAAAATTCCACATCTTCATTGTTTTTACTGAAAACAGTTGTTTCAATTTACTGTAGATGAATATAACTCTCTACCAGTAAAAATATTTGTTTATTTAATTTAAAAAACGACTCAAAATAAAGCTTATTATTATTATTATTATTATTATTATTATTATTATGCTATTTATATAGCGCCATCAAATTCCACAGCGCTTTACAGTGGGTGGACGAACAGACATGTAGTTGTAACCAGACAAGTTGGACACACAGGAACAGAGGGGTTGAGGGCCCTGCTCTACCTTACATGTTAGAGGGAGTGGGGTAAAATGACACAAAAAGGTAAGGATATGCCATCAGCAGATATCACAAACTAGCTCTCTATGCAGAGTATACAGTGGCTATCCCCTATACCAATGCTTAAATATTATTTTGTTCTATTTTGTTTTTCTTTACTCTTTCCGTTTTATATGTGCAACTAGTGTGGTACAGTGATCTGGCAGGGTAGCCGGGCCCAGTGGCTTTATCAGCTACGAGTCATCACTTTTTATCTTCCTGGGATTTATTGGTCCTATCCCAAGCAGATTACTCTAGCATGTTAACATAATTTATAATGCGTAAGTTGTTCGTTTTAGTACTTAAAGCTTAGCCTGATACAGTCAGATATGAGACAGAATCAGCTGTTAGACCATCTACTGTTAATTACCTAAACTATCTTTAAATATAAAAATTGTGCTCGATTTTGCATGTACCTATATGTTTCAAATGTCTTTTATGCGTTGGAGGAATGCCTTTGGGGTACCTCGCAACAACCTGTTATCAGCTTATGCACTACAAAAATAAAGAATAAAAAAAAAACAAAAAACGGTAAGGATGGTATTAGACTAGTGACAGTTGCAGAAGAGGAATCAGTCAGGCCCAGAGGAGGCGGGCTAAAAGCTAGCCGGATAGGAGGCATGTGTGGGTGTGGTGAGTGTAGGTGTCACAAGTAGGGGTGTCACTTAGGTTAGAGGTAGGGTGGGGCCATATAAATAGCAGTCATTTTGTCCCCTTACTTCAGCCATCTTAGAAATAACGTCTGGTAACATCTTCCTCTCCTTGCTGCCTGTTGCCACTGCTTGTCTCACGGCCAGGGCTTATGGATATTGACTCCATCTTAGCTGCCCTCCGGGCTGAGGCCCTTCAGGATGGTGGCCGGCACCTGCAGTCCCAGCTGGCACGGCTGCAGGGTGCTGCTGTTGTGGCTGCTCCCTCTTCCAGCAGCCATGGTGGCCAGCGGTGTTGTGCGCGCCCCCCTACCCGGTATGGCCCCTCACGGGAGGGTCGGGTGAGGGGCAGGAGCAGGAGCCCTGTTGCCGGCCCGTGCGCCAGGTCCCCTGCGGCCGCAGCCGGCGCTGTTTCCCGCGCTCCCAGCACCTTCTCCCCGAGTGCATCTCGGGGAGGCCGGCAGGTGGCCGCATAGCGGGCTAATGCGGACCACGCTGCCTCAGACCTCCCACCTCCTCCGGTCTCGCGGGCTATGAGGCGGGCGGCCGCAAGACCACAGGACAGGAGCTCGCGGGCGGTGCAACGTGCACCAACTACCCGCTCTGCGCGGACAGGATCTCCGGTGGTCCGTGGGCAGGTAATCCCCTCTTCTGGACGGGTGAGTAGGCCGCAGGTCGGCAGGGCTGTCTCCAGGGGGGTGGGGGGTTCAGGGGGCACCTGGCACTATTTCTGCTGGTCCTCCCCTGGGCCTGCCCCTGCCGTTATATCTGCCCCATTAGCTGGCCCTCTCATGGCTGGGGCCCATTCTGGATTCCCTGCCCCCCTTCATACCAGAGTGACACTCACCTCTCCAGGCACTCTCGCAGATGGGTCCCAATCTGCCCCTCCTGGCTCTACGCCTGCTGTTTTCCCATCCGCTTCCCCAAGCGCCTTCACGGCTGGGGTGGGCTGGGTCCCTTTTCACCTATATTGTCTCCATAGATTAACCCTGGTCGTCTCACAGTGCGGTTTCCTGATGCTGTGACTGGTGCAATTCCTCCTGCGGTCGCAGTTCCCGTGGGGCCGTTGCAACCTGGTGCCCAGGTTATGGTGCCGCTGCTGCCTTCGCATTCAGTTTCTGCCGGTGAGTATGCTGGTTCACCAGGGTCTGGGTCTGGGGGTATTGGCGCAGTGGGCATACCTGAATGCGATTCTTTCCTACAAACCATGAGAAATGTTTTGCATTTCCTTGAAAAGGGCCCTCGCCTGGGGGTTCCAACCCCCTTGCCCCTAGACGATCAACTTCGCTGGGGTTGGGCAGTTAGCGGGGGGTCAAATCACTCAGGGGTCACGTCATCGCCCTCGGCTGCTCCTAGAGGGCCCAGTGGCCTCCTGGAATCAGTTCCCTTGGCGGCGGGACTTGAGCCCCCCGCGGGGTCCGATTTCTGGGGCAGGGGTTGCACCCGCTGCGCATGGTGCGCCCTACATGTGCTGGTCAGGCCCGCTTGGCCTCCATTTGACTCCGGAATTGCGAACTAAGGTAGAAAAAGGGGAATTTGTGGAAATATTTTCTCTCCTCCCTATGGAGGATCTGCCTCGGGTCGATTCGGATGCAAAGGAGTCAGAAAAGGACAAGGAAAAGTTTCGGTATCGGAAGATACCAAAAACTTTTGGAAATTGTATCAGGGCCTTTTCTATCCTGGCTAGTGTCATAGGCAAAAAGTCTCCCAACAAATGCTCTTCCCTGTTTTGCTACCAGGATATGATATGGAATGCGTGCCGGATTTATGGCGGGTTAGGCTGGTGGCGTTATGATGAGCAGTTCCGCCAACGCTTAGCTGTTGGGATCAAATGGATATCGGCTTGTGGTTGGCCATCATGACCCGCCCGGCATCACATCAAGGGGGCCTCTCATCTTTTCTTGGGGGGGCCGGCGGGGGATCTTCAACCACTGCGTCGGCCAGTCAGTGCAGAATGGGCAGATGCTTTAAGCAGGGCAAGGTTAGCGAAAAAGGTGATGCCATGGGCGCTAAGGGCGAAGACGCCAGTGGACGTCGACGCGATGCAACCGTGGCTAAAGCTGGTCAGGGAAAAGTTAGCCAAGGAAGTAGCAATGGGCCACATGGCGGGCCATTTCCGGGACCTGCCTCTCCCTGATCTCCCGGTGTCGCCATTGGGCGTCGTACCTAAGAGAGAGACGGGAAAATTTCGGCTCATTCATCATCTATCGCACCCCCACGGGGGTTCTGTAAATGATGACATTGCGGCAGAACTCTGCCGGGTTTCATACGCCTCATTTGATGCTGCGGTTTGTATGGTCAGGGCCGCGGGCCCTGGGGCACTCAGGGCAAAAACCGACATTGAGTCGGCTTTTCGCCTCTTGCCGGTTCACCCGGAGTGTCATCATCTCCTAGGTTGTTCTTTTGAAGGGCACTACTAAGTGGAAATGTGCCTCCCGATGGGTTGCGCAGTATCCTGCTTCTATTTTGAATGTTTTAGCTCCTTTCTGGAATGGGTAGTGAAAACAGAGTCTGGTTACGACTCCCTCCTTCACTACCTAGACGATTTTCTGTGTGTTGGTCCCGCACATTCCCCGAAATGCGCACACATTTTGCAATCGGTAGCGGATGTGGCCTGTGGGTTTGGCATGCCACTGGCGCCTGACAAAACGGTTGGCCCTTCCGCGTGCTTGTGCTTTCTGGGGATCGAGATTGATTCTGTTGTCGGGGGGGCGATTCTGTTGTCGGGGAATGTCGGCTCCCGGCGGACAAATTGGCCGATCTACGGGGGGTGGTGCAGGAGGCGGGCTCCCTGCGAAAAATTACATTACAACGGCTTCAATCCCGCAAGCTGAACTTTGCCTGTCGGATCATGCCTATGAGCAGAGTGTTCAACCGGCGCCTGGCGGCCGCCACAGCTGAAATCTCCAAGTCGTTCCATTTCATCCGCTTGACTAAGGCGCTCAGGGAGGACTTGGCAGTCTGGGCTGTTTTCCTAGACGGGTACAATGGTAGGTCTTACTGGCAGCAGCCAGAGGTTTCGAATGCAGCGCTTCACCTGTTTACAGATGCTGCGGGTTTATCTGGTTTTGGAGCTATTCTGGGGATACAGTGGTGCGCGGAACCTTGGCCTAGGGCTTGGGTTGACTCAGGCCTGACCAAGAACATAGCGTTCTTGGAGCTCTTCCCCATCCTGGTGCCGGTTCATCTATGGGGGACGGAGCTCAGGAACCGGCGAGTCGTGTTCCACTGTGATAACTTAGGTGTGGTACAGGCCATTAATAACTGCGGCAACTGGTTTTACGATGCTTGTCTAGGAACGTGACATGCCGTGCTGTGCACATTCCAGGTGTTATGAATACCATGGCTGACGCTCTTTCTCGGTTTCAATGGCAGGTGTTTCGGGCGGTTGCTCCGGGAGCAGATATGGAAGGCCTCCCCTGTCCCAGAGAACTATGGTCCCTTGGCCTGAGCGAATAATGGAATGGATACGGTCCTCGGTGTCAGAGGCGACATGGGTCCGGTATGGTAAGGCTTGGGGGGATTGGGTCGCGCTGGAACAGGATCTCGGAGGGTACGCTTCCTCTGCCGAAAGAGTCCAGGGTTTGTTACGTTTGCTCTGGTTCTGGGAGGCGTGCGGGTGTTCCCTGGCTACTGTGTCGGGGAAGCTATCAGGCTTTAGTTTTTGGTTCAACCTAACTCAGGTACCAGATGTTACAAAAGATTGCATGGTTAGGCTTGCGATGCGCGGTTGGCGTAGGGGTCCTCGTGTGCGGGATTCTCGTAGGCCGGTTTCAGGGGCGCTGCTGCTGGGGATCACCTCGGTACTACCTCAGATCTGTTATTCCGCACCGGAAGCTTGTTTGTTTCTGGTTGCCTTCACTTTTGCCTTTTTTGCAGCCCTCCGGATCGGGGAACTAGTGAACCCAAGCAGGGGGACCCCAGGAGGACTGTTGTTTCACGATGTGTTCATCGTGAGTGGTGCAGTACGTTTTTTGTTGCGACGGTCCAAGACTGACGTTTTCATAAAGGGAGTATGGGTTACCCTCCGCACCATCCCTAATTCGTCTGTTTGCCCTGTCTTGGCGTACCAGTCCTACAGCTCTATACACCCGAGTGCAGCGGGCCCGCTGTTGATTCACGAGGATGGTGCCTACCTGTCTCGTTTTCAATTCCTCAGGGTATTCCGGTTGGCGCTTAACCGGCTGGGAATCCCGAGCAAGGATTTTGGGGGTCATTCCTTCCAGATTGGGGCTGCAACGGAAGCATCTCGGCTAGGTTTCTCTGATAAAGCGTTCCAGAGGATTGGTAGGTGGGAATCTGGGAGGTTTCGGTCTTATGTACGGCCTACGCGTCTGATAGATACCCCCCTTGTGTTTTCTCCGCAGGGCCCGGCCGACGGATCTGGCTGATCGGGCATTCATATATCTACTGGGCCCAACTGCGGGCAGGGGTACGCCCGGGTGGGACACATCTCAGAATTCCTCGGGAGCTGGCGGAGGTCCAATGGTGCCAGCTCTTGCCAGAGGTTGTGCAGCTGGCTACATTTTTAGGGGGCCCTGATGTATTGGTGGTACATCTGGGGGGCAATGATCTTGGGGCGCTGCCCGCGTGGGGTCTTGGAGAACTGATTAGACGGGATTTAGCGAGTCCTGTTCCCTCGGCTTTGCTTAGTTTGGTCAGGGATAGTTTCCAGGAACTATTGGAGGTGCACACGGGATCAGGGGGCTATTGAGTGCTGCAGGGTTAAAATCAACAAAAGGGTGTCAAAATTTGTGCTCGGAGTCGGAGGTGTCACGATGCGACACCGAATATTCGAGCGGGAGGCAGCGATCTATTTTTGCCCGGACGGGGTCCATCTGACCGACGTGAGGTTAGATTTATTTAATTTAGCGCTGCAGGATGCGCTGGAGCAGGCCATGCCGTTGGTTGGGAGTCGCGCCCGCTGATTTAGGCTTAAATGCAGCAGGTGCTAGTGGCGGGTATGGTCCTTGCCGAGCCAGTTGGGAAACAGAGTACACTGGAAGAAGGAATGCTGGGTCTGGTCCCTCCCCTAACCTCGGAAAATGTGTTGGTAATTGGGCATGCCCCCCGTGCCAGGAAAGGCGGCCAGGGGTTGGCATGGGGAATTGGAAGGCCAAGGTGAAGGCCAGTTATCTTGGACGAGGGGGGAGGGCAGGTACCCTGGAAGGGGGTACTCTAGAGTTGTCATGGTCCGGTTGGCAAGGACGAGTTTGAGTTACGTCATACTCATATTAAGGATAGTTAAAAATTGGTTTATATATATTTATATATATTTATGCTTGTTATTTATAAATAAAGCTGTGGCCTGTTTATACCACATTTACGGTTCTTGGTCTTAATTGGTGGAGGACGGGGGGAGCGGGTTTGTGGGTATAATGGGTCGCACCACACAATAACCACTACCTGCACACAAGGAGCTATTAACAGTTTAATTGATATGCTTTTATGAAGAAGTGGGTTTTTAACGATTTTTTGAAGGAGTGGAGACTGGGTGAGCATCTAACGGAGGAGGGAAGCGAGTTCCACAGGAACGGTTCAGCCCTCGAGTTCATAGCTGAATCCAAGAGGTTTAAATGTAAGAAAAGAATTCTCAAAAACTTAGTGAGTTTATTCATTAAACATTATATTGTAGTTAACTGAAATTCAAATTACAACATTCACAGTGACTTAAGTCATACTCTACTCTCCCAATCTCATGTGCACAAGCATTCACACATTCTTACAGACACAAACAGTGCATAGGTCAGATGCATTGAAAGGAACACATATATACCTAGGTATGCATCCCAGACAGACACACATGCATTGCAATATGCGCATATACTCACTGATCTCCACATAGATATACAGTGCCACGCAGAAACACTCACTCCAAATACTTGCTGCCAGATACTTGCACTCACTCTCAGACACACTCACACTCCCAGACACATATCCATTGTCATGCACACACACATTGCGAGTCACATACACACTGCCAGGCACATACACACATACTTTGAAATATTTACGTACATATGCTGCATATGGTTCTCAGAGCTACAACAGCAGTGGATGACTTGTGTAGGTTCCCAGACCCTCTTGTTCTCCTACGTGGTTTCCTGAATGCTGTAAGGAAGTGCTCTGATGACACATTATCCCAGCCCTGTTGTAGAGTGAATAGGGGCTATAATTGCTCCCAAGTAGAGGGCCCGCTTTACAGGATATCTTCAATGCACTTAGGGATATATTTCTAACTAGTTTCTCTGAGTCTCTATCCATACCCTTCAGTCTGGTTCTGAGACCCTCCCTGTGCTCTCAGAGCAACTTTTAGGCTTCTGATTTAATTCGCCAGCATATTGGCCTTGTATTAATCTTTTAGACAGTCCGCAGGTACAGCAAAGTATAGTTTAGGTCACTACAAATGTTTGATAACATTTTACAATTTTCAACTTGTAAGAGTTTTAATAATAAATTGTGAGTTTTGACAAATGTATTGTAAAACAACAAATTTTTAGATCAATTGGAAAAGAAAAAATTTGGCCTACGGTTTGTAACTTGCACATAAACTCACTATAACTAATTCTTGGATAAACCCCATAAAGTAACATTCAGGGGTCTGTTACACAAAACTAGAAATTCTGAAGACTCAACAAAGAAAATCTACATTTCTACCAAAAACGTATGAATACGGAAAATTCTCAAACTTGGCTATTTGTACAGCTGTTCTTTGTTTTTCTTTTGATGCAGTTTCTATTATTATTCCTCTTATTATTATTGCCATTTATATAGCGCCAACAGATTCTGTAGCACTTTACAATATTGTGAGAGGGTGGATTTAAAACTTACATGTATGTACGTAGTGGGGAATCGCGATGCAGCCTAGAACAAAATCTAACCCCATTAAACCCCCCAATAACGACAGACCACTTAGTATGGATGAAACAGGCCACAGCATTTATTATCACAACTAAATTACTGCATAACACATCCATAACTTTATTTATTAAATCTCTTCTTTTCTGTAACCAAAACATTAGACATAAATAAGCATAAATTAACATATATACATATATAACTCCACCCATAGTGTTATACAGTGACCCAACCGTCCTTGCCAATAAAAACATGGAGTGGTTCCTAATCACCACTCCCTCTCACCTCCCCCCTCGTCATAAAAATCCTTCCAATGCCTGCCATCAGCCGACCTTATCCACGCTCGATGGGCACGAGACCTCAGGCAACCTAAAGTTAAACCTTTAGAGCAGGGGAGGTTTGAGACCTTAAAAAACTTGTTCATCTCATTCCATCTACTTAAACGTAACCTCAAACTCAATTGGCAAGGACATACCCCCGGCTAGCTGCGACAAAATATAGTATAGGGTGGGCGGGAGGGAAGCTGTTTGCTGGCCCGAATCCCAAGTGGCACTGAGGTAAGACCTCCCCCACACTGTCTTACACAGAACATAATCACACCCACAGATTCTTCCCAACCAATCCCATGCATCTATCCCCACACTCCTACATGTGCCCTTGTCCGCTTAGCTGCGCTATCTCCCCAGGGCCTGGAACGATAGGTTGGAGAGGACCCTGCTCAAACGAGCTTACATTCTATAGTTCCTATGCCTTCTTCTCTCCAGTTCTATGTTTAGTGTACACTCACCAATATCCAATAAGTTTCACATATTATACAATAGACAGAATTACATTTATTTTACATTAGGTGAGAAAGCAGTATCCGCTTCTAAACAGATTATTTGCCTCTGTCCTTTGTCTTGTCCTGCTTAGCCAATCGCTGAGAGGGAGAGTGTCCCATAATTTTGTCTGAATGCTTCGGATAATGACGCCAAGAACCTATGAATAAAATCAGATTAACATTCTCTGTGTCACAGTCTGCGCAGAACTCGTAATCTGAATCAAAAGTTCACATGAAATGATTACCAAGCGCTCTTGTGTCAGCTCTGAGAATTTAATGCCTATTGTGCTTTCCCTGGGACAATAGACCTGTAAACTATCCTGACAATTTATATGCTAGATTTAGTATGATGTGCCCTCGCTGAAGCACCCCTGCCTGCCGAGACATCCTCGAGATTGGCACTTTGTATCTCATATCTGATCTTGCTTTGGCGGGTACTGTATTTAGTTTAAAATAAAATGCTCTGTTTTAGAACAATGTTTTACATAATTAGTTTTTGCTATAATGGAAATGAGTCACCACACTGTTTTGGCAGAAAAAAATAGGGACAGAAATTCAGCTTTTTTGTCATTTGCAACAGAAACCTACTTTATTATCCAGCGAAGGCACCTTTATAAAAGCTGTTTTTATTCCGGTGTGTATTCCAAGAAGGAATGTGTAAGTGTTTGCATCTGTTAGTACAAGATGCATTTGTATGTTTACGTAACGATGTTTGTATGTGTGTGTTTTATGTATGTATTTTTGCAACGGTACATGTGTGTCAATTTTTGTGAGGATTTGCAGCATGTGTGCATGTATGTATGTTTGTGTATTTTAGTAGGATGTGCCTGAATATGTATGTTTCTTATTCAACAAAAGTACATTTAGAAAAGGTTGTGTACGAGTATGGTTGTTTGTGTGTGTGTGTGTGTGTGTGTGTATGTATGAATTTAAAATAAATATGTGTGTTTTAGTAATGATGCACAGTTATGATTTTTTTTATGAATATGAATATATGTACATGTGTGTATTTGTTTCAATAAAGGTATGTGTTTGTGTGTGAAATATAGATATGTATTTACATACGAAGAGCACCCAGACACAATACTATAATGGCTGCCTACAATGTAAACCATGCATAAGCCTGACTGAAAATCAACATCATCAATGCCTACACAAGTCATGTCTGAGAAAAAGTGATTATTGAATTGCCAAGGAGACATAATTTCCATGGGCGTGGAAAGCCAGTGAGGTCACTGGGCGCTATCCTGCATATGTTGCAATTAGAGAGATTATTATTAAGACAACAAAGAAAAAAATACAGTTGAGATGAAAGTATATACTTAAACAGCTAATCTAGAACAGAGTAAAGCGACCTTCAGCACTCCAGATGTTGTGGTCTACTGCTACCATAATGCTCTTTCAGCCATATGGCTGGCAAAGCATCAAGGGGAGATGTAGTCCACAACACCTGATGTGCCAAATGTTTCCTTACCCTGCTCTAGAGCATTCAGAGGGAAATACCAAAAATATAGAATCAGAAATCCAAAAGATGAAAATCGCCCAACGGACTGTAACCTTGATAAATCTCTAGTGAGATGGGGGCACTTCTGGCAGGTTGGACAACTGTTGCTATATGATGTTTTAGTTTAATGATGAAATGGTGAAGGAGAAGAAAGAAATAATATGAAGAGAGAAGTTGACTGTGTTTCATCCTCTTCCTTCCCCACGCCAAGTTTCTCAGTTCTTCTGTAGTAAATCATGACAGAATAGTTTGAAAGTTAGGAGGAGCATCACACAATTTTATCCAAGGAGATATAGAAATCTAAAAATGTTGAGTGTCTCATAGTGTGACTGCACTATGTTCCGCCAAAAGGCTACTCAGCTTGTACAGTATGTAGAGGCTTGGTAAAGAAATCAACATCAACATGTGTGGGAACATTGACTGTGGAGCAGGTGTAGGGCTTAATTAATTATTGAGGAGATAGTGCTTCAGAAGGTAAAGGGAACATAAAACATTGAGAAAATTTCTTTATTAAATTTGGAGGTAATAATGATAATGTTAATTATGTTATTAAAACATCAAAGAAAAAATAAGCAGTGGAAATTACAATATACTTGCTATACATCCCATGTGAGCATTCTGAGGTAAAGATAAACATATAAGGAGTAAATTAGCAAAAAGAGAGCTACTAAGATTATGCTAGTCAACTCCATCCTACATTTGGAGGTATATTGGGCTTTGCATCCATAACTATTCCTAGTAGGAGATGCTTTTTATTATTTTGTAAATGTATTTTTTATTTTTTTCAACATAAAACTTATATCAGATGAGCATTGGCGAGACTCGCAGGTCTCCAGATAATTGGCGTCGTTTCGGGACACGCAAGTCCCTAACATTGTAGTCTCTTGGAGTTTGCATCACAGCGTAATAGGGTAATACCTCCTTATAGTAACTCAGTTGGGCTTAACTTTGTGCAACATACAGTGTACAAATAGAGAACTTCCAACAGTCAAACGGTATAGGATAAACATTGTAACAAGCTAAACTTGTAGGTCACGTCTTCTAAAGATTTTAAGTTCCTGTTCGCTGACAGGAGTTTGTTTCCCGATTAGGGGGTAGGAGATGCTTTTAATACACTAACACCATTCATCCAACATTTGCTAGCAACAAGAGACAGTTTATAAAAGCATCACTTTACAAAAAAAAAAAAAAAAACATCAAATATATCACATATTTCCAAATATGAAAGCCCAAGTTGGCATTATAACAATGACACTTTAGTACACTTATATAATTGGTGCGAATGTCCATCCTTCTGATCTTTTGATCACGGCATCTGATCTCATTAAAGTGCCATTATTTCTTCCCTGAATTTGTTCTCGTATTGTATCTAATTATTTTCTTTGAGTGGCAAACTCTGTCTCCTGGTTTAAACTCAAATGACGGTTGCATCTTTAAAGGATACTCTAAGCACAAAAACTACGTAAACTTAATTAAGTGGTTTTGGTGCATAGATAATGCCCCTCCAGTCTGACTGCTCAATTCTCTGCCATTTAGGAGGTAAATAGTTTTGTTTATGTAGCCCCTTGACAGTGACTCACACAGCCTACATTTCCTGACATTTTGTTTTTGCTTCCTTTTTTGTGTAAAATGCATTTCTCCTTTCTTGTTAATAGCCTGGTAGAGCACGCAGAATTCCAATGTGTGTGATTACAGTTCAATTAATAGCGCAGCAAATAAGAACGTCTAGAGTAAACACACTGTGATATAAAAATGAAACCTCTTTTCATAGAGACTGCGTGGGTCACAGCCAGGGGAGGTGAGTACAAGTGCAACACAAGACAAAGGGATTTAACTCTTAAATGACAGAGAGTTGATAAACAAGACACCACGGGCATGATCTATAAACCAAAACCACTTCATTAAGCTAAAGTTGCTTTGCTATTTGGAATATCCCTTTAACCCAAACTAATCAAGCAATGTTGGTATTTTTCATTCTAAGGTTTTATCCTACAAAACGTATAATCCTACATCATTTCGATTCCCTCCCCTGTCCTCACATGCTTCACATGTACTTGTTATCGAAAAGGTTAACTTAACTTTTTGCAGATTTTTATTTTTTTTAATGAAAACAGCTTCTAATGAAATTGAACTGGGCTGAGAGAAAAGAACATTCATTCTTTTTATAAACTCCTGATTCAGATGAGTTCCGAGCTTCAGGGGAACGCGCTTAATTTGTTTCTTTACATACCCTTCAAGACGTTCCTTAATGGAAGTAAAACTTCCTGCGAGCAGCTGCTGCCTGGATTATTTTTTTTGAGGTTTTCCCCTGTGATTCGCGCATTCTCCTTTTTAATGCCTCCCTCCTAAATTAGTAGCTTTAATAAACTTCCTACTTTTTTTTTCTTTCTCCTGCTATTTCTTTCTCTCATTTGACTTTGCTTATTTTCACATCTTATTCCTGAGAGCTTTGCTTTAAAAAAATAAAATCTTGTTGTTAACCAGTGCACATCCATTATAGCCAATACTAATATTAGTATTCAGAGTACGGCTGTTAGTTAGGACATATTTCAAATGACAAGGTATTTTGACGATGTTTTCAGCAGTGATGGGTGGAAAAGAGTCACTTTTGCCATTTCAGACCAGGAATTTCTGGAAGCATGTCACCCAGGTTTTACCGTTTTTCTTTTTTGCTTGGTAACAGTGCAGCTGTAATTTATTTAACAATAAGAGGGGTAACCTGACTGTTCCATTACATTGTCCCTTCTCCTGGGCCATCAGGGAATATCTGGGACTACTGTTACAATTTATTTAGGGAATGCTCGTTCCCTCTACCCCTGAATTGGCAGGTATTCCCCCTGCTGAGTCCTTCATCCAGGCAGTTGTTTACACCTTTACCAAACACTTTTTGCTCATAGGCTCTGGTGGCAACAGATCAGCAGACTCTATCACAGCACCCATTGTATAACAAATACCGACCTACTGCTTCTCCGGGCCAGGAACCCCTAAAAGGGTTTCTTCATCATATGCACTAGCTTATGAGAGATTGCTCTTCAACTTACAATGATAAAACCAAACAATACATAGTTACATAGGCTGACAAAAAACATCTGTCCATCAAGTTTAGCCATTTTCACATCATTTTGCTGTTGATCCAAAAGAAGGCAAAAAAAAAAAAAACCTTAAAAAAACAACAAAAAAACATTTTGAAGCAGTTCCAATTTTGCAATAAACTAGGAAAAAAAATCTTCTTGACACCATAATGGCAGTCAGATTTATCCTTGGATCAAGAACCCAACAAATTAAAAATGATATCTCTGAATATTCTGTTTTTTACAAGTATTTATCCAATTGCTGTTTAAACATCCGTACAGATTCTGATAAAACCACTTCTTCAGGCAAAGAATCCCACATTTTTATTGTTCTTACAATAAAAGAATAGCTGTGAAGGGGTATGCGTAATCACAATAAAATATCACTTATGAAAGGAGAAGGGGAGTCAGGAGAACACAAACAATAAACATATTCTGATTCCAGAAGACTATAATACAACTTTTTGCAAGGAAAAAGTCATAGAAAGAATTAGTTGTGAAATCCTGTTTGTCCTATATAAAATATATAGGATTTTCCAGTAGGCATAGTAGGCAGCTTCTTACAGGCACATCTCTGCTCCATGTACCTTGAAACTGTGCAACATTTTTTTAATCCATAGTTTAATTTTGCCTTTGATTTTTCCTTAGCTGGATAATCGATTCTGGTGGTTAGTCACATTCTACACCTAGCATTTTAATCTACACACAGCATTCAGACGCTAACAGAGCATATACACCTTGTGCTCTATATTCACAGCCAGCACACATCACTCACACAAAACATTCATATACTACACTCAGCATCAGTGACGGTGCTAAAGCTAGACAAACTTGGCAGATACCTAGGGCACAGCCATTGGGGTCATTGAGGTTGCGAGTGCGACGGACCCCCTGTGTTCATCCTGGCAAGGGGGCCCATGAGCTGGCCTGCAGGCCACCTGCATGTCTGCCAGTGAGTGTGTCTGCCAGTGAGTGTGTGTCTGTCAATGGGTGTGTGTCTGTCGATTTGTGTCAAATGAGTGTGTTTGTTTTTTAGTGAGTGTGTATGTTACTTTATGTCAAATCAGTGACATGTCAGTACGTACAGTGTGTATGTCAGTACGTATCTGTCAGTGAGGGTATGTTTGTGTGTGTGTGTGTGTCTGTCTGTCAGTGAGTATGTATGTCTATCAGTGTGTGTATGTCAGTGTATATGTATCTGAGAGTGTGTATCTGTCAGTGAAAGTGTGTTGGCTGAACAGTGTGTGCCAATGACTGTGTGTCTGACACACACACTCACTGTCAATGAATGTGCATCAGTGAGACTGTGTGTCTGTAATTGAAAGTGTGAGTGCCAATGACTGTGTGAATGTCACTAAGTGTATGTCAGTTTATGTGTACCAGTAAGAGCGTGAAATGGGTCCTCCTTTAATTCTTGCACAAATGCCCTGTAATTCCTAGTTACACCCCTGAGCACAGCATCTCCGTTGGGCCGGGTTCCCAAGATGCACTGTCGTGTTGAGTTAAGATTAGCTGAAGTTCGCAGGAGACAGCATGAAGCTGACTGAGGAGAGTGTGACACAGAATTTAAATGCTGCCTGTGCGCAACAAGGGTGTATCTAACAGGCAGAGTTAAGATCCCCTTTCAGCTGTCTGTTATATTCTCTTCACTCAATCTGCTTGATGCCGTATCCCACAAATTTAAGCCAATCCATGAACATTATTCTGGCTGCCAGCCAATGAGTTACAAGCTGCATAACATCACTTCTTCCCACTGACTCAGTCCCCAGACATGGAGTTAAAGGCAGCTGCCGTCCTGGAGGTGAGAATGAGCCTTGTGTCTGCTCATTTTATTAGATCTTGCCTTGTTGCAAATAATTCAATGGGTACTGTCACTTGGAACCCTCTGGTTGTGTCACTGTTCCATTCCCTAGTCCCTCTGATTGTCTCTGTGTACCCTTCCCAAGTCTTTCTATGTGTGTCAATATCCACATCCCCTCTCTGTGTGTTGCTGTCCCTTTCCCTAGCCCCTCTGAATGTCTCTGGTACCCTTTCCCAGCCTCTATGTGTGTTCCATTGTTCCCTTCCCCAGCCCCTCTAAGTGTCTCTGTGTTCCCTTTCCCAGCCCCACTGTGTGTGTCATTGTCCCCTTTCCCAGCCCCACTGTGTGTGTGTCATTGTCCCCTTCCCCGCCCTCTGTGTGTGTCACTGTTCCCTTTCCCAGCCCTTCTCTGTGTCTCTGTGTCCACTCCCCCAGTTCCTCTGTGTGTGTGTCATTGTACTCATCCAAGGGCCCTCTGTGTGTGTCACTGCCCCCTTCCCTAGCCCCTCTGTGTCAACTTCCCCAGCCCCTCTGTGTGTGTGTGCCATTGTACTCTTCCCCAGCCCCTCAGTGTGTTGCACTGTCCTTTCCCAAGCCCTTGATGTTTCTCTTTGTTCCCCAGCCCCACTATGTGTTTATTTGCCCTCCTTTCAGCCCTGCTGTTTGTCTCTTTGTCCACCTCCAAGCTCTCTGTGTATCTCGTTGTCCCCCTTGCCCTTCTGTATGCCTCTTTGTCCCCAAAGCCCTCTGTGTGTCTCTTTGTTCCCCAGTCGCTTTGTGTGTCTCTTTGTCCCCCCAGCCCTCTGTGACTCTTTTCCCACTAGACCCTATGTGTGTCTTTTCCCCCGAGCTCCTATGTGTGTCTCTTTGTCCCCCCCCAGCTTTTATGTGTGATTCTTTGTCCCCGCCCCACTATGTGACTGTTTGTCCCCCAAGCCCCTCTGTCTGATTCTTTGTCCGCCTCAGCCTTTCTGTGTGTCACTGTGTCCATCTGTCCATCCCCCATACGCTTGTGTATTTAACCCAAACCTAGTAGCAGATTTTCCGTTTTTTTTTACGGAAATCCACACGGTTTGACAAAACGTTGTCTTCAGTGACCAGCAGGAGGGAATGCGCTCTGCAGTGCATTCCCTTCCTGACGGTCACAAGAAGATTGCGCTCTAGCTGGCTACCTAATTTGCCTAGCGGTTGCGCCAGCCTTGTGTGGATGTCATGGAAAAGTTTTTGGTTTTTTTCACAACAGCACTTTTTTGTAGTAATAAGAAAAAAGGACCATTTTATATATATATATATATATATATATATATATATATATAAAAAAAAAATAATAAAACACTGTAACAAGTCACCCTTCCCCCACTTTTTCCCGATGGTCCCTCTTTTTCCCTCTGTGGCAGCACTGTGAGGAAGTAATCTTATGTCATGTAATTTAGTAGTTTAAAGTTATTTTTTTTTCTACAAATTAGTTTTTTAACAATCGAAGTTGCCCAAAAAATGTTTTTGGGGGAGGGGTTTCGGGTGGAGAGAGTGGGTGCAAGTAGCTATCTTGCGTATGGCTCAAAGTGGTGAGAATTGTACCCCTACAAGGTTTTGCAAAAGATCATTCCACTTTTTCATCCATTCTACAGATAATATGAAATATTTGTTGTAATTATCAATGCTGGTAAGCTGATTGAGATCTCTGTTTGCAGTGGACCAGATCACAGTCAGTACTCACTTGTGTTTGGCTGTAATCAATTTTAACACACCAGAATATTTCAGGCTCTACTGCTTTTCTTATGCCCTGCCAACTTTACCGGAATGCATTGGTGTGCTAATTTTGGCAAACCAATTATCAGGAACTACAGAAGCTCGTTGAGATGGGATGTATAGTTCAAAAACATCTGGAGTGCCAAAATTATCCATCACAGTTTAATGTCTGACAACTCTGCTCTCTAAGAACCAATATCTCTTTTTCTAATTAAATGTTAGTACATCTCTTCCACGTTGCCTTGTCCTTGAAAATAAAGCAGTTTTGCAAAGAAACCGGGAGCAAAATCTCACTTGTGACCTTTTAGCGAAGATTTGACAGTGCAAGCGACTAACATATCTGCATCCTGCTTGACTTTGATGAATCAGTATGTGGTGTGCTATAACGGAAAAAAAATTAAAGAAGAAAGAAATTGCTGCAGATATTTCCGCATTCAATTTTTCATGTTTGTGTGACACTCGAGAAGTGAAAGAGAGAAAACAAACAAACAGGAAAACTACAGACAAAAATCTGACTTTGACGAATGGATACCACTGAGATTTAGAAACCAACTGCGTTAAAATTGTGTATGATATGGCTTTTGTTTTTCCAGTTCAGTATATTCGTAGAATACCATTTGTAGCCCTTACAAAGACAAGTCACTATTGCATGACTTGTATATAGTACATTTTACAATGCAGCTATTTTGCCCTAAATTTTGTGCCTGGGTTGCTGCTCAAAGCAATCATACATTTCTATGATTATCAATGCCACCATAAATACCATAAATGATTCTCATAAAGCCCAGCCAAAGCATTAGACTGGTCAAGTATAATAAAAACAGATGTACAGCTGGGGTTTGCTTGTTATACCCCTTCACTAGCAAACACAGGTTTAAAAATGTTATGTTTATTTGAAACATTGTATGAATAACTAATATATAAATGTAAAATAAAACTGTGATTTTATGTATAGACAGCTGTCGGAGATACAGTTCTAATTATGTAAAATATACATAATTAAACATTTCAATTCATGCACTCATCCTTATATTATATTGGGGGGTATGAAATATTGCAGCAGTAACAGCACCCGCAGCAGGCCCAGGAGCCAAGCAAGCATGCATCGTCAGAAACACTAATGGTTGGAAGTGCGGCGGCAGGAACCAGAGATCGCCGCTCGCGGTGACGGGGCAAGTAAAGTCGCCACGAGCGGCGCAGAGGCAGGGCACCTAACCTGGTTTGGAAAAATTCTCCATATTAGCTACAATCACAGATTGTCTATCTTAGCCTGAATTTAACTGTTTGGTTAGCAGTTTGCTAAAATTTGGTGTTTAGTGAATAAACCCTATTAATTAAGAAATGTCATTTGAATTGTCTTTTGAATTTTATTTTCTTGATTTTGTTTTTCTAATGCATTCCGAGTGGATATAGTTGTTGTTATGGAATGTTTGTTAGTAAGAGATATGTGGTTCCCATACTGAACCATGGATAGCCCATTGTGCAGTATCTATAGCAGTTCAAACCCTTGTAAATACAATGCTTTCTGCCTCTAGAAACCACCTGCCCATAGTGGGTAAATTAGTGAACCAACAAGGAAGGTGGTTTCTTGGATAATTCAGAGAAATGATAAGACAGTGTCTCATGTCTGATGTTACTGGCTGCTCCTGACTCTGAGGTTCTGAACATTAATTGCTCAGCTGCTAATCTCACTCTTCTAGGCCGCTAATCCTTTACACATGTAAACCCCAGTATGTTTGTGTCGAAGGAACGATCGGCCAAGCTATGCCAAAGATCGCTGAATCATTGAGCCAGAACTAGATATAGTAGCAGCCAAGACACTCATTGCACTATGTGCACTGCATCTGTGAAACCTGCCAAAAAAAAAACAGCTGTCTTTTATTACACGCGCTATATTATCCAAGAGGCTAAGTAATAAGCATTCATAAATTAAAATATCCCTGCAATTCAACCAACAGTAAATCAAAGGAAATATATCTTAAAAAAAAGGTAAAATAAAATTCTAATCTTCTTCATCATTTTCATCTTTAACCCCTTAAGGACCAAACTTCTGGAATAAAAGGGAATTATGACATGTCACACATGTCATGTGTCCTTAAGGGGTTAAAGGAGCAGACAAGGGGGGCGGGGCGGAGCGGAGCGGCCGCATGTCGCTGCAGCTCCCGTGTTTATCCTCACGTATTGCCGATTCTAGACGAACACAAGCGGTGACCCGGCTTATAGAAGCTACCAGATGTCAAGGGACATCGAGACCAGCGAGTGGATACCACACAAGCAGGGGCGGACTGAGAACCCTCAGGGCCCCCGGGCAAAATAAATCAAGGGCCCCCTTACAGGCCCCACCCATACTCCGCAGCAAGCGCCACCCATGTCCCGCCTCCATGCACCGCCTCCAGCCACACCCTACCCAATCTTTAGACACAAGGAACAAAAGTGCAATAATCCCTTCAAGGCCCCAGCAGAGACTACAATTGAGTCTAATAGGCTTGGAAGGGGGTCTTTCTAACAGAGGCCATCTCAGTGTCCCTGCTGGAAACAGTCGCCTCCAGGCCCCAGTAGAGACTACAATTGAGGGCTAATGGGCCATGGAGGGGGGGAGCATTCTAGCAGAGGCTATCTCAGTGTCCTTTAGAGAGTGTGTTAGAAAGAATTTCCTCCAGGTCCCATTAGAGACTACAATGGAGTCTAATGGGGCCTGGAGGGGGGTCTCTCCAACACTCTGGTTCCTATTCACAATATAGCAACACAACATAGCTCGCTGATACCTAGGCCAAGTTGGCTCCTCTTACCTTAATTACTGTTGCTGGCTGGCAGTCTGTGGGCTTGCTGGAAGGCTTTGGGCTTACTGGCTGCGGCTGGCAGGCTGTGGGCTTGCTGGCAGGCTGTGGGCTTGCTGGCTACTGCCGGCAGGCTGTGGGCTTGCTGGCTGCGGCTGGCAGGCTGTGGCTTGCTGGCTGTGGCTTGCTGGCTGGCAGGCTGTGGCTTGCTAGCTTTAAGCCTAACTGGTGGCCTGTGGGCTGGCTGGCTGGCTATTGGCCAGCCTGTGGGCTGGCTGGCTGGCTGGCCGGCCTGTGGGCTGGCTGGCTTGCTGGCTACTGGGGCACTCGTGGATTATTTAAAGAAATAATCCATGCACAATAACCACTACTGCTCTGTGTAGTCGTTATGGTGCCAGGAGGGCCGGGCCCCCCTCCTAGAGTAAGTAGTCAAACCGTTTAAGAACAGTTTAACAACTTACCTGGGGTCTGCTGGGATATGAGGCTGTAGTAGGGTATAGGAGCAGTGGTGCAATGTGTAAGGGGTGCAGTGTGTGTGTGAAAGGTTCAATGTGTGTGAGGGGGTGTAGTGTGTGAATGTGTAGGGTGTGTGGGGCAATGTGTGTACGAGGGGGCTGTGTATGTGTGTGGCAATGTTAGTATGGGGGGCTGTGTGTGTATGGGTGGGCAGTGTATGTGTGTGTGTGTGAGGCAATGTGTGTAAATGTGTATGGTCTGTGTGGGGGCAGTGTGTGTGTATGGGGGGCAGTGTGAATGTGTATGGTGTGTGGGGGCAGTGTGTTTATTGGGCTAGAGTTCACTCTCACCACTGCGACCACCAGGAATACCTGGTGGTCACAGTGTTGAGTGTGAACTCTAGCCCGTAGCTCCAGGGCTAGAGTTTACTCTCGCAAGAGCCGTAACGTTGCCGTGGTAACCGCGGCAACGATCTGTGCTCGCGCAAGAAGGACCCAGAGGAGCTGCAGGCTGAGCTCCCGGGTCCTCTCTTCCTCCCTCCCCTGCCGGCTGCCCGCACGGTGCCTGCGGACAGGGAAGGGGGCAATTGCCCTCCTCTTACTCCCCCCTCCCCCTCTTCTTACCACCCTCCCCCTCTTCTTACCCCCTTCTTACTCCCCCCTCTCTTCTTACTCCCCTCCCCCTCTTTTTACCCTCCCTCCCCCTCTTTTTACCCTCCCTCCCTCTCTTCTTACCCCCTCCCTCTCTTCTTACCCCCTCCCTCTCTTCTTACCCCCTCCCTCTCTTCTTACCCCCTCCCTCTCTTCTTAACCCCCCTCCCTCCTCTTACCCCCTCCCTCTCTTCTTACCCCGCCCCCCTCTCTTCTTACCCCCCTCCCTCTCTCTTCTTACCCCCCCTCCCTCTCTCTTTTAACCCCCCTCTCTTTTAACCCCCCTCTCTCTTTTAACCCCCTCTCTCTTTCAACCCCCACCTCTCTCTTTCAACCCCCACCTCTCTCTTTTAACCCCCCCTCCCTCTCTCTTTTAACCCCCCCTCCCTCTCTCTTTTAACCCCCCCTCCCTCTCTCTTTTAACCCCCCTCCCTCTCTCTTTTAACCCCCCTCCCTCTCTCTTTTAACCCCCCTCCCTCTCTCTTTTAACACCCCCTCTCTCTTTTAACCCCCCCTCTCTCTTTTAACCCCCCTCCCTCTCTCTTTTAACCCCCACCCTCCCCCTCTCTTTTAACCCCCCCTCTCTTTTAACCCCCCTCTCTTTTAACCCCCCCTCTCTTTTAACCCCCCCTCTCTCTTTAACCCCCCCTTTCTCTTTTAACCCCCCCTCCCTCTCTCTTTTAACCCCCCTCTTTCTTTTAACCCCCTCTCTCTTTACCCCCCTCTCTCTTTTAACCCCCCCTCCCTCTCTCTTTTAACCCCCACCCTCCCTCTCTCTTTTAACCCCCCCTCCCTCTCTCTTTTAACCCCCACCCTCCCTCTCTCTTTTAACCCCCCCTCCCTCTCTCTTTTAACCCCCCCTCCCTCTCTCTTTTAACCCCCCTCTCTCTCTCTTTTAACCCCCCCTCTCTCTTTTAACCCCCCTCCCTCTCTCTTTTAACCCCCCCTCCCTCTCTCTTTTAACCCCCCCTCCCTCTCTTTTAACCCCCCTCTCTCTTTTACCCCCCTCCCTCTCTCTTTTACCCCCCTCCCTCTCTCTTTTAACCCCCCTTCCTCTCTTTTAACCCCCCCTCCCTCTCACTTTTAACCCCCCCCTCTCTCTTTTAACCCCCCCCCCCTCTCTCTTTTAACCCCCACCCTCCCTCTCTCTTTTAACCCCCCACCCTCCCTCTCTCTTTTAACCCCCCACCCTCCCTCTCTCTTTTAACCCCCCACCCTCCCTCTCTCTTAACCCCCCACCCTCCCTCTCTCTTAACCCCCCCTCCCCCTCCCTCTCTCTTAACCCCCCCTCCCCCTCCCTCTCTCTTAACCCCCCCTCCCCCTCCCTCTCTCTTAACCCCCCCTCCCCCTCTCTTAACCCCCCCTCCCCCTCCCTCTCTCTTAACCCCCCCTCCCCCTCCCCCTTCCTCTCTCTTAACCCCCCCTCCCCCTCCCTTAACCCCCCCTCCCCCTCCCTCTCTCTTAACCCCCCCTCCCCCTCCCTCTCTCTTAACCCCCCCTCCCCCTCCCTCTCTCTTAACCCCCCTCCCCCTCCCTCTCTCTTAACCCCCCCTCCCCCTCCCTCTCTACCCCCCCTCCCCCTCCCTCTCTCTTAACCCCCCCTCCCCCTCCCTCTCTCTTAACCCCCCCTCCCCCTCCCTCTCTCTTTTTACCCCCTCCCCTGTAGCGTGGCCGAGCGGCTTTCCGGTCCGCGGTGCCCGGCCGGAGTGATAGAAAGGTGCACACTGTGCACCTTCCTGTCAGTCCGGCCGGGTACAGGAAACAGAAACTTCTGTTCCGCGTGGAACAGAAGTTTCTGTTTCCTGTACCCGGCCGGACTGACAGGAAGGTGCACAGTGTGCACCTTCCTATCACTCCGGCCGGGCACCGCGGACCGGAAAGCCGCTCAGCAACGCTACAGGGGAGGGGAGGTGAGGTGAGAAGCTGCAGCCGCCTGAGCGCTCTTAGGAGAGCGCTCTTAGGAGAGCGCTCAGGCGGCTGCAGCATTTAAAGGGGCGGCCGGGCCCCCTGATGGCGGGCCCCCCTCCCGGCCGGGCCCTCGGACCATGTCCGAAGTGCCCGACCGGTCAGTCCGCCCCTGCACACAAGTGGATTGAGACACCGGCGATGACAGCCCGGCGGTCGCGGCCTACAAGCATGGCGGTGGTGGGGGAGACGGCCGCTCTCCCGCCGCCCCAACACACTTCAAAGCGAAGCCAATACCACCGTTCCCCCCCCTATGGACCGGCGGGGGTTATCCCGGTCCCCGCCAATCTGAATGACACAAGCACGCGGGCAGCAGCAGCCCATCCAAGCTTGGGCCTCGGGCGCACCGGGCCCAGCAACATGGCGGACGCAACGCAAATCCCAAAACCTGAACCTACGCGACCACAACCCACAAGCCTGGACTTGATCTTCCAGCATTTCTGGGTCAAACTGGAGCGACTCCTCGCAAGCCCCCCCTTGGCACACGGAGGTACGCTACAGAGGGTGGGGAGGAAGAGACGGAGTGGGCCTGTCCCGGGTAACACATCCCCTCCACCCCCAGCAATGAGTACTCACCAGCCACCCGGGAGATTACCTCCGCAGCGGCAATCACACCGCCGAAAATCCGACAGCCGCGGGCGGCGGCAAACCACTGGGGCTTTCCGTTTCGCCCACACGGGGAAACACTGGGCATCCAAGAGCACCCAAGGCTATGGCACACCGCTGCAGACCCCACACAAGGCATGGAGCCAGGAAACTACCTAACCATACCTGCTACACGCTGGCGATATCCAGGCTCCCCTAGCATCAACCTCCACAAAGCCACGTATGGGAGTCGGCTGACGAAAAGGCCTGAATACGGCAGCCAAGCACGTGAACAACCACCGCACCCGGACTGACACCCAGAGAGACTCTCACCGCTCCTGCTGTGCATCCCATAACCCACTCAAGCAGACACTCTCTGAGCCTGAATGACACTCTATGGCTTAGCAACCAACTTGATTACTATTACTATGTAGAGTGTTGCCTGTTCATACCAAACACAAAGTAGTGCTACTTTCTGATCTAAGCAGTTATGGTCTAAACTAGTATGTCTTCTTCTATCTAGCTTCACAATCTCAGCTATTAAGCTCTTAACTAACAGAGTAGTAATTGCTTTATGATTTTTACACGTACGGTTTAAACTAGTATGTCTTCGTTTATAAATCTTCACAATGTTGTTTGTCACGCTTTCAAAGACACACAAAAAAAAAAAAAAGTGTGCTGTTAGAGAATGCCACGATGTTGTATAATATGTCTTATCTCGCTAGCTTGTACTCGCTATCGTGGCAACACAAGCATGTATGTTACTACTAAACACTGCAAAAATAAAGAATTAAAAAAAAATAAAGGAGCAGACAAAGCATTATAACCACTTTATGATATGGTTGTGGTTATGTAGCTATTAAACTGCAGGTGGCGTCCTGCACTTCTGGATTTTTGAGTGATTTAGCCAAAACAAGGAGTCCTGGACCCTGACTTACCTTTTGCTAATACTTACCGTTAGCAGTATCAATGTCGTCCTTATTTTGGGGGCATTGACAGACTGACAGACTGGGCATCCAAATATAAATTAAATACATATTGCTAGGCATGAGAGGCTTGTAGAAGTTAAAGCTCTTTAGCTGTCCCTTTAATGAGTCAAGTGTTATATTCCCTGTATTTTGGCATATCCAGAGAAACTTGCACAAGGAAACATTTTCACAATGCTACTTTCTGGCACGATTCCTTACTGAAGTAGTTTGGTCATGTGTGACCTATACTATCATTAATTCTGAGAAGGTGCCCCTGGACACTTTAAATAATTTTGCAGTTTTTTTTGGCCCGATTCACCTGCATTTAGAGAACTATTTAACTTCCTTGAAGCATTCTTACTTGCGTGTTGTTTTAAACACATATCAAATTGCTAATTGTGAGACCTCTTTTATAGCTGACACATACCGCTGGTTGACAATTGATGATTCTGCTAGCTTTAGTGTACTAATAATCTTATTTTTAGTAATGACAGGAGGCTTCATATTTTGCATATCTTTCTTTACTTAACTACATAGCAGCAAAGAAACATGTAGAAAAATCAGTCAACCCAATCACCTCCTCTTTCTTTATGCAACATCACAGGCAAAACAGAGAAACAGAACAAACAGAAAACATGTACCAGGATTCGGCAGAAATAGGATTCCAATCAAACCTGAACAGAAAAGACGACCCCAGGAGTGAGTTAAACTGAGAAGAAATGGGCAAAAGCCTTCGTCTTATGGAAATAAACTTATGGAATAATATAACAATGCAGGCAATCAATTAATATTAAGTATATATACATCACAGTAATATCTAAGCAATACCACGTGGATAACCAAAACACACAATCAGCACTAAGACTGTACTAAAATGCTAAAACCAAATACAAATACATCCAACAACTAAATTACACCCCTCGTGACAATAAATGGTGAAAAACAAAAAAGGGGAGGGGAGGGAGGGGAGGGGAGGGGAGGGAAAGGAGGGAAAATACTTGCCTCCTGTCATTGGTGAAGTTAAGATTATTAGTACACGAAAGCTAGCATAATCTTTAATTTTACAACATGACAGGTGGCTTCATATTTTTTTTCATGTTTAACACTGTGAGAGAAGAGAAAACATGGCATAGTAGAGTGACAAAAATAGAAAGTCTGCAAAGTATCCTCCAAGACCAATCCACCGCGCATAAAATATCCGCAAGCAAAACAATCGCCGAAAAAGCAGAATAAGACTAAGTTCAGGACTGAGGAAACAGGGGCTATAAATGGGCCGAGACCCTGTTCCACACACCAATCTATCCATGTATTCCAAGCAAAGAGGTATCACCAGGGCTCGAGTCCTGCAGGAACGCGTCTGAACGGCGTTCCTGCACTTTTTTCACAGCAGGAATGCCGTTCCCGTTGTTCCTGCAGGCACTCAGGGGGCGGCAAAAAATTCCGCCCCCAAATGCCTCCCGTATTTCCTACTGTCATGTGGGGGCCACCTGATGGACCGCCCCGGCGGGCGCCTGTCTCCCTGTCAGAGGCAGTGAGGGAGCTGTGTTCTCCCTGCTCTGCTCCCTCGCGCGCCGTTTGCTGATGCCAGGAGCCGGAATATGACGTCATATTCTGGCTCCCGGCATCAGTAGACACACCCGCGTGGCGAGAGGAAGAAGATCAGAGAGAACACAGCTCCCTCTGACAGGGAGACAGGCGCCCACCTCACTGAAGCCCCACTGGACCCCAAGGACAGGTCCACGCCAGCTCTCCAGGCAGGGAGGCTGGGAGACATTTTTAAATGTTAAAAAATAATAATAATTTGTATGTTTCTGTGAGTGTATGTGTGTGTGTGTGAGTGTGTGTGTGTGTGTCTGTGAGTGTATGTGTGTGTCTGTGAGTGTATGTCTGAGAATGTGTGTGTGTCTGTGAGTGTATGTGTGTCTGTGAGTGTATGTGTGTGAGTGTATGTGTCTGTGTGTGTGTGTGAGTGTGTGTCTGTGAGTGTATGTGTTAGTGTGTCTCAGTATGTATGTGTGTGTCTGTGAGTGTGTGTGTATGTTTGTGTGTCTGTGAGTGTGTGTCTGTGAGCATGTGTCTGAGTATGTGTGTGTGTGTGTGAGTGTATGTATGTGTGTGTGTGTCTGTGAGTGTGTGTGTGTGTGTGTGTGTGTATGAGTGTATGTTTGTGTCTGTGAGTGTGTGTGTGTGTCTGAGTGTGTGTGCGCACCTGTATGTGTGTGTGCACAGCTGTCAGTGTGTGTGTGCATGCGTTTATAAATGCATACGAGTGTATATTATTTTTTTTGGGGGGGGAGGGTGGATCTTGGGTGAGTTCCCACACTTTATTCCCCAGGACTTGACCCCCGGGTAACACTGTCTCGTAACAGGGGCCCAGGAGTCCTACAGGATGTCCCGAGCAGTCTGTGATAGTGCACTCACCTTTCAGGAACCCTGGAAAGTGTCCAAGCCACCAGCAAAATCTTCTAGGAGCAACAGGTGAGCCTTCTGGTCCATGAGGAACTTCTGGTATGACGGTAAGAGGAACGGACAATTCCAGAAGGTCTGGGAACCAAGACTGGCTCTGCCACAGAGGAGCAACCAGATCCTGCCAGAAAAGGGACAAATAAAGCTACAGTTTTGCAAAGCCTGACAGGAAAAGGGTAATTAAGGCCCAGTAGTGTGCAGGCAGAGCTTGCCAGAGAGAAAAGAAAAACAGGAGATACAAAGAGATCCCACACTAACACAATCCCCAAAGAATAAAATAAAATAAACATCAGTGACAATATAGCAAACTGACACAATAATACAATATAGAGAGACAGTGAAGAGAGCAGAAACTCTCACCTGTCCTTGGTATGGTTCAGCAAAGAAAGAGGAGGTGCTTGGGTTCACTGTGTCTTATATATACATTACTTGTTTCTGATTGGTTCTTATTTTTTTCTACATGTTTATTTGCTGCTCTGGAGTTAACTAAACAAAGATATGCAAGATATGAAGCCTTCTGTCATGTTGTAAAATTAACCTAATATGACTGGCCTTTGTGCACTTGCTATTAAAATTTTGAATTCCACCGAGCATGGAATTATGTTTTATACTATACATCGCTCTTCACCAAAGGAAATGCTTCAATAACATTTATTGAGGTGGAGTAACAAGGAACTTTCGCTTCCAGTGTTTGTGTGTTATTTTATAGAATGTATGTGTGTGTAGTGTAAAATTGTGTGTAGTGTGTACATATCGAGTGTCTGCAAATAGTGTGTGTAGTGTGTGGGTGTCCGTGCATAGAATATATGTGTGTAGTTGATGTGTGTGTATACTTATACATGTATTATATTTGTGTAGTGTGTTTTCATGTGTGCTTGACTTACATCGGCACATGTTTGAAATAGTTAAACAATCATACAATCTTTTTTGACCTGCCATCTGCTTTGAAACTATAACATGCAGAAATATTACATGTGATATGAGCTCATTATGTATTCTTTTGTTGTAAGAAAATGTGTTTATTTAATTTCTGAGAGGTGAGCCCCTTTATACCCTGAACGATTCTTGTCAAGGTCCCCTTATCATTTAGATGCTCCGTTACTCTGCCCTCTAGTTGTCATAGGGTTAACAACTGACCAGTTTGCAGAAACCTTCTCACGCAGATCTTCAATATATAATTCAAACCGCTTATTATAGAATGTTGGGTATTTAATGGTGCTATTGATAGTCCATTTTATTTGCATTGATTGAGAGAAATAAGAGATCTATTGCAAACAGAAAGATGTCTGTACAAGGAGACTTTATTAATATTATGTTAAACGTTATATAAAATGGAGACATTTAAATACTCAGTATAGTCTTTTAATTGTTAATCAATAAGGATAAAACATTCAATTGTAGTGCATTTGCATTTTCTTTCTGTGTATTATTTCTTTGTTTTGAGATGAGGACTTCTAGAAATAGCAGGTATTTTTTGTTTTGCCTAAATCTTGTTCAAAGATTGTCCCTTTAAATAAATAAATTAAATAGAGAAAGCTGCCAGGATCTTATCTGATAACACTGAAAGGCTCCCTTGATCATAAGGCCTCATGACTAGACTTGAAAAATTTGGTTACCCTGAATCATTTTAGCCAAAAATAAAATTGGTGGTGTTTTGGCCCATCTGAATATCATCTGTGCAAATATATTTAGGAAAACAAAAACATTTTTATTGCAAAAATAGTAATAAAAAATTAAAATGGCACAAAAAAAAGCCCAAGTAGTGGGTGAAACATGTTGTGCCTCATTTTTTTTTTTGGTTTTTATTACTATTTTTGCAAGTGCAAGTTCCCTCAGTCTTGACACACAATCATGCAGGATATAAAGTGAAATGAGGGGCTACAAGCCACTACAAGTAAACCCAGTGGAGCTGTGAAAAATAGTGAAATGCATCTGTGGGCATGCTCTATTGTTACTTCTTGCTATTGGGCTTGCTTTTAATTTATTTTAAAGGACCACTATAGTGCCAGGAAAACATACTCATTTCCCGGCACTATAGTGCCCTGAGGGTGCCCCCACCCTCAGGGTCCCCCTCCCGCCGGGCTCTAGGGGGAGGATGGGGTTAAATTTACCTCTTTTTCCAGCGCCGGGCGGGGAGCTCTCCTCCTCCTCTCCTCCCTCTTCTTCCGTCACTGGCTGAATGCGCATGCGCGGCAAGAGCCGCGCGCGCATTCAGCCAGTCTCATAGGAAAGCATTTATAATGAGACAGCCACTAGAGGCTAGATTAACCCTAATATAAACATAGCAGTTTCTCTGAAACTGCTATGTTTATAGAAAAAAGGGTTAAACCTAGCTGGAGTGGTCTGGGTGCCTATAGTGGTCCATGAATATCTGTTTTTATTTGTAAATATGATAAAGTTTACTAGCCTTGCAATATAGTCCTGTGGATTCCTGCATTACCTGCTTCCATTTTAAGAAGGGTTGTGTCACCCTATTTTCTATCATCAGCTATTTTACTTAGAGCCAGGTATAACAGGCTCCTAATAAGGTGAGCAGTTTGAAATTGAATTCTGTTTTATGGTATCACACTAGAAGCTTTGCTTCTGTTCTTTTTCTCTCCTTCTCTGAGTTCCTTTGAGTCAAATACAGAAGAGGTATGGTAACACCTGAGTATATTCCTGCTGCTTAGATATAAGTCTATCCTTATTTTGCTCTATCACATAGTCCAAAGTGTAAAAAAAAAGCACACAAACAAAACAGTTAAGTATAAAAAAAAATTGAGACTGCAAAGTTTGAAGTTCATTAGCACTGAAATTTGTGATTTGTGGAACCTGCAAATGTAAGGGTCTATTTAATAAATGTTTGGCTACAAATAAAGTAGCAGGGTGTATGCCAAAGAACATGGTTGAGTTGCATTTGTATTCCTTATCTGCTATTTCAGCCTAAATTATGTAGTTAATACATCTTTCTGTAGTTGTAGGGTAAAATAATTTTAAAATGTTCAGAAGAGGTGTGTCATATAATAAAGGAAATATTTAGTAAGGTTAAATGTATCTTGTGCTAGATTCGTAGCACATCCGAGGGTTTTGATACTATTCTGAAGTGTCTTTAAGCTACTAATTTTGATCAAACTTGGAAGGATGAAAGTATTTGTTCATCAAACCGGGATTCAAATTTATGAGATATTGCAACTGGAACACTAACCATTGTGCTCTGTCATATCCGACTGAAAGTCATTCATGCAAGCTTATTAAGAAGATATGGATCTCTAGCATACAAAAGCATATCGATCATTTCCCACCTGTAGCCTAGGGCTCTTTAAGATATAATCTCTCTGGAGCAAACCCCTGGATCATGCAGACCATGTCATTTTCATTATCTGCAGAATACATTGGTACTGCATCCATTTATTATGATGCAGACAGGTAAAACTCATACCAGATTTTTGTGGTCTACTTATCCCAAGTCTTATGACACACCAAGGTCCAAAACTCCAAAATAAAAGTATCCTCCGTTTATCGCTCATTTATCCTTCCATCAAAGCAGGTTCCTCGCAATATTTGTGTTAGAATAGCAATGGCAAAGCAGATATTTATGAACTACATTTCCTGTGATCCTCAATCAAACTTCTGTAGTGCCAATATTTCCACCACCGGCCTTCCAACAGGACATAAAAGTACATACTGTGTTCAAGGGCCTGATTGAGCACGAGGGATGTCACTTATGTGAGGGGTAGATAGAAATCTACCTCCAAACAGGACCATTGCAAGAGACCAGAACCCTGGACCCAAAAAAGCTACCTTCCGACAACAAAACGGTATGGGAACAGGTCAGTTGCTTAAATATGCTTGAACTATACAATTATTTTGGTGTGTGTGTGTGCATGGCAGTGTGCATGTGTGTGTAGCAGCATATCTGCAGCAGTGTCTGTATGTGTCAGTGTGCATCTGTGAGAGTAGCAATATTTACCTGGATGTGTGGCAGTGTATGTCTGGGACTGTGTGTGTCTAGAAGTGCATATCTGTGTTTTTGAATTTGTGTGTTAGTGTATGTCTGAGAATGTCTGTCTCTGTATTTGTTTGGGATGCATAGCTGAGAATGCTTATCTGTGAGTGTATATCTCTATTTGTGTGTGTGTGTGTGTGTGTGTATGCGTGTGTGTGTGCGTGTGTGTGTGTGTGTGTGTGTGTTTGTCCATATAGTCTATGTCTGTGAATGTGTGTGCTTCTGTGAGTTTGTATGTGTGTGGATGTCTGGGAGTATGTGATATTTCCCTTCAAAATGAATATGTAGAGGGATCCCATGATTTCTGATGGCAGATGTGCCCACTACAGGGATGGCAGATTTTGGCAGGGTCAGTTGACAAATAAATATATATCTGAAATAAGCCTGAAGTATATTTAGCTTAAGTACTGTTTTTGGTATTATTCAATAGATATTTAATCTTATCTAGCTATATAATAAAAAAAAAAAAATTTAAAAATGTTATGCACTATCTACATATCTCAAGTTGGACTTTGAAAAGTCTTTCTTGGTCAGAACATTTTGAGAAATCGTGTTTCTGCTACTATCCAGGAGTTCCCAGCTCAACATGCAAATGGGGAGAGACATGCATTGTGTTTCAGACTTCATACTACATTTCTGCAGATACCCTTAACAATGAACAATGTTTTAATTAAACCAAAGCATTAGCTATGATACAAAAGCATCAGGATCCATTTGGTCACTGATCCTTTTGGATCATAGATCAAGCTTTGTGTAAAAAAAAAAAAAAAAAAGAAAAAAACTGCACGTCAAGCTGGGAACACTAGGATAGTAGTGGAAATATGATTCCTCACGTTTCTATGCACAATAAGGATCCCCTCAAAGTCTGACTTGAGATATGCAGATGATGCATAATAGTAATTTTTGTATTTACACTGTGGATTACTTCTATTGCGTTTGAGCTCATCACAATCTTTTTGGTACCTGGGGGGCGGAGCCTGGACGCCAAGCCGATCGGACGCATCTGCCACGAGCTCCTGCCGGACGGGCCCAACAACGGGGAAAAGCAGCAGCAATATGGCACAACGACCCATAAGGGTGCACCACCCATGCCGGGGATGCACCGCCGATCCGGTAGCCACTACACCGGGGCCCGCCGGTGCCGGGAGTACGGAGATGAGGCCGCGGCCTACTGGGGCCGGAGCCGGGGAGAGACGGCCGATCTCCTCGGCGACGGAGCCCACAAGCGGCATAACTGCAACCTACCCCCCCCCCCCCCTATGGACCGGTGGGGGATATCCCGGTCCCTGCTGGCAGCCTCTACCTAAGCGGACAGACGACAAGCGAACCCCACGGCACGCAGAGGCAGCAGTCTACCAAGGCCCTACCAAAATGGCTGCCAAGCACAGGCCCCAACAGAGGGTCGCACCACCCAAGCTACCCTCTCCCCAACTAAGTAACCTTGACTGGCTCTGCACAAGGCTTTGGGACATGTTACATAGCAGAGGCATAACCTACTACAGGGCAGAAACGATAGTAGCCTCGTGGATCCGACCGGCGGCACGCCGCAGTCACTACAGGCGCATACCACGAGCCTCCAGAGCGGCAGTTCGGCTATACAGGTTCCAGCAAGCCTTAAAGAGAGACAGAGCTCCAGGTCTCTCGCACGCACGCTCCCACTTCCAAACACACAAAGCCGGGACAACCACGCAAGCCACACTAGAAAGATACCCACCAGACTGGAATAATAACGGCCGGCGCAACACGACCCAGCTCCCGACCGCCATCGCTGCGACCCAGGGGCGCGTGCAGCTGCACACCCCCATAGGTACCACCGGAGCTGAGACCTGGCATGGAGACGCCGCGTCCAGGGGCCCTGAAAATATGAGGCCGTATCACACAAGCATTATATCAGGGGCAACCCAGCAGCAGCACCAAGGTACGACCAACCAACCCCATCAACCCACCTACCTACCCCGAATGGGGACCCAGAGACACTCTAAAGGGGCATCAGGACTTGGCCTGACTGGCGTAGGCTGAACAAAGAACACAGTGCAAACTGTCTACTTTGAGGACTAAAACCACCTGTACCGCTTAACCCTCCATTACCCAGCGGACTCACCCTTGCTTTAAAAGACTCTTGTTTGTTTTTGTCCGACGTATGGCCTCATTAGACAACCCATTATAAGAATTTATTATTTCACGGTACTATTGCTCTAAAGTTCTCCTCGCTAATTTTAGGATTGGTTTCTATAATGCCCAACCTACATAGCTAGTGCTGCAAGGTTATACTGATTATTTAGCTTATACTGGTTATTTCTCCCTGACACCAGCTGAAATTCTCATGCTCTTGCTAGCTTAAGTTTCCTCTATACTTTTACAATATTTCATTTGACATAACTTGAGCCGGCATTGAGTTTTCCATGCCTGCACTACTATAATCAGGCTGTATCCTTCGTACACGCAGCCGTACTTAGTAAGCTTGTGTCAATACGATATTACTAATACCGGTGCAATGACGCCGTCAGTATTCACCCTGCCCGCCCGAAAAACGTTGTTAAGCCTATTCATGCATAAAACGAAGCTCTGTTTATCCGCACTACCTGGCAGGCACTGCAAGTGAGGAGCTATGTATTACTACTCAGGTTGAAAAGTATGATCTGCCTAACGCGTATGATAAAAGTTAATCCAGCTATGTCTTACTGACTCACTTTAGCTAGTAAATTGAATACAGTTATGATTTTGGCCTACAGCTAATGTGTGCCCATCCTTAAAACTAGCTCTTTTCATAACAAACGCGCCAGTATCACCACTACTCTAAGCCTTCTCATTAATTTAAGCCTTCCTCTATGTTGTAATGCTCCAGACGGCAATGGCCATACATAGAGATAACTTGCTAATATAACACTTTGATGAATCCTAGTTATGGTTACTTGAGTGTCACTAGTTTAACTGGAACTCCGTTATAGATCAATCGACAATGTTTAATAGCCTGCTCTTCCCTTGTTATATATATACTAATACTTATTCATGTTTTATGTTTAGTTAAGATAAATGTACGTTAAGCGACTCTCAAAAATATAAAAATGAGGCATTGAAAATCTTTTTGGTACCTAGCTATACCATGAAAACCAGCTTTAGCTGTGCTTTTATTGTGATATTAATTAGTTATGTAGTTAATAGTTATATTGCGTATTAGTTTGTGATGTGATTTTTACACAAGGTCAGCTGAAAAAGCATAGTACTGTACAATGTTTAAATGGAAAAAAAGTAAGTGCTCTCAATTCATTTAGATGTACATAGGGAATTTGATCTCTTTGATATATCTAATTATACTGCGTTTGCACAAATATATGGATTTGTAATACCATTGCATTGAGTACATGTAAAAGGATGTTGACAATAATGGCTATTTATAAAGGATACATGTGAAATGTGAAATATAAAAGTATAATTGCTGGCTCTCTGACAAAATCATTTTAATTTTCTTTTTTCTTTATTTCTCCCTTTAGGTTTAATATTTTTAGCTGAGACACTGATTATCTAGCCATCTGCCTGTCTATCTATCTGTCTATCTATCTATCTATCTATCTATCCATCCAACCCTCTATCTATCCATCCATCTCATCTATGTCCGTCTTTATGTTTATTTTATTACATGTATCTATAGATGGAGATAGAGTATATATAGGAGAATAGTCATACATTGTTTCTGAAATCAGATGGTACATGCCACAAAAATATATTTATATTTTAACCCCTTAAGGACACATGACATGTGTGACATGTCATGATTCCCTTTTATTCCAGTTTTGTCCTTAAGGGGTTAAACATTGAAACGGGCATGTCATATACTGGAAAAGGTTGAGTTGCTGTTAAGTAATTTGTGAAAAGGAGACGGGTTAAGGTTTGTCTGTGGAATTAGAGAGAGGTCTTTTGAAACATAACAATCTTGCAATTTATTACAATGCTCCCAGCCATTCTGTGCATTGTTGAGAGTATTATTAAATAGTGAACAGTAGCATCGGAATTCCTTAGAACCCATATGTGGAATGTATTTAAGTCTCTTGCCCATTGAAGGCAAATTTAAAGCAGACGTGTCTGTCACTGTGTTCTGTAATGTCAATAGCGCTAAATGTTTTTACCTGCAGAGCTCTTGTCACTCCAGCAGCCAGCACTGTATACTGCATGTCTCTGGCATTAATCCTGAGCTGCCAGGGTGTTTAAATTAAAGAATAATAGAGATGCAGAGGCATAAGCCTGCGATGATGGGGAACGTGTTTGTCTGTTAAGAAGCAATTTCAGTGAAAATTAACTCAATTTCATGTGAAATAGCAAAGCTCACCATAAGCTCTCAGATCCCTGGGGCCAGCAAAATTACTTCATCAGACTTGACTTGCTTAAATTAACCATGTGAACGTCCCACGTTATTGGCAAAATGCAGGGTGACACTAGGACTAATAGCTTCTGCGCTCTACATAAGGGTTCCAACATCTATAGGGGATATCGATCAATCTAAACAAGGCCATAATATAAAACATTAAAATGTGTCCAATCTCTGGAAATTCCACTTATTTCAATCCAAAAATCTGTCACTATGTAGTGCCAAGAGGGGGCTGATGAAATTGCAGGGTCTTCTATGAGTTTCTTGGGCAGACCACTGCTGACATTTACATGCATACCTTCATGTAGTATTTAATATGTAGTATTTAATAGGTTACAAGATCTTGTGAAAATGTCTTATGCAATATCCTCATTCACGTCACCAGAATGATTTACCTTCATGTATGTCATCGATCTATTTTACCTATTGTACAGTGCTGCGGAATATGTAACTTCTATATAAATAATTGTAATTGTATATATAAATTGTATACTATAATTTATAATATGGTCTGACTCATGTTATACAATTAAGTGTTTCTTCCCTTAATACATATTTTAATTTAGTTCCATTTTCCTGTCACCTGCTGAGAGCATCACCCATGCTTCAGTGGGTGTTACACTTGCTATATGACACATCACTCTTGTGTACCCATGTTGTGGAAGCACAGACTTGCTTTCCATAATAGCACTTTCTGTTGGCTTTGTGATAATAAAACTTCTCATTTTTCTCTCCATTCTCAGATTGTCTGTCCAGGAGCTGTTGCAGTAAATCATCTTGGAAGTTTCTCTCCACTTTCCGTTCTGCTGCTACTGCTGCTCTCACACAGAGCCAGAGCATGCCTTTCTATCCCTCAGGCTGAATTCAAGCAGGAGAGATGCCCAGACGAGGATTTCCCTAATAAAAGACATGCAGAGCACGGCCTTCTTAACTCTGTGCCAATCAGCGCAAGTTCCGCACACACTGAACTGACTGAGGAGGAAGGGGCTGTTTTTTAATCTCTGATTTTAGTAAAATCAAGACATTTGCTAGAAGTTCTGCTAGTTCAATGCATAGATGAATCTTGAACACTATCATTTAAGATTAAGTTGTATTTGTCGTGGCAGGTACCCTTTGAGGAGTGAGCATAATAAGGCAGCATAATTAAACAGAATTGTTCAATTTCTTTAGATTATTCTAAAGACAGACATTCTATTCTGGTATTGTTGTTTCTATTATCTCTATCACACCATCTATATCACGCCAGACCAATTCATACCAGGGATTTCTGGCAGTGGTAGACTTATACTCTCACCTGTTACTGCCCTTTAATCCTGGGGTGGCATAAGTCAGCTTGTAAATCCAACTTTGCAGTTTTCTCACTAGAGGACCAAACCTTTCTGCTAGATAGCGAGAATACAATTTAACCGTGATATGGTACCTGGCTCACCAATTAATTCACTTGAAGTTGTTGTGGTTTTTACATTGCTTCTTTAAGTCTCCAGGCTTGAAACGACTGTGCTATTGGAGGAAATTTCTTATTATTAAGATATCAGTGACATTAGGAAAGAAGTTGTTTTCTAGAGGCTCAATAGTATTTGAAATTAGAGCTTAATCCGACAACAAACATTTTATTTTGTAAATATTTAATAAATTAAAATGTGCCTTTTTGGTAAGGTTTGCATCACATGCCTATGATAAAATTATCTTTACAATCAGAACGGTCCTCATATTGATGACTTTATCAGAGTTGCCTTTAAATAAGTACATACTACAGGCTGCATTGCATAAAATAAATACTACAGATTGCTGTGTACCCTTCAGTAAATGCAACCTTTAAGTATCCATCAATGTGATATCTTGGCTTATGAGGCCGGTTATTTAAAATCACAATGAAATGAGTTATCAAAGGCACTTTTAACAATGACACATGCATATTTGCAATAAATATTACCAGCAGCAGCGAGAAGACTCCTTTCAGTTCAAAGCATAAATATCAGTTATTGTAGACATGTTTCTTGCAGTTTATTCAGTGCATGTGTCACAATAAATTACTTTAGTTTAGTGTATGTTGTTACAAATTGTCCTAATCTTGCTTCTTGCGCTTGGCTCTGACATTTTGTTCCATATTCCACGTT
The DNA here is from genome assembly GCF_036172605.1 of Pelobates fuscus. NCBI lineage: Eukaryota > Metazoa > Chordata > Amphibia > Anura > Pelobatidae > Pelobates > Pelobates fuscus. The sequence goes on along the minus strand of NC_086323.1, from coordinate 99,895,713 downwards.
TGACTTATTCAGGCTTTTGAAACGAAGCCTGTCAGGTGCATAATTGGGAAACTGTGAAAGCATCAAATCCCTCTGCTTTCTCTAGGACAATTTCTGATACTAAGTACCAACCTGGTATCCAGTTGGCTTCTTGCAATAATCTTTCATATATCCTCATTCCTGTGTTTGGAGCTGATGACTGTGAAAATTTGCATTTACAATATCCGTAACAGATAGTTGTACTTTTTTTTAACCTGCAGTACCACACATGGCCACTGGTGTGTAAGATAGAAAATGGCTTGATGTTTGCTGTATTGTATACACAGTTTAGTGAGGGTTTATTAAGTTCTTGGCCAAACCATTTCAAACAAGAAGTCACCCATTGTGAGTGGAAGAAAGGTGTCTTAGCTTACAGAAGAGAAAATAGTTCTTTACAGTAAGAACAATAAAGATTTGGAATTCTCTACCTAAAACTGTTGTGTTACCAGTTTCTGTAGATACATTTAAAAAAAAAAAAAAAATGATTGGATGCTTTTTTGCATAAGCAGAATATTCAAGGATATAACTGATTTAAACAGGTTGTTGATCCAAGGAGAAATAGATAGCCATTATGGAGTCAAGAAGGATTATTCCCCCTTTTTGTGGCATAATCAGGAGTGGCTTCAATTGTTTGAGGGGAGAGGAGTGTGGTGGAACCAACCTCGCCACCGGGCACTGGAGAAGCCTGGTTGCTCGCCTGCTCCCTTTGGACTATGGCCCTGCAGGTTAAACCTGCTATTTTCCCTGCAGAAAGGCTTATTCGTGCCTTTCTGCCGGGGTGTTTGGTAGATTTGATCTACCGAACAAACTACCGAATGCACGACCACCTAGGAGCTGGAGTGTGCCGCCAATTGACCTCCCTGAAGCTGCGGTTAACCGCAGCTTAATTGACGAACGCTGGGTGGCCTTTGTTCGTCAAACCAACACATGGCGGCAGCCATCTTAACTCCCGAACAGCGGTGTTTTGCCGTCGAGTGTCTGGAACTAAAATCGGACACTCAACTAAGCAAACACCGCTGAGACCTCCAGACTTCCATGGATTTGTGCTGGAACTACCGAACAGGCCGCCGTTCGGGAAACTACTCATACAAACAAGGGAATTCCAACGAAGGCAAGCCACAGCTATTTCCTTTGGTATTTTCAGCCGGTTATACTCATAACCAGAGACCGACCGCAAGGCCAAACCTTATGGAACTATTGTCGGCTACTGTTGCCTGTGCGGTCGGTCATAACTTTCAACATCCATAACTCCCGAACCCCTGGTCCGATCTGGGTGATCTTTGAGTATGTTACTCACCCAGATCAGGGCTATCAGGGGATCCCCTAGTTATGAGTGTACTCCAGGTATTTGGGGTACATCCAGAAAGTAGGGAAATAATGTACATGATTAAGGGGATTATGTGTCATGCTGAGGGGAGGAGATGTGTGGGAGGTAACTCATGTGTGATTGGTGTATTGTGTAATTATTGTACATCCCTCCCTTGCATGGGAGAATCCTTTATAAGGAAGTTATGTGAATAAATGAGTGTTCCTGTTTTAACCCTCAAAGTGAAGTGTTGTCTCATTCTTGGGGGGAATTTGACTGTATGCCGATTGCCAGGAGTGTAAGCTGTTCGTTAGGCTTTTCGGTTCGGCTGCTTCCAGGGTTTGTGTGTTTTCTGCTCGGGAGTTGGGGGATTCGTGCAGTTTGGAGTTCGGGAGATTGGTTATTGCAGTAGCTGCTGGTCTATCTGAAAGGCAATTATCGCCTAAACGTTTTTTATCCTCTTGTGAGCTAAACGGTCCGTTACGAGGGGATTTGCTTCTTTTGAGTCAACAGCATAAAAGAGTGAGCTTCCCGGTTAACCTTGATAGACTTTAGTCTTTCTTCAACCTAGACACTTATGCAACTATGTAACTAATCATTCCTAATTAGAGGTGTGTTTTTTTCTTTTTTTCGGTATCACAATATCCCTTCAAATTGCAGATTTGCCAATAAACTCTTTTGCGTTTTCTCAAAAATTATGACATTGTGCAATGATTTAAAGGAACACTATAGAGTCAGGAACACAGACATGCATTCCTGACCCTATTGTGTTAAAAACACCATCTAGCCCCCTAGCCCCCTTTAAATATAGCAAGATCTTACCTTTATTGCAGTCTGCTGCTGCTGGCTCTGCCCCTGATTTGCCTGCTTGACTGACATCATCAGAAGTGAAGATCTGATGAAAATCATTTAATTTGCTAAGCTTGTCAAGGAGGCAGATCAGGGGCAGAGCAAGCACAAACCAAACACAGCCCTGGCCAATGAACATCTCCTCTAAGGAAAGTTCAGGGTCTCCATGCAGAGGTTGGAAACACTGAATGTCAGTGTGCAGCACTGCCCCAGGAAGCACCTCTTGTAGCCATCTGAGGAGTGTCCAGTAGAGGTGTCCTTAGGCTAATTGAAGTGGTATGGATGCAATGTCCCTGTTCCACTTGGTCCTCCAATGTAAAACATCACCGTTTTTGAGAAACTGGTACATATACAGAAGGATGCACATCAATATAAAGGCAGTAATCAAATACTTTATTATGAAAACAAATAGTATACTTACAAAAATAAAATAACTACTAAAATACAAAAAGTGATAGAAGCTATTATAACCATAAACCATATGATAAAGTCTCAGTATAACACTTGCAAAAAGACTCTTCTACCTTAGGTGCAGAAACATTGGGGGTGTGAAAGGGAGCCAAGTGTTAAATAAAGAAATACTAAGCAGAGTACTTCATTAAGGGATAAGTTAGTAAAAACTCTGGTCCCCCAGCCTAGTAGTGTTTTAACTGCTGTGAGACAAGGACATTTTCCTTGTTATAATTGTGTCTCTTGTCACTCTATGACCGGGGGGGGATGTTATCTATCACCCACACAGTGGTAAAAAGTATCCAATTAGACAACATTTGACTTGCAATTCTGACTTTGTTGTTTATGCATTGAAATGCCCTTGTGGCCTTCTATATGTTGGGCAAACCAGTCAGAAATTTAAGATGAGATTTTCTAAACACAAGTCCACAATTCGGACTGGATTGCCCATTCCGGCACATTTTGTAGAGGCTAGACATGGTGTCTCTCAACTTAGATTCCAGATCTTGGAACAAATCATGGAATCACCTAGAAGGGGTGACAGGAATAGGAGACTTCTATTACGTGAGGCTTATTAGATACGGGAACTTGATACATTACATCCAATGGGCTTGAATTATGAACATGACTTATCTATGCTCATTTAAGGAATGATTGTTTTATTTTATTTTGTTTTTAATTGTATTTTCTTGTTTTACAGGATTTTTTTTATATATTTGGTGCTGGTTTCTTTGACACCCTTTTTTTTTTCTGTTACATGGCATGATACCTTGGATCTTTCGGGGACTACTAAAATGTGGACACAAATTGTTCTCTCCTCATTGCACTAGTATATGTCTATAAGTATAAGTATACACCTTTAACATGAGTATTTAATCATGGTGTTACCATGTTGTAGTGTTATACACTGTGATCACTATGTTATAATTTTCTTTATGACTTGTGGCACTTGCACTTTATTATGATTATAAGTATAAGTATTCACTTTTGATAAAAGTATTTAATCATGGTGTTATCATGTTTTAGTGCTATAAACTGTGATCACTATTTTATATCATCTAGACTATTTGGTTATTTTCTTCATGTTTTTTGGCACTTGCACTTTATTATTATTATTGTTTGCACTTTACTTAAACACACACAGTATGCTAGTGATCTCAACCGAACTCTAGCACTTAGTATTTGAGAACTATATTTGTATATTAGATACTTTTTCTCTCCTTCTCCATATTTAGTATTGATATATATTTCTTGCCTGTACAGCTTATTATATATTTTTTATTATTTTTTTTATTATTTTTAATATTTTTATATTTTGTGCTTAATGTTGGAAATTATTTTCCTTCTATTTTTCTTTCTTTGTCTTTTGCTAGGATTAGCGTTAGATTGTTACACTTATTTCTTTGTAGTCCTGGGTGGCTCCCTTTGTACCTATGAGGAGCAGCATACTTTTTTGTACCTTTTATTTTAATTTTATTTCTGTATTTCTTATCTTTTTGTATTTATTTATTTATTCTTTTCTTTTTCTATTTTTTATTTATTTATCAGTTTATTTTTGCATAATTTTATATATTTTTATTTTTCATTTTTATTCATTTTTCTATAATTTTTTTATTTTTTATTTATTATTTTTCATTGTTAATTTTTTGTTCTTTTTTTGTTCTTTTTTTATAATTTTTTATTATATATAGATTTTTATTATATTTTTTATAATTTTTTATTTATTTTGTATTTCTTATTATTTCTTTTTTATTACTATTACTATTACTTTTATTATTTATTTATTTCTCTTTTTATTCTCTTTTCCTGTTTTTTGTTTAGTATTTCGATTGAATTTGCTATGTTTAATTTGTTTCTTTATTTAGATATTGGTATGATTAACTATTATAATTTTTGGTTTATTATATCCTTGTTCATTCTGTGTATTATGGATTGTGTCCTTAACCTATGGTCTGTGGTAAACTCGTGTGTTTGATCACACGGACGCTTTGGGGAGATACATTCTTTAGTATTTCGGTGCTCTGTGCCTTGAGGCACATTGCGTAGGCTCCATTGTGTTGGTTATACGATCAAGCACGGAACCACGCTAATTTGGTCCTTGTGCCGATCTGTCCTTAGGAGGTTGCTTCGTTTGCGTTCCAGTGACGTCATATGCGGTTCACGCACCCGGAAGTGAGCCGCGTTCGGACAGCAATGTGGATATCTACTATATATTTATTTTTTGTTCTATTTATTTATTTTGTTATCCTCTCTCCTCTATTTGGGCACTTATAGTTAAGCTTTTCATTTAAACACTTGACTATAAATGATGATCGTGTTGCTGCAATGGGATGTCTACGTAGACATATTCCACATTATGCCTAGCAATTGCACAATTGTATAGTAATTTATGATTTTGTATTTAGTGATTGATGTATTACTGTTTGTTAGATTTGATATAATGACTATATTATGAGATTTGATACTTGTTTGTATTGCAATATAATAATTTATTTTCTGTATTAACTAACAATTAATCCTGTTAATGAGTTAATTGGATTATGGATTTATTTCCTGTTTGTCACTTTTTGCTATATAAGCACATTTTTCACCATGTGGTGTCAGCTTGAAAAAGACCTTTACGGTCAAAACGTTGTGTTGTATTTTGTTACAATAAAACTGCCTGCGGCTTGAATTCGGAGTGCCTCTGATTCTTTCTTCTTTACAAATAAAGAAATACTGTCCATCGGTGTCAGGATCGGGACAGGGATCCAACACGCAGAGTACGAACAGGAGAGATGTACGTATACCGGACCTTAGAATGGCCGGACTAACGTAAGGAGAAAGCAAAGAATGGTCAGAGACAAGCCGAGGTCAAGGGAACGAGAGAACAGGTAAGCGAGAGACAAGCCGAGGTCAAAGGACACGAGAGGTAAACAGGAACGATAGTACAAGCCGAGTCAAAACCAAATAGAACAATATACATAAGAGCACTGAGGGACCAGACAAGCTAGAACCACGACAGGGCAATGAACCATTACACACATCCCTCTTTTATACCCTGGTTCTTTAATTGATGACTCCGCCCTTGCCGAGCCCTGATTCGTTGTTCCGAACTAGATTGACAGGTCGGGATGTGATTGCCGTCATGACGTCGGCTCCTGAGCGTCGTGTCATAAAAGGAAGCGGGGCTATCGCGGCCGGCGTGAGAATGACTATGAGAGCTGTGAGGATTGGATGAATCAGCCCCCCTGAGAGAATGGCCGTCGGGAAGTCTAACCTCCTCCGAGGTAGAGACTTCAGGTACCCTGACAGTACCCCCCCCCCCCTCAGAAACGCCCACCGGGCGGAAGGAACCGGGGCGAGACGGAAAGCGAGCATGAAAAGCCCTGAGGAGGCGAGGAGCATGCACATCTTCCTGGACCACCCAAGACCTTTCCTCAGGACCATATCCTTTCCAGTCAACAAGATATTGCACCCTCCCCCGAGAAATCCGAGAATCGAGGATGGAATTGATCTCATACTCCTCCTGACCCTCAACCTGGACAGAACGAGGGGAAGGCACAGTGGAGGAAAATCTGTTACACACCAAAGGCTTCAATAAAGAAACATGAAAGGTGTCCGGGATGCGTAAGGCAGGCGGAAGAGCCAGACGATATGCAACAGGATTTATACGAGACAGAACCCTGTAAGGGCCTATGTAACGAGGAGCAAATTTCATGGAAGGAACTTTCAAGCGGATGTTTCTGGTACTCAACCATACCCTATCACCCGGAGAGAACACAGGAGCCACCCTTCTGCGTTTGTCAGCGTGTCGTTTGGACACCATGGAATTATGAATAAGGATTTGTCGAGTCTGATCCCACAACTTTCTCAGATTGGCAACATGAATATCAACCGACGGTATCCCCTGGGAGGGGGAGGCCGACGGAAGAACGGAAGGATGAAAGCCCTAATTCATGAAAAAGGGGCTAGAACGAGTAGAATCGCAAACACTGTTGTTGTGCGCAAACTCTGCCCAAGGAATCAGACCGACCCAATCGTCCTGGTGTTCAGAAACAAAACAACGCAAGAACTGTTCAACCTTTTGGTTGGTGCGTTCGGCAGCCCCATTGGACTGGGGATGATAGGCAGAGGAAAAATTTAATTTGATACCAAGCTGAGAACAGAAGGATCTCCAAAACCGGGAAACAAATTGGGAACCTCTATCAGAAACGATTTCAGAAGGAATCCCATGTAAACGAAAAATCTCCCTCGCGAAAATTTCAGCCAATTCGGGAGAAGAGGGCAATTTGAGCAGAGGTACAAAATGAGCCATTTTGGTAAACCTGTCAATTACTGTGAGGATAACCGTATGTTTTTTAGAAACCGGTAAATCAACGATGAAGTCCATAGCCAGACAAGACCATGGTTTCTCAGGAATTTCTAGGGGGTGCAAAAGCCCACATGGAAGCGTATGAGGTTGTTTAGTCCTCATACAGACATCACATGCCCCGATGAATTCCTTAAGATCCTTACGTAACGAAGGCCACCAGAAATCTTTAGACATCAGAGAACATGACTTGCGTATGCCAGGATGTCCGGCAAATTTACTGTTATGAAAACACTGCATAAGTTCCAGTTGGAGTTTAGGAGGAACGAAGTAACGGTCCCCCGGAATAGGTCCGGGTGCCAGATGTTGTAACTTCTTGATCTCATCCAGCAACGGAGAGTGAATCTTGATGCTAGTGCTGGCAATAATATTACGCTTGGGAACTATAGAAGAAAAAACTATATCAGGCATAGTAGAAGGTTCATGTTGGCGGGACAATGCATCGGCCTTAGAATTCTTAGAACCAGGTCTATAAGTGAGAACATAGTTGAAATGAGTAAAGAACAAAGACCAATGAGCCTGCCTGGCAGACAATCGCTTGGCTTCCCCTATATATGACAAATTCTTGTGATCCGTCAAAATAGTAACCGGGTGTAAAGTCCCTTCCAACAAATGTCTCCACTCCTTTAAAGCCATAATTACCGCTAACAGTTCCCTGTCACCAATATCATACCTGCTCTCAGGCCCAGACAATTTCCTGGAAAAAAAACCACATGGATGCAGTGGTTTATTCAAACTTAACCTTTGGGACAGAATAGCGCCTACACCTGTCTCTGAGGCGTCTACCTCGAGTAAGAAAGGCAAAGATGTGTCTGGATGAACTAATATCGGTGCTGAGGCAAACTGTTCCTTGAGAGTACTGAAAGCAACAAGCGCCTCCGGAGACCATGTCTTAGTATCAGCACCCTGTTTAGTCATGTTGGTAATAGGAGCAATAATAGACGAGTGTAACGGACCGTTTCACTTACAAGAGGATAAAACCCAGTTTAGGCAATAATCCCCTTTCCAGATGCAGAGGCAGCTACTGCAAACACCATTCTCCCGACTGGAACCACACGAACACTGGAACAGCTGAACAAGAAAAGCAGACATCGGCTTACACTCTTGGCAGTCAGCATACAATCCCATTCCCCCAAAGACCGAGACGACACATCGCTTTGAGGGTTAAGCAAGAACTCTAGACTGGGACACCCAGTCTGGCTTTTATTTCCAACTCACACATACAGGCCACACCCAGGGGGAGGCATAAAAGAACCAATGACATAGATGTTACCTCCCACACATCCCCTCCCCTTAGTGTGACACATAATCCCATTATGCATACAGAGTAAAATATACTTTTACACAACTTTCATAACTTTAAAACCATACATCACATTCACATAAAAATACATATCCACAATCCATCCATTCAGGGGAACAACATATTAAAAAATGGCATGGATCAGACCAGGGGTTCAAAAGTTACTAAAAGTATATTTTGTCCCTTTCTGGCTGGCAGAAAAACATCCCCACAATGCACCCTGGTTTCCTCCCTTCTGCCCTGGAGTTAATTGGAGAAGTAATCCAATTACCCAGGACTAAAGGCAGACTCCATTAACCACATGGTTGCAAAACAACATAAAACACTTTAAAATGCATAAAGTCACATTTACACATAACACACAGACATTTCACCTATCCCCAGATAGCTGGGATCTGCACGCACAAAACTACCGAATAGCGCGCAGATCCTACTCACACAGTACAATTGCCATGGAGCTAAAGTCTTTCCCATAGTCTTTCATTATATGAATAGGCTCCATGGTATGGCTATCTGGGGTATCACATTCCCATAAAGTCTGGTCCATAGTCCAAAGGCAAGAGGCGGGCAATCAGCCCCCTCCAAGGACACGTGGCGAGGTCGGTTTCGCCACAACGAGTACCCCTTAATGAAGCGTCTATAGTAATTCGAGAATCCGATAAACCTCTGAATGGCCTTGAGTCCCTTGGGCAATGGCCAATCCAAGATAGATTGGAGTTTAACAGGGTCCATCTTAAACCCCTCTCCAGAAATAACGTAACCAAGAAAGTTTACCTGAGATTGGTCAAAGCTACACTTCTCCAATTTGCAGTACAACCCATGCTGTAGGAGTTTATGCAATACCCTTCTGACTTGTTTGTGATGAATCTCAGGTTCTTTAGAGTGTATTAGTATATCATCCAAATAAACTATAACACATTCATGTTGAAATTCCCTAAGGACCTCATTAATCAAGTCCTGGAATACAGCAGGGGCATTGCAAAGCCCGAAGGGCATTACCGTGTACTCATAGTGGCCATACCGGGTATTGAAAGCCATTTTCCATTCATCACCCTGCTGAACTCTCACCAAGTTATAAGCACCCCTCAGATCTAACTTGGTAAAAATCTTAGAACCTTTCAGGCGATCAAATAGTTCAGTAATTAGGGGAATCGGATAAGAATTTCTGATTCTTATCTTGTTCAAGCCCCGATAATCAATGCAAGGCCGTAGTGTGCCGTCTTTTTTATCTACAAAAAAAAAACCGGCTCCGGCTGGAGAAGAGGATCTCCTAATAAAGCCTTTGTCTAGATTTTCCTGAATGTACTCCTATAAGACTAAGTTCTCCTTAGTGGATAGAGGATATACATTGCCCCTCGGAGGCATAGTACCAGGTAGGAGATTAATCTTACAATCAAAGGACCTGTGTGGGGGTAAAGTATCAGCCTTCCTCTTATCAAAGACTGCCTTTAAATCCTGGTACTGGGAAGGTATCTGTAAATCTGTGGGCTTGTTAGAGTTACTAGGTGTGTCCACTACGCACAACGGTGAGACTTTCTGTAGACAACCTTTCTGGCAACCCTGACCCCAAGAGACTATTTCACCTTGTTCCCAATCAATAGTAGAGTTATGCTTTTTAAGCCAGGTATACCCCAAAACTATAGGAACTGAAGGGGATGAGATAAGCATGAGAGAAATCTCTTCCTCGTGTAAAATACCAATGGTTAACTTAACTGGTAAAGTTTCACGAGAAATAACAGGATCTGATAAAGGTCTACCATCTGTGGCCTCAACGGCCAAGGGAGTCTCCCTTAACTGAGATGGGATAGAGTGGTTCTTGACAAAGGTTTGATCAATAAAGCTTTCAGCTGCTCCGGAATCTATTAATGCCATAGCTTTAAGTACTCCCTTTTCCCAAGTTAAAGAAACCTGTAATAGTAGCCTATGATCCCTGTAATCATGTGTAGAGGACAAAATAGAAACACCCAAGGCCTGTCCTCTGGAGAAACTTAGGTGCGAGCGTTTCCCGGACGGTTAGGGCAATTTAGGCGTAGGTGACCTCCTACTCCACAATACATACACCGACCCTCCCTTCTCCTATATTGTCTTTCATTCTCTGAAAGGTGAGTGTTACCAATCTGCATAGGTTCTGGGAGAGCTAGAATAGTAGATTCAGAATTCTGAAATGCGGGAGTTAGTCTTAAGGAAGGTCTATAATCATTATCACGAGTGTTCTGCCTCTGTCTCATGCGTTCATTTATACGAGAAATAAATGAAATTAATTCCTCTAAATTTTCAGGAAGATCCCTTGTGGCAACCTCGTTGTAACGGAATGCAGTGTAACAGCATACGATATCCGTTGGTACATCTAGGAAATCCACAGTCAGAGTAGAAAGCAAGGCAATGTTCCCAATCCTCCCAATAACCGGACGAAACACAGTTTGGGAGTCAACTAACTCGGTTTATTCACAGGCAGCATATTTATACAGTTCCCCATGCAAGGGGTTTCCAGACAGTAATTCCAGGGGATTTCTCCCAACATGCACTGTGACTTTCCCAACAGGCCTTGCTGCACGAGAAAGATACTCCCACTAAAATGGACGCTTAAGTGGATTATCTCCTCGTGTAGCAAAACCGACAATTGACATTAAAATACACAATTCACACAATATTCGGTACTTTATAATAATTGAACGTTCGGTAGATAGCTGGGGTCGGAGCGCACACTTTGTGAGAATACCGCTCTGATCCCAGCTGAATTGACCGAACGCCGCACATAATACAGTAAAACATTAAAGAGGGTTTAAAAGTACCGAATAAGTACGGGACATATAATGTACCGAACGCGGGACTCCCGAACGCTCTGGAAGTCCAGCGGTGTTCAAATCATTGAGTAGCCGTTTTCCGTTCCAGGCTCTCGACGACCGAACACCGCTGCAGAGACAAGGGATCCAAGATGGCCGACCGCAGCATGGTCGGTAGTCGAACGACGGCCACCTAGGAGAGCCCTTAATTACCGATTGCAACAATGTTGCAATCGGTTAATTGGTGCCACACGACCTGTGAATGTGTGGTCTACCTGGGGAGTCCACATTCGTACGGCGAACGGCCAGGATAGCCGTGTTTCGACGTATGAATGCTTTGTATGCTGGCAGCATACGGCTGCCAGCATGCGAACGGCCATAGAGCAATACACATACATTTAACGTTATACATTATATTTTCAGCCTACGGACAACCTGTACTGCATGTAGTTCAGAAGTGGCTAGTTTTGCCACAATGCTCCCCCAGAACCAAGCCGGCATACACAGTCTGATCCCAACGGATCGGCTTGGGGATGTCCGGGAGAGTACTCACAGATCACTTCTCGAGTTCAGTCTGTCTGGATAACCCGTCAGCGTTACCGTTTTGTTTTCCTGGCCGGTAATGGATAGTAAAGTCAAAGGGCTGCAGCGCCAAGCTCCAGCGCAGCAGCCTGGCATTGTCTCCAGACACACGGTTTAGCCACACTAACAGGTTGTGATCTGTGAGTAAGGAAAAAGGTTGTCCGTACAAATATGGCTGTAACTTTTTAAGGGCCCACACCACGGCCAGGCATTCTTTCTCGATGGCGGCGTAGCTCACTTCACGAGGCAGCAACTTGCGGCTTAAATAGGCTACGGGGTGTTCTCCGCCATCGGCTCCCACTTGGCTCAGTACTGCCCCCAATCCAAACATTGAAGCGTCTGTGTGAACAAGAAATCTTTTAGTTGGATCAGGAGCAGTTAACACAGGAGCATTAGTGAGAGCAGTCTTGAGTTGTTGGAATGCCTGCTCACACTCTGGGGCCCAGACAACCAGTCGGGGAAGGTTCTTCTTCGTCAGGTCGGTTAGGGGTTTGGCCAGGGTGCTATAGTCAGGGACAAACTTTCTGTAATAGCCGGCTGTCCCTAAGAACGCCAACACCTGGGTCTTAGTCCTGGGGGTAGGCCACTTGGCGACGGCCTCAATCTTGGCTGGCTCGGGCCTCTGCTGCCCACACCCTACACGGTGGCCCAGATACTGCACCTCGGCGATACCTATGTGGCACTTGCTAGGTTTTAGCGTTAACCCGGCCTCCCCAATGCGATCTAGTATCGCCCCTATGTGGTGTAGGTGGTCTTCCCAGGTCTGGCTAAAAACGGCTATATCGTCTAGATAGGCACAGGCATACTCCTGAAAACCGTCCAGTAGTCGATCTACCATCCGCTGAAAGGTAGCCGGAGCGTTTTTCATCCCGAAAGGCATGACCTTGAACTGGTACAGGCCAAACGGGGTGACAAACGCCGACTTGGGGATGGCGTCATCGGCTAGAGGGATCTGCCAGTACCCCATACACAAATCAATGGTAGTGAGATACTGGCCCCGTGCCATCTTATCCAACAGCTCGTCTATCCGGGGCATCGGGTAGGCATCAGACACCGTTTTGTCATTTAGCCTCCGGTAGTCAACACAGAATCGGGTGGTGCCATCCTTTTTAGGTACCAGGACTACCGGCGATGCCCAGGGGCTATCGGAGGGTTCGATAACCCCTAGCTGCAACATTTCGTCTAGTTCGGCTTTCATATGGGTACGGACGGATTCCGGAACCCTATATGGAGCCTGGCGCATAGGTAGCTGTCCCGGGGTCTCCACTCGGTGGGTGGCTAGCGGAGTGTACCCAGGTAAATTGGAGAAGGTAGTCCCCTTTGCTACAATCAGCGCCTGTACCTGGGCACGCTCCTGGGGGCTTAGCCGCTCCCCCAGCTGAACTCCCCGGGAGGGCTCTATCTGTTCCTCGGGTTCTAGTAGGTCGGGTAAGGGTAGATTTTCCTGATCCTCTACGGAGGAGGCACATATTGCCGTCACATCCTCTATCCTCTCATGGTAGGGCTTGAGCATGTTCACGTGGAGCATGCGTCTCTTCCCTACCCCTGAGCAGGGGCCGATCACATAGGTAGTGTCGCATCGCTGCTCCACTACCTGGTATGGGCCTTGCCAGATGGCCTGCAGCTTATCTGTGCGGACTGGCTTTAAGATCAAAACCTTCTGTCCCACCTGAAAGCTGCGGTCCCTGGCTCCTCTATCGTACCAGCGGCGCTGGCGTTGCTGGGCCGCCTGGAGGTTGGTGTGTACAGCCTGAGTCAGCGCCTCCAGACGGTCCCTGAACTCCAGGACGTATGACACGATAGGGGTTTCGTTAGTGGTACTCTCTCCCTCCCAGTGTTCCCTAATCAAGTTCAAGGGTCCTCGCACCCTCCTCCCAAATAGTAGTTCAAACGGGGAGAATCCTGTCGACTCCTGGGGGACCTCTCTATAGGCAAAGAGTAGGTGAGGTAGAAACCTCTCCCAGTCTTTGTGGGTCTCCCCGAACGTCCGAAGCATCTGCTTCAGCGTCCCGTTGAACCTCTCACATAGCCCGTTGGACTGGGGGTGGTAGGCGGAATTAACTATTGGCTTAATGCCACACACCTTCCACATATGTTGGGTAACTTCGGCCGTAAATTGGGTACCTCGGTCCGAGATTATCTCTTGGGGAAAACCTACTCGGGAAAATACCTTCATTAATGCTTCTGCTATGGTCTCAGCGTGGATATTAGAGAGGGCCACGGCTTCGGGGTATCGGGTGGCGTAGTCCACTATAGTTAGGATATATCTTTTGCCAGAGGGACTGGGTTTTGGCAGGGGACCTACGATATCCACTGCTACTCGGCTGAAGGGTTCTGCTATGATGGGCAGGGGGCATAGCCTGGCTTTGTGACGATCCCCTCGTTTACCTACACGTTGGCAGACGTCGCAGGAGGTGCAATATTGGCGCACATCCTGAGAGATCCCGGGCCAGAAGAAGGCATGGGTCAAACGGTATCGGGTACGGGTCATCCCTAGGTGTCCTGACAAGGGGATGTCATGAGAAATTCGCAGCAGCTCCTGTCTATACTTCTGGGGTACCACTAGCTGTTTATTAGTTAAGGTGACAGACCCCCCCACATCTTTTGCCGTGACACGGTATAGCAACTCTCTTTCCCAGATGAACCGCTCCCCCTCTAACCCTGCTTGGTCGGTTTGTGCCCGGTCCCTATATACTTGGAGAGTGGGATCGGTCTGGACTTCGGCCGCAAAGGTAGTCGGGGTATCCCAGGACATGGGGGTCAGTTGGGGAACATGGTCTCTTACCTGAGCCTCAGAGTGCATTGGTGTAGCCGTGGTGCGAGCCTGTTGCCGGGTGGTTACGGGAAGGGCTTCCTGGTACGGAGCCTGGGGAATAAAAGCGGAAGTCATTTGGCCCAAGTCATTCCCCAGTACAACATCGGCAGGTAAATTCTGCATCAGCCCCACTTCTACGGTCCCCTCTCCCACACCCCAATCCAAATGAACTTTGGCAGTAGGTAGCCGGTATACTGCTCCCCCGGCCACCCGTACTGCCACGGAGCCGCCAGTGTGGGTTGCGCCTGGTACCAAATGGGGCGCAACCAAAGTTAAAGTGGCTCCCGAATCCCGGAGCCCTTGCACCTCCTTCCCCTCCAGGGTCACTAGCTGCCGATGATGTTGTCGGTTGTCGGTGGCTCGGACTGACATTACTTCGTGCAGCACCCCAAGAGGCTCCCCAATTTGAGCGCTCAGCAATTCTTGGGTGGCGGGTGCTACCTGGTAATGGTGCGCAGCAGCCCTGGGTGCCAAATTTTGTCGCACCTGGTTCCAAGCTTGTCGGCTCCGGTTTTGGGTGCACTCTCGAGAAATGTGCCCCCACTGCTTGCAGGTGTGACACTGAATGTTAGCCCGGCCGTTGTATCGGGAAGGGGTTGGTGGAGTATTCAGTGCCGGCCTGTGCGGGGGTGCGGTGGGGCCGGTAGGGATAAAATTATTGGGTGGCCCGGTAATCCGAGGGAGAGTCTTATTTTGGGCACCGTGATGCCTCCGGGCATCAAAATGCTGATCCGCCAATTTAGCGGCTTCAGGTAGGGTGAGTGGTTTCCGGTCTCTCACCCATTCTTGTGCTTCTGGGGACAAACCATTAAAAAACTGTTCCAGCAGCATTAACTGCCTCAACTCCTCCATGTTAGTCGCGTTGCTGGCCTGTATCCAGCCTAGTGATGCTTGGTCCAGCTTGTGCGCCCATTCTGCATGAGAATCTTTCTCAGGCTTGCGCAAGCCCCGGAACTTCCGCCGGTATGCCTCTGGGGTAATAGCATACCTCTCTAAGATCGCCCTCTTTACTTTAGGGTAATCCTTACTGTTCTCTCGGGGTACAGCACGGTAGGCTTCAGACGCCCTACCCGATAATTTGCCTGCCAGCAGCGGCACCCATGTTGCGGGTTCCAAATCGTGCAAATCGCACAGCCGCTCAAAGTCCTGCAAATACCCATCGATTTCGTCCTTTTCTTCACAAAACGCTTTAAATGCGTGATGTGGGACTTTGGGCTTTACCTGTCCGTAGGTGGAGGCAGTAACAGACTCTGCCCTAGGCGGGGTCGCTGGTGTGCTGGTCGCCATCAGATAATCCTGTACATCCGATACCATCACGGTCAGTATTTCCAGCGGTACTGGTTGCGGTAAGAACTCCAACCTGGTTCGTAGCTCTTTTGGGAATGGGGTCTCTTCCTTGGCTGGTGGGGGTGTAGCGCTGCGGGCTCTGTCTCCCTCCATCAGTTCAGCGATCAGCACAGCCTTAGATTTGTTGCTGGCTATCTTACCCCTGGCTTCCAGTAGCTCTTTTAAAGTCTGTCGTTTTAGTATGGTATAATCAATCTCCATACGAATTGCCCTTGCTTTCCTTGTTCGGTAGTTCCAGTTTACACGAACGCTGCTTTTTCGGCTGTAAGGTTCGGATCCCGTCGCTTGCCACCAATTGTAACGGAATGCAGTGTAACAGCATACGATATCCGTTGGTACATCTAGGAAATCCACAGTCAGAGTAGAAAGCAAGGCAATGTTCCCAATCCTCCCAATAACCGGACGAAACACAGTTTGGGAGTCAACTAACTCGGTTTATTCACAGGCAGCATATTTATACAGTTCCCCATGCAAGGGGTTTCCAGACAGTAATTCCAGGGGATTTCTCCCAACATGCACTGTGACTTTCCCAACAGGCCTTGCTGCACGAGAAAGATACTCCCACTAAAATGGACGCTTAAGTGGATTATCTCCTCGTGTAGCAAAACCGACAATTGACATTAAAATACACAATTCACACAATATTCGGTACTTTATAATAATTGAACGTTCGGTAGATAGCTGGGGTCGGAGCGCACACTTTGTGAGAATACCGCTCTGATCCCAGCTGAATTGACCGAACGCCGCACATAATACAGTAAAACATTAAAGAGGGTTTAAAAGTACCGAATAAGTACGGGACATATAATGTACCGAACGCGGGACTCCCGAACACTCTGGAAGTCCAGCGGTGTTCAAATCATTGAGTAGCCGTTTTCCGTTCCAGGCTCTCGACGACCGAACACCGCTGCAGAGACAAGGGATCCAAGATGGCCGACCGCCGCATGGTCGGTAGTCGAACGACGGCCACCTAGGAGAGCCCTTAATTACCGATTGCAACAATGTTGCAATCGGTTAATTGGTGCCACACGACCTGTGAATGTGTGGTCTACCTGGGGAGTCCACATTCGTATGGCGAACGGCCAGGATAGCCGTGTTTCGACGTATGAATGCTTTGTATGCTGGCAGCATACGGCTGCCAGCATGCGAACGGCCATAGAGCAATACACATACATTTAACGTTATACATTATATTTTCAGCCTACGGACAACCTGTACTGCATGTAGTTCAGAAGTGGCTAGTTTTGCCACACTCGTCTAAGATCGCATCTGATAATCCATTCATAAATACGTCCATATAGGTTTGTTCATTCCACTTGACCTCTGCCGCCAAGGATCTGAACTCTAGCGCATAATCCACAAGGGTTAGACTATGCTGTCTAAGACGTAATAGTAATCTAGCTGCACTGGCCTTTCTCCCTGGGGGATCAAAAGTCCTCCTAAAAGTAGTAATAAAGGCATTATAGTTATAGACTACTGGATTATCATTTTCCCACAAAGGGTTAGCCCATCTAAGAGCTTTGTCAATGAGTAGCGAGATTATGAATCCAACCTTCGCCCTGTCAGTAGGGTAGGCACAGGGTTGTAATTCAAAATGAATTCCTATCTGGTTTAGGAAACCTCGACAGGTATCCGGAGAACCGCCATACCGTAAAGGGGAAGTAACACGGGAAGAAGTTCCCACTGTGGCTACCTCTAGGCCTGTGTTAGCAAGAGAGATGGATGGAGTACGCATCTCCTCTGCTTGATTACTCGGATGGGATAGTAATGCTTGCAGCGCTAGGGCCATTTGGTCCATTCTATGGTCCATGGCTTCAAACCTCGAGTCAGGAGAACCAAGCTGAGCGTTTGTACCTGCAGGATCCATGGCCCTGTCATAATGTCAGGATCGAAACAGGGATCCAACACGCAGAGTACGAACAGGAGAGATGTACGTATACCGGACCTTAGAATGGCCGGACTAACGTAAGGAGAAAGCAAAGAATGGTCAGAGACAAGCCGAGGTCGAGGGAACGAGAGAACAGGTAAGCGAGAGACAAGCCGAGGTCAAAGGACACGAGAGGTAAACAGGAACGATAGTACAAGCCGAGTCAAAACCAAATAGAACAATATACATAAGAGCACTGAGGGAACAGACAAGCTAGAACCACGACAGGGCAATGAACCATTACACACATCCCTCTTTTATACCCTGGTTCTTTAATTGATGACTCCGCCCTTGCCGAGCCCTGATTCGTTGTTCCGAACTAGATTGACAGGTCGGGATGTGATTGCCGTCATGACGTCGGCTCCTGAGCGTCGTGTCATAAAAGGAAGCAGGGCTATCGCGGCCGGCGTGAGAATGACTATGAGAGCTGTGAGGATTGGATGAATCAGCCCCCCTGAGAGAACGGCCGTCGGGAAGTCTAACCTCCTCCGAGGTAGAGACTTCAGGTACCCTGACAATCGGTTGGCCCTAAGTGCATGGGCCACCTAATGGGCCACCTCAGTATGCGGGCCCCGGTGCAACCGCAATGGCTGTACCAGCGGTAGTTCTGCCACTGATTTTGACACATACATAGGCAATGGCTGGAGTAAGTTTATTTGCTTTTTCTCATATTTTTTTTTAATTACTCCATGCCCCCCAGAAAAAAAACATCTGATGTAGCAGAGACACCTTTAATGAAGATACAGTTAATCGAATGACTTCGGTCATAGCAAAACACAACAAAAATGTTGCAACTAAAATGACAGAAATAACATTTACAGCAAATATTAGCATTTATGGATTAGTTACAATGAATATTCATTTTTTACACCCCTCACCCACAATTCCAAATAATATTTAAAATGTTCCAGCATGGGTGAACGCAGGTGTAATAGCCAATTTGTAGCATTCATTCTCCAGTATAAAACCTCTTTAATAGAGCGAATATCAGGTGACCGACTTGGGACTTTATTATATGTATTTGTGAATTCTGTATGGACTTTAATTGAACACATTTAGTTTTTACCCTATTTTCCTCTGGTTTATATGTCATTTAATTGTTTCTGTCTTATATCAGTTCCTGATCTTTTTTTTTTTTTTTTTTTTTTTTTTTTTTTAAATTCTTTATTTTTGTGGTGCAAAGATTAACACATTTTCTTGTAATGCCCCAACAGCAGTAACAAGATTTGTAAGATACACATATTAACAGATTCGAGGCATATGCGATCACTGCACATATTTTTTGTTAGGTAGTAAATTTACAGGCTAGTCGATTATGTCTGTGTTAAAGAGAAGACAAATAAGGTATTCAACTTGAGCTGGAGATAGTGTTGGTAGCATGCTTCTTCTGATTATGCACATTTTAACATATATAATCAAGCTTGACATTACAGGTACATGAGTGATCTATTTAAGACTTATATCCTGGCTTAACTGTACATTGCTAAAAGGAAAGCTGTTTGTAAAGTACGCTGATATTGCAGATCACAGAGTATTCAGGCTAGTTCTGGTACCGGCTACTTTTTATAGCGATATTTGTGGCTTTTCTTTAGTGTGAGCTGGTCTATGACACCTGTAACAGGCTAGTCAGTTTGGGTAAGTGGGGTGTGTATGTAAGGTTAACGTGTTCTAAAGTGAACTATCTATGTAAGCCTGGTTGAGTATCGTTGCTTATTCGGTTAACCCCTAGGTTGCCCCTGTGCAGAGTACTGTGCACCTTGCCTCCTGTCAGCGACTAAGAAGGAGTCGAAGGCTCTTTTGGCCCTTGATACGAAACGATAAGAGAAAACGTCAAAAATAACATAACATAAGGTTGTAACAGAAATGTGCATCTTGGTGTGGAGGGACATGATAGAGCATCTCAATGCCTATTGCGGGATGGAGACCCATGTTTTTGAGGCATGTAGGTGATGTGCTGATGGTGGAGTGAATTCACCCTGTTATATCTAATCAGTCTGCCCTAAGTTAGGTCAGATGAAATGTAACCATTATAATGACCAGTATGCGGAAGGTAAGGGCAATGGGGTCGACTGTGATAACCTAATTATGGCTTATGGGTGGTCGTAGTTGGGTACATGCATCAAGTAAATAAAAATGCATCAAGTAAATAAAAAAGTACATACATCAAGTAAATATAACAGTTAGAGCTATAAGCGGGTACAATTTGCTAAGTGAGGCTTAATTAATACCATGCAATAGAAAGAACAAAAACATAACAATAATTAGGTCTATGATTGGGGGAGCACATCATAGGTGCGGTACTGCTCAGTCCAGGTGTCTCTGTTCCTTGTGTGCCAACCCTGGAAAAAGCTCTGGGTTGGTGATTGTGTTGAAGTTGGCTTTCAGTGGTCGTGAGTGCTGGATTGAGCTGTTAGAATTCAACCTCCATATGCGTGCTGGTTGTTAGGACCGGCGGTCCATGCGGTCACCCGTCTCCGTTCAAGTGGTGATGATCTTTTTTTTTTTTAATCAGTTTTACCGATTGTTGTTACCATTATTTGAAAAACTACATGTTTATAATAGGTTTTATAATTCCTACTCCAAAGGAAGAATGACTATTAATTGTCTATGATTCCATTTTTACACGTCTCTTTAAAGGGAACTTCTGCCTAGCCGTAATGCAGATTTAAACCAAATAATTATAATAAGGGAACATTATGCACTGCAAGACACCTGCTGCCTCAAAATGAGCTGTTTGCAAGTACTTTGTGCTGGAACCTGGGAATATTGTTCTCTGTTGATGGGATCATGATTTGCTTAGAGGCAGAAGCACCTTTAGTTGCTATCAAACACTTCCATGCATCACCCGAAGTGCACAATACCCAAAGCTTTGCAAGCCAAGAGCCGTGCAGAACCTTGCTGTGAGCATTTAATTACTTGGTGTATAAAATATCAGCTGTAATAAAAAGCCTGTATCTTAGAGCCTCCCAGAGCAAAAAAGCAGATCCATCGATATTTACTTCCATGCAACACTAGTCATGAGCTAGTGAGCACTGGTTTATGGAGACTGAGTGCACGGAAGCTGCAGTCTTTTAGAAATGTAATCTCTCCAAAAACAAAATGACAGGGGAATAAAATACCACTAAAGGTTTCCAGAGCTGTGCATTACTCTTTTATTTTGTCCTCCAGAAAATGTCACACGAGCAATACCGAACACATTGTGGAAATGTACTATTTGAGAGATTAGCTATATCGTATAAGTGGAAGAGATAGAGAACATGAGGGCATTGGTGGGTGAATATTGTGGACCTTCTTGAAAGGACCAACAGCATTGTATATACGCTACTCCAGGTGTTTGCAACCTTTGGCCCTCCAGATGTTGTTGACTACATTTCTCATAATGTTCCTACAGTCATAATGATCTGAAAGGGTCAGTCAGTGAAGAGTCAAGATTCAACAGGGCCCTAGGCAAGTTATTGGTTTG
This sequence comes from Pelobates fuscus, assembly GCF_036172605.1. Taxonomy (NCBI): domain Eukaryota; kingdom Metazoa; phylum Chordata; class Amphibia; order Anura; family Pelobatidae; genus Pelobates; species Pelobates fuscus. The sequence goes on along the minus strand of NC_086323.1, from coordinate 99,874,519 downwards.
GGAACCCCACTCCAATATTCACAAAGGGTGGTGCATGGGAACAAGTAAATTGATGCTTTTGGGCCCCTGCCTAACCCCTGTGCCCTAGGAGGCCACCTAAGGTTGCTTTATGGTTAATCCTGCTCTGGTGTCAGGAGAGATGCAGACTACAAAATCAGGAGTGCCAAAGGTTGTCCTACGCCTGCTCTACTCTCTTGCATTCTGTAGATTAGTAGAAACCAGTGTCATTTACAGAATAACATTGATTGTTCATTTTACTTAATATCTACATATCAAGATAAAAGAGATATGCAATTTACTGATCAGCCACAACATTTAAACCACTGACAGGTGAAGTGAATACCATTAATAATATAGTTACAATGGCTTCTGTCAAGGGGTGGGATATATTATGTAGAAAATGAATTTTCTGAGTTGGAAACAGGAGAAATCTAACAAAATTATCCACGTGACTTTTACAAGAGCCAAATAGTGATGGCTGGATGATTGGATCAAAGCATCTCCAAAACGGCAAGTCGTGTGGGGTGTTTTCAGTATGAAGTGGTTAGTACTTACCAAAATAGTTGCAAGGAAGGAAAACCGGTGAACCGCCACGAGGGTCGAAGGCTTATTGATGCATGTGGGGAGCAAAGGCTAGCCTGTCTGTTCCGATCACACAAAAGAGCTATTGTAGCTCAAATTGCTGAAAAACACAATGCTGTCCGTGGTAGAAGGTTCTCAGAACACACATTGTATCGCAATTTGATACATATTGGTCTGTGTAGCTGCAAACCTGTTAGATTGCCCACGATGACCCCTGTAAACCTCCAAAAGTGCCTTTAACAGGGACGTGAGCATCAGAACTAGACCAATGAGCAATGGAAGAAGATTGCCTGGTTTGATGAAGCACGTTTTCTTTTAGATCAGGAGGAAGGCCAGTTGCATCATTAACCTGGGGAAGAGATGGCAGCTGGGTGCTCTATGGGAGGAAGGCAGGCCGGTGGAGGCAGTCTTATGTTCATGGGCAATGTTCTGCTGGGAAATCTTGGATTCTGGCATTCATGTGTATGTTACTTTGACACATACCACCTACCTAAAGATTGTTGCAGACCACATTCACCCCTTCATGGCAATGGTGTTCACTGATGACAGTGGCTTCTTTCAACAGGATAATGCACCTGCAAATATTGTTTAGGATCAGTTTGAGGAACATGACAAAGCGTTCAAGGTGTTACTTTGGCTTCCAAATTTCCCAGATTCCAATCCAGTTGAGAAGCTGTGGGATGTACTGGAACAACAAATCCATCCATGGAGGCCCGACCTTGCAACTTTAAGGACTTAAAAGGGTCTGCTGCTAATGTCTTGGTAGCAGATCAGATACCACTGGACATGTTCATATATTTTGTAGAGTCCATGACTTGACACATCACAGCTGTTTTGGCAGCACGGAGGGGACCTACATCATATTAGGTAGGTGGTTTTAATGTTATGGCCGATCAATTAAGTTATTTACAAAGCTCCAATGTATCTTCAAGTAGTGGAATTCCTCTGAATATAGTAAAAATCACAAATCATATCTAAATTTGACCCAGATTTGCAATTCATATATTTATTACATTTAGTTTAGATGGAAATATTGCCCACAGTTAATTCATAAAAATGGGGCAAACTGAATTATACAAATAATCCATTCCAAATGCAGGATATTTCTATGTTTATCATGTACTGAGTAGCATCTGAATTGCCCTTGAGTTTTTCATGATGTTACATTCCAAATGGATCTCTGGGTCCTTAATGTTGACTGATACATAAGCATTTTCCAACAAACCAACCAAAATCAGCAATCAATTCTGTTTGTTTTACAGTCTACAACAATAAAAAAAATAAAAGATTTACTAGTAACCAGGTCTGTTTCTGTATTCATTCTAAATTGAAATCTGCCATATTCTTTCAGATTGTACATGGTCTTGACAGAAACAAGGTGCTTCTGATCAAAGTAAAGGTAAAAAGATAAACCATTAAAATATTTAATGTGATCTTTTATTTTCAGCCATATTAAATAATGACTGGATTCCATTAAAAGCACAATCTAAGACTCACATGCCAAACACACACTAATAGTTATAAAACATCAGTCATCCTTCTATTAATGCTTCTTTAGAATACCAATTTTAAGTAATAAAAATATAGGGATTTGGTGACACTATATGGTCATACTGTATTAAGTCCACCAGTACATCCAAGTATCACAATATCAATTGGAGTTTTTTACATTGTGATAGACTTAAAGGCAGGCACTATAATAATTCCATATCATTGAATTGGTTATAGTTTCTGCAGTACCCTGGCACTGTCCTTCCATTCAATGTTAAACCATTTTCTAGCAGTTTAGCTCTAAGAAAGGATCTCTGACCACCCATAGTCCAGATATAATAGGAGCTGATGCTAAGGCAGAGATTGCATACTTCCTTCTAATCATACCAATTCATATTAACAATGGGCACACTGATAGGCTTAAAGCCGTCAGCTGACACTCTCAGCCAACCACAGCCACTCATTGCTGAGCATTAAAACTATTTAATGCTCCGTTGCTCCTGCTCTGGGTGGCGGTTTCCTTACTAATTCTCGACTAAAACAAACACTTACTGACCTGAAACCAGCACCGGACACCAGGGGACAACGCAAGCTACCCGTTAATGCCAAACATAATGCTTTTCGGATCAGCCTCACACACGCGACATCTGCGGCCTGCAAGCCTGGCTAGAGTGGGAGAGACGGCCGCTCTCCCGCCGCGGCAATTAACAGGGACGCCCGAGAAAGGTACCCGTTTCCCCCCCCACAGACCGGCGGGGGTTATCCCGGTCCATAATGTGACAAGCAAAACTTACCTAACGACAACAGATCCCACGAGGCTCAAGATGGCCGCTGAAAATCTCGCTCTGAGTGGTGAGGGGTCGGCTACCCGTGACTGGGAAACCAAATTCCTAAAGGCATTTGATCAGATCTGCCAGCGGTTCTGGAGGAGAGTGGAGGCAAGGAGTCGACGTCTGATTACACCCGCTCTCAAGGCGCAACCTCTGAACAGAAAGCTGGCTCGGCGACCTATTAGCTGGCATAGATCTAAGAGGCTAAGTGCACCAACTTACAGACCCAACAGGAGGAGGCCCCACCGCCGCCCGAGATCCCGAAAATCACGCCTCACAGCGACACGACGGCGGATCCCTCCAGGGGAGACAAAGGCCCCCGCTGCGACCCAGGCGGGAGACGGTGAGAGGGGCTGGAGCATTCAATGGCCTAACGGAAAAACCCCTTCCCACAGCCCCAACAACTTGCAGCACTCACCAGATTCGCGGGACTGTGCCCATCCCATGGAGGGCATCGGCTGAGCTGTGCCTGAGGGACACCCAGATCATACCCTGCACTCAGTGGGGAAAAGGGACATGACATACAGGATCCACATTTAAGGGACGCTATCCTGCCTTCTATGCTTCAGTCATAGCTACTGTTATGTTTGCTTAACTAATGCATATGGCTGCCCACGGTTTCATAAGGCCTAGACAGTCCGGACATACAGGCATCCTACTCCCCATAAATTCTGAAATGTGTAGCCTGGGTGTCATGTCAAACTACTAGTGTATTAAGTCGTTTCTTGCATTTTTGATTTATAACCTAGCTCATAATTCTTAATCTGACAAGCACTTTCCTAGAACCTTTTGGTCGCTGTTTATGTTGTTTTTTTTTTTTAGTTAATCTGAATCTAGCATGTCACACTTCTACACACCTTAGTCATGCGAGTCATTAATTTCATATGTGTCAGTTCACTGGCCCACCCAGCACGATACCTAGCCTGATTTAAGCTAGCTAACGACACATGATATCAACTAATAGACAGCACTAGGATTACTCAGCTTGTTTTAGTTTCTCTTGTTCTAAGGCTTATACTTTTATTTTAATTGTCTAGATCTTCTCCTATGCTAACTAAGCGTTATATGATCGTTCACTCTAGACATGACTAAACAGCATGTTATATTTAACATTTACTTAATAAGCAAGCTAATATATTGACAGTTTATATTTTTATTTTGTGATTTAAGCCTCAGTCCATAACCTGGGTGCAAAGCTTGTCATTCTTATTCATTACTATTAAGTGTAACACAAGACCTGCAAATCACATTTTAAGCATTAATGTACTTTTTCATGTTACTCAAAGTTTTACGCATATCTAACCTACCATGTCATAGTATACTAAAAACAAAAATGTACAAAGATAATGCAGTCCTTTAATCTTAATGTCAGTATGCTGAGACGATTTTTATATTTGTTCGTATGCTTTTCCTGACAATGTTTTACCCACAGTCAAGCTTGTTTATATAAAAATTTGTGCAGACTTAATCTATGCCATATATCTGTCAACCACGAATGGCCGGTATCTGCTATTGTGGCACTACCAGCATATATGTCTAATTCTTCATGCACTCAAAAATAAAGAATTTAAAAAAAAACAAAAAAACTATTTAATGCTGAATTGATGGATAGTGACAGGCACTCCAGACACTATAACTACTTCAATGAGATAAACCAGTTACAAGCCTACCATGCATTGTGGCTATATGGGTGTACCAATCCCCATATTTTAAATTAAAGTAATCGAAGGCACCATCATCCTAAGTGCATAAACAAAAGATACATAAGGTTACAGGAAAAAAAAATAATAATTAAACAGTATCAGTATCGTATAGTGAAAACCTCAGCTTAAGTTACCATGTGATTGGCGGCAGAATCAGGTGCCTAGAAGACTTTCCTTAGTTCCCCCATGCAGATTCCATGCCAGTCATTGCACGGAGTGCGTTAACTGCAGACTATGAAATAGAGCAACTAATCTCCAGCATCTTGCAGTTTGACGGTGTCATGGTAACTTGTCAGAGAAGGCTATACAATTATGGAAAATTACATGATCAGCTGAATAATCTTGTCTGTATACAATGAGGAGTTAAAGAATGGGGACAGGTTTACCTGCGGTGCAGAGCCATGATACCCACAGCAGAACCAGAAACTGCTGCTGTTTTTTGCAAATGGGCTCAAGTTTAAAAACTAATGCATTTAAATAGATAGATAGACAGACAGACATGAAACCAAACAGGTTGTACTTACCTGAACATGCGTGCATTAAATGGGTGCTACTGGGACCAATTCATACAACATACCACACCCAGTGCACCCATTAATTCACCAAAAAACTATTTCAAAGCTCACAGAATGCAAGTTTTATTTTTTTTAAACGCAGGCTAATGTGAGCGTGGCACTTGCCACAAATACGCATTAGGTTCACCCATCAACTGATATCGGAGGAGCCTGACGCAGCACTGAGGTACTTCGGTGCTGGAATCAGGTAAGTGTTTAAAGGGTTATTTACCCTGTCATGGCTGATGGGGGGAGGTGTCGTGTGGAGTCAGAGGGACACTTTAGTGTTAGGAATATAGTTTTGTATTCCTAACATTATAGTGCTTCTTTAATATGTTGGTTTACAACGTGACCCAAGAAGAGATCTGACTGGAATTGGAAGCTATAAACTGTGCTTTTGCCTTCTTTTGGATCAACAGCAGAAACAGATGTGAGAAAACCTGAACTTTATGGATGCAGTCTTTTTTCAGCCTGTGTAACTATGTAACATAACTTACATCCATATTAGCCTACCTACATGCGCACACAAACACTAATCCTCAAACGCGCACACATGTACACAGCCGAATGCTTGCACACACAAACATTTATATATGCGCAAATTCACCTTCAAACAGCCTGACCACCATGGAGAGCAGATGTGCTTTGGAGGAGCTCCTCTATGGCCCAGCAACTAAAAGCATGATTAAACCTAAAATAGCTCAAGACTGGGCAAACCAAGCGAAGCCCCTTGCCTCCAACTCACTGACTAAGCAGAGAAGCGGACAAAGACCCGTTGTGAAACTTGTAGCTCCACCTTGGCTGTTGCGGCCTGGTGCACGCTGGGCGGGGGTCGCGGCCGAACCCTTGGACCGGAGAAGCCAGAATGATGCCAGTCACTTGTCAGGGTCCCGTTTCTCCCCCCTTTTGGACCGGGCGGGTGATCCCGGTCCACCCCAGGAAGGTTACCCAGCTCACACAGAAGCGCGCTGGGCGACAGGGGAAAGCGGAACCTCACCAAACATGGCTGACGCGGCGTGGCCTCCACGAACCAGCGCTGACCAAGACGACATTCTCACCAGGCTAGACCGGCACTTCACAAATTTTTGGCGGCAACTGGAACGGCGAATGAGATGTCCTGCCCCTCCACCAGCGAATACTCACCGCCTACCACGAAATTCCCCTCCCAAGCCCTCAGCTCCACCAGCGGATAAAGTCCCAACATGTGTGGCCATTCCCCTGGCCACACAGGGGAATACAAATAAGGTCACAGCCGCAGCCAGAGAAGTGGAAAGGGACCCCAAAAGCGACTAAAGAATTGACCTACCTGCTCGCAATCGGGGGCGTTGCCATGCAGTGTGACTACTCGAAGTTGGACTGTGCTGTACCCCTGGCTGGCATAGGCTGACCGGGGCTCCGGGACTGAGCTGTGAGTAAGGCCTTTGGCCGCTCGCTATCACAACATGGCGGTGTTGTCGGAAACCCCAGTATTATCTGCCAGGCTTAACTAACACACGCACACCTAATGGGTGGGGGCCTCCTCGGGGCATACGCTAGAACACATCTTACTGTTTATACTGTTTAAACCCTTACCTTAGGCCTAACAACCTATTACTATCAAATGGGCAGACCATACACACCAATCCTCAGCCCATACGCAATATACATTAACTCTTCCAAGCCATACGACCAATAATTTAGTCAGTTCAATTTCATGCTTATCAAAAATGATAAACAAAGCTAATGAGGCCGCTTAAGCATAAATGTGTCTAAGACAGGATGTAACTTTTCATGCAACTACCATGTCTTATGCCTTGTTCAGTTAAACCATTAAGGCTAAATGTTGAATGACCTAAGGGCAGTAAATGTTGAACCCTGTTTGTGCATAGAAACAAAAAAAAAAGAAAATGTGCGACTACGCATGCCACTATTAAACTCTTTCATATGTTGATATGTGTTGATACACGCTGTTGTGGCGTTTGTGGAAACTTTCTACTGACCCGCACAACAAAAATAAAGAATTAAAAAAAAAAAAAACATACAAACATGCTCCCATACTCAATCACAAGCACAAACCCCATATAAATTCACACAAGAATCTTTATGCATTCTTACGTGCTCGTGCAAGAAAACTAGCAGCCAAATAAAACGACCTTCACACGCCAAATGAAATAAGATCTGGATCACTATATTGGCCTGGCTGCAATAGAAAAAGAATCATTGCATTTCTGCAGACAGCCTTTGTACAGAATTTCACAGGTTCCTTAGAAGGCTGGATCTTCTTTATGTAGGAACACAAACTGGTGTTCTTGATATGGTCCACACTGTACATAGTTTATACATGTTGCATGTGAGATTCTCCAGGCATGCAAACATTATCACTAACAAAGGGCTGGGGAATGAAAGAGTCATAAATAGAATCACGTGTGGAAGAATATCTGAGTTGAATGTTCTACAAACGTTGCAGTCAAAGAATTTAATTAAAATGGAGCAACTGTGTGTGATGCAATACCTATTTATGTTTAACTATAGTTATAAGGAGGGATGCAGATCAGTTTGGTCTGAAGAGTGAGTAAGAAAAGAAAGAAAGAGTAAATCATTGTCTTTCAAGGTAATCTTGCTGTTGTAATTGTAGCGTTGATTTTTTTTTTAACTAACTGGCTATTGTAATCAAAATGGTTACTATGGTGGTTCAGTGACTTTGTTCCTTAATATTTAGACAGTATAAAAGAAAACTGCTTTGCTGTTTGTTTTATTTTTCATAAATAGAAAAAGATAGCAAAATCAGCTATTCACGTTCTGCATTTTCATTTCACTAATTGCACTTGGGAGGATATGAACATGGCTAATGCATAGACGTATTTATTTGTGCTTGGTTTCTTTTGCACCAGATACTATGGCTGCATTACAAATCTCTTTCATATTCTCACTACACAGGCTCTAGAGATTCGTGTAAAGCACCTGCCGATAAATAAATAATATTCTTTATGCTCTTTGTGCATAGAGAAAGAGTATGTTCGTGACCTGAGAGTGGAATTAAGAGGAGGCATCTCAGCATCACTGAAGAGTAAAGGGAACGAGGACAGAAGTGGCGTAGAAAATGTTAACACAGATATGTCTTTTACACCCATGCAGGGCATAGGATCCAGTGCCAGGGTAAGCTGGAGAGAGCTCTAGAAAAAAATATTTACCAGGTTTGAACAGACTCTAGAGTCACACTACAAAGAGGATGCCATAAAATGCTTTTGATCCAAACACTTACAATAAATTATTTAATATTCACTTTAACCCCTTAAGGACACATGACGTGTGTGGCATGTCATGATCCCATTTTATTCCAGAAGTTTGGTCCTTAAGGGGTTAAACACATAGGATTCAGAATATGGACAGACTTCATGGTGTTCTATTAAACACACCTAGCAATGTCAATATGTTTAGGTTTAGTTTTACGATCTAATGTTTAAAGCTCATCTTTTTACCACAGGCGCAGGCCACTGGAATTGTATATATGTACTGCTATATCTCTGCGCCTCTTACCTCGCTAACCCATGGCTCCTACTAGTGCAGTATCAGCTTGAGAGTGGGGCCTGCTGACACTTAAAAATGCTCTCCCATTTATTGTAGCATTAGTTCATTCGGAATGGCCCTTTAACGCGACTGCTTAACATTGTTTTAGGCTACTCCTTCTTAGTGAAATAGCACTCTAGCATAGCTACTTATGGGATGACACTCGACACTGCAAACAGAGTCTGGAGATGTTTCCACAGCATGTAATTTAGACAGCAGGGCCACCAGCTTAAATATTCTATAGAGCCCACGCTTTGTATAATGCAACTTAAGCCTGTAAGGGGCGACCATCATTCAAGTATGTTACATCTTAAGTGGTGCTGAAGCTGCCTCCTCACTGTTTTATATCGTTATATGGCATGGCTAGCTGTCCTTAGTCTGACCAGTCTGATTAACGTGTTCATTATATATACACTCGCGATTTCTATACTTACCTAACTAGCATGCTCCAATCTTGATCCTCTTGTCTTTAAAAATATAAAATTGTGCAATGTTCCTTTATACCCCATTGTTATGTATGTTTTGAATTACGCAAGTGGACTGCCTTTGGGGTACCACATGCCTGTATGTTATCCTCATATGCACTGCAAAAAAAAAATAAAAAACTCTTGATTCCTCCTTCTTGAGGTGTTGGTCCCTCACTTGGCTGGGGCTAAGCAGAGAAAGAGAGAAACAGTGTCTGGGCCTCCTCCCAACAGTGCAGACATTGGGTACCTCATCCCAACTATCAGGCTAATTGCTCTTCCCAATAGTTGCTGGAGAGAAGATGCACCATACACTGCCTGAATATTATCAACTGGATGAATAGGGAGAAAAACTGCTCTACTGTTATGAGTGAAGGCCACCCTGAAGACTTGTGTGGCATTCAGTGTTTAAATGTAGCTGTTATCACCAAGTCTTGTACTGGACAGGTGAGGCTGAAAATTGATCCTTCTACAAAATTCATAACCAACAGGAAGAGGTTAGCAATATTTTATATCCCAGAACCCAAACATTTTTCCACCCAGATTGTGATAGATTAGAGTATCATGCAGGGTATAGCAAAAACAGCATGTTGTAACATTGTACAATATCAAGTATTAGAAGGTGAGAGGAACATACGGAATATGAATTATGTGGATGAGGATGTGCATCTATAGAGTGTACCATTAGTGGGCAAACAATCACTACTCTGTAAAAGACTAGTGGCCCAATTGTGAGATAAATTAATGAAAATAACTCAGTTCAATAAAACTAAAAATCAGGTTGTAATATGTGTAGATTCCACACAATTATCAGAGGAGACATTGGGAAAAACAGATGGCTGTCAGACAGCCAATGAGGGTGATTCACACAACTTCTCATAGGATATAATCCGATTTTTGAGCAAACGACCATAAATCTGGTTATGCTTTTTTTACTATCCCTAGCAGCAATAGATAATAATACAGTAGGAGGGGAGGTATACTGCAGTCAGTGCTATAATTAAAGTGACATAAACAGACACATCTCAAAGGGGTACATTTTTATTGCAACAAAAATTGGTGGGTAATGCCCCAGTTGCAATATAAAATTGGAACTGGATAGTGCCCCAGTTGCCTCTAGGAACGTGCCTCCACTGATCTTAATCCTCCTGTGAGAGAATGGTGATATGTGCATAGAGAGAGTCAGAGTGTAAAGCACGTCCATTAGAAAGTGAGTTAAGTGCCATGGTTAAATGTGGGACTAAAGTCGAACCAAATTTCTTACAGCTAGAGAGAGTAAACCCATCGTGTCCGAGGCCTTCTCTGGTTTCATAGATTGTATACAATAGCTGCATAAAGTTAATGGAAAATCCACTGTCTCTGTTGCCTCTGCAGACAATACATCTGAGTCATTATCTCGGAGATAGTGGTGAATATTCTCAAAGTGTTCTGCAACTGCACATGTCCTTTCATGTTTTTATATATATATATACAGGGAGTTCAGAATTATTAGGCAAATGAGTATTTTGACCACATCATCCTCTTTATGCATGTTGTCTTACTCCAAGCTGTATAGGCTCGAAAGCCTACTACCAATTAAGCATATTAGGTGATGTGCATCTCTGTAATGAGAAGGGGTGTGGTCTAATGACATCAACACCCTATATCAGGTGTGCATAATTATTAGGCAACTTCCTTTCCTTTGGCAAAATGGGTCAAAAGAAGGACTTGACAGGCTCAGAAAAGTCAAAAATAGTGAGATATCTTGCAGAGGGATGCAGCACTCTTAAAATTGCAAAGCTTCTGAAGCGTGATCATCGAACAATCAAGTGTTTCATTCAAAATAGTCAACAGGGTCGCAAGAAGCGTGTGGAAAAACCAAGGCGCAAAATAACTGCCCATGAACTGAGAAAAGTCAAGCGTGCAGCTGCCAAGATGCCACTTGCCACCAGTTTGGCCATATTTCAGAGCTGCAACATCACTGGAGTGCCCAAAAGCACAAGGTGTGCAATACTCAGAGACATGGCCAAGGTAAGAGGCTGAAAGACGACCACCACTGAACAAGACACACAAGCTGAAACGTCAAGACTGGGCCAAGAAATATCTCAAGACTGATTTTTCTAAGGTTTTATGGACTGATGAAATGAGAGTGAGTCTTGATGGGCCAGATGGATGGGCCCATGGCTGTATTGGTAAAGGGCAGAGAGCTCCAGTCCGACTCAGACGCCAGCAAGGTGGAGGTGGAGTACTGGTTTGGGCTGGTATCATCAAAGATGAGCTTGTGGGGCCTTTTCGCGTTGAGGATGGAGTCAAGCTCAACTCCCAGTCCTACTGACAGTTTCTGGAAGACACCTTCTTCAAGCAGTGGTACAGGAAGAAGTCTGCATCCTTCAAGAAAAACATGATTTTCATGCAGGACAATGCTTCATCACACGCGTCCAAGTACTCCACAGCGTGGCTGGCAAGAAAGGGTATAAAATAAGAAAATCTAATGACATGGCCTCCTTGTTCACCTGATCTGAACCCCATTGAGAACCTGTGGTCCATCATCAAATGTGAGATTTACAAGGAGGGAAAACAGTACACCTCTCTGAACAGTGTCTGGGAGGCTGTGGTTGCTTCTGCACGCAATGTTGATGGTGAACAGATCAAAACACTGACAGAATCCATGAATGGCAGGCTTTTGAGTGTCCTTGCAAAGAAAGGTGGCGATATTGGTCACTGATTTGTTTTTGTTTTGTTTTTGAATGTCAGAAATGTATATTTGTGAATGTTGAGATGTTATATTGGTTTCACTGGTAAAAATAAATAATTGAAATGGGTATATATTTGTTTTTTGTTAAGTTGCCTAATAATTATGCACAGTAATAGTCACCTGCACACACAGATATCCCCCTAAAATAGCTAAAACTAAAAAGAAACTAAAAACTACTTCCAAAAATATTCAGCTTTGATATTAATGAGTTTTTTGGGTTCATTGAGAACATGGTTGTTGTTCAATAATAAAATTAATCCTCAAAAATACAACTTACCTAATAATTCTGCACTCCCTGTATATATATATATATATGTATATTTGTGGAATTCAGAGGAAATAGCATCTGGAATGTGGTTTGTCCAACCCGGGATTTGTCAAATGGGGTTAACCTGTACTGTCTTCCTTCTATCTCTAACAATCCACATCAGCAATCTCTTACAATTTTGGCATTCCCATAGAACCAAAACATGGAGCTTTTCAGTGTACAATGATACAAGAAGCATCCTGTACTTTCTCCTAGCCTCTAGCAACCCTTTATAAGTTAAGTCTAATTGTGACCGCTCGAGTTGTGATTCTAAATCCCCTATCCTTTTAGTCAAGTCTAGAAAGTTAGGCTTGTTTTTTTCTTTTCGTATACATGCCAAGTTTAATTAAACTGTTCTCATTTTACATATTTATTTAAGGGAAGACATTTCAGGAGACTTGTTTTCAGTTAAATATTTTTGGAGAATCTGTGAGGTTTGGAGGATAATTTCCAGGACATTCATAAGTGTTACATTAAGTTTCCATGACTAGTCTCATCCACAAGATTGCGAGGAGGCTACAGTAATTTGAATGTGACTGTGGTCTGGCCACGTCATTAGCAGGATACTGACAGAGAGTAGATCATGTAAATGTTCTGGTTGCACATAGATCTAGTATAGTCTCAAGTACTGCTCATGGGCTGAGGGGTAAAAGGTGTAGCCTCTTCTGTCAGGCTCTAAAGATCTCCAGCAGCCAACCTCAGCCTGAGAAGTGCCCTCTGACTCCGCTTAAGATTACATGAAGAAAGGTACTCTTGGTTACTCTAACGAAGGTAAGAGATAGAGGCGTCAAACCTAGTCTCTAGAGCAGGGGTGCCAAAAAAGTTAGTTCCCCAGATGCTGTAGAAGTACAACTCACATAATGCTTTGCATGCCTTTAGGATGAAAAAGCATAATGGGAGCTGTAGTTTTAAAACATCTGGGGATCTATCTTATGGGCATGCCTGCTCTACAGGAACATAAAAGGTCACCTCGAAGAACAAGTATGCCCTTAGAAAGTTCCACTAACTTGTGAAGAACTTCTAACAGGAAGGTAGTTTGTTACATGTTCGGTGAATGTTTAAAAAGTTTACAACTGTTCGTCAATCTTAAAGAGAAAACGGCCACCGGAATCCCAGGTGGTTAGAAAGTGTGTAATTGCAATGAAAGAAGAATTGCCATTGCAGCCTTCTTTGCATACGAATTATTACTAAAATTGGCTGTTATTTTAAATTAATAGCAGCATGATCTGCGGGGGATAGCAGAACTGGTCGGAATATTTCCGTGACAATATTCAGTAATGTATTTTATGTCTCTATTGCACAAAAAATACCAGCAATAAATTAGGACTGCATACAAAGCCACAGAGACAATAACCAAATTATTCAGTCATTGTGGATTTTGTAATTTTAAAGTGCATACATTATTCCCAATAGCTTCTACCTGAGAAGCATGCTATTCAGCCACCACTTTCAGCACAGCCACGTGACCACGTGGTTAAGCTGGATAGCGTGACGGTATGGTATGACTATCAGGTGAAGGCTTTTGGATAATGCTATAATTTATGCATTTTAATATGGAACATGATTGGACTTGATACACATGCTCCTGTGGAAGTCTGGAAAGAATGCATTGAGTGGAGTGTAAACTTATTAAAGAAGTCACTATTTTAGAGAAAAAAGGTGAAAGGCAAAAGGCAAAAAGAGAAATGTTGAACCAACGCCCACACACTTTTATATGCCATTGCTAGATCAGAAGCTGGTACCAGAAACTGAGATCAATGCTTTTTATCACATCTCTGTGTCCTCTTCATTTTTGATATATCATTTTATATAGTGTTTAGTGTTTTATATTTTTTTCAACTTTATTAAATATACTACCCAATAAGGGTTTACTCATTTCTCTCTTAGATATTCTTTTCACCCAAATAACATCTTGAAGATATTGATAAGAACATTCTGTTTCACATTTCATTGCACTATAATTCTCCATAATAATTCTCTATCGAACATTGTTTGTCATATTTCTTAAATACCTTGTTCTATAGGTTTGCGAGCCCCATCCAGATAAAATGCCTTTATATAAATATTTCCTGCTCAGCAGAAAGCCAGCAGGGGTTGCTCTATGTTTTGTGTGATCGTGTTAAAATGATGCATTGAAAGGAAAAAGCACAAAAATGTCCCCTCCCACCCAACACCGAACAAAGAATCAGGGCCGTCTATTGGAAAAAAATTAAATGTTACATATTAATACTACACTGAATGTTCCATTGACTGTTTTTTCTGTTCAATATCTTTTTATCACCCAAACGGTCTAATCAAAGTCTCTTGTTTGGTGGCCTCCTGCTCACATTGGCCTGTCATTGATTTCAAATCGAAAAATAGGAGAAAGAAATAACAAGCCTTTACAAAAAGCAAGGCAATTAGCACCCAAATGGGTTATTTTAATGTGTTTCCCAGCCTCATTTGTATCAGAGGCTTCTCACCAATCTATGCTCCTTTCTGCTCCCACTCATGTGTTCTTCTTAAAAAAAAAAAAACTGTTTATTGGAAGGGAAGATTAAACTCCCTGCAGAGAGAGAAATAGGGTGCTTTTGTGTTGGTGTCCTTAATTTGCTTTATTAAAATTGGTCCATAGATTTTTCATGCGCTTTAGAAGTCTAAGGAAAGTTTAGCAAAGTCAAACACATGGTGCAGTGTATTTACTGGAAGAAAGACAGTCAACAATTGCTAGATGTGTGTATATACATATTGCTAAATTTTCGACTGTTTATTGATTATGTAGGCACAGATTTTAAAAAATACACACTATTATTCAGAACATTACTGTGTCCAACATTTTTATTTTTTCAAGCAACAAAACGTGTAATGAAATTGGCACCTAAATTAATAGGTGAAAAAAAAAATATTATTTAAGTGCAAATCATACCCAATACTGCGTAGTTAAATCACTAAAATTCCACTAGATTATGAAAACAATCAAAAACAATAATTAACAGCGCACACAGTACATACATAAAACATATATACCATTACCTTTCTTTTAATGAAGGAACTATGGAAAAGAAACATACAATATTATAGCGCTGTATTTTTGAGCAAATAGCTACATCTACATAAGGGGATTCCACTGTGGTGTTAATCTCACGTTTACTTGAGCCTCTATACAATGATCAGCCACATTAAAACCACGGACAGGTGAAGGGAGTAACATTGATTAAATCATTACACTGGCACCTGTCAAGGTGTGGGATATATTAGGCAACAAGTGAACAGTGAGTCCTTGAATTTCATGTGTTGGAAGCAGGAAGAATGGGCAAGTGAAAAGATCTTTGACAAGGGCCAAATAGTGATAGCTGGATGACTGGTCAGAGCATCCCCAAATATGTTCCTGATATGCAGTGGTTAGTACCTATCAAAAGTGGTGCAAAGAAGGACAACCGGTGAACCCAAGGCTCCGTGATTTAGTAGGGCAAAAGTTTCATGAACTAGCAGGGCATCTTAAAATGATACCATAAAAAGATCCTATAGTGCCAGGAAAACAAAGCCGTTTTCCTGGCACTATAGGGTATTTGGTCCCTCCCCCCTCTGTCAGGTCCCCCCTCCCACTTCCCTGAATCCAGCGCCGATGTCCCTCGGCGCTTGGTTAGACTCCGCCCACACTCCTCGGGATACCTAATGAGCATGTGCGGTAATGGCCGCTCGCGCACGTTAGACCTCCCCATAGGAAAGCATTATTTGATCAAATTGTTTGATCATTATTTGATGCTTTCCTATGGGGAAAATCTGACGCTGGAGGTCCTCATGCAGAGCGTGAGGACGTCTAGCGTCAGATAACGGACCAAAAGTCCGTTTGGATTCCGGAAGCCCTCTTGTGGCTTTTTGGTAGACTTAGAGCTGCAATGTAAACATTACATTTCTCTGGAACAGTGCTGTTTTACATTGCAGCGCTAGGTGCAAACGGGCCACAGCACCCAGACAACTTTAATGAGCTGAAGTGGTCTGGGTGCCTACAGTGTCCCTTTAAAACAGTGCAAAATAAATCACTAAACTCTTCATTGTAATGCTGGTGTTTGTGTCGGGAGATTTCATTCTTATGTGCTGTATTTTATGCACCTATTAGCAATGGTTGAGAATGAAACACCTGAATGTAATAATTAGTTTTGGCCATGTAGTAAGTTTTAGAAGAATGCAACTTCTGAAGAGAAAATATGACATGTATTTAAAGTCCCAGTATTGTGTATTCTAAATCTAAAGCATAACTTCTATTTAAATCTCTACAATGATTATTTTGGCCTTCCCACAGTGATAAGGTGCAAGGGAAGTTGCCAGAACAATTTAAGACTTATGTAGAAGTCATCATTTGCAAACTACAAACTAAATGTTGTCTATGCATTACAGAAGCAAAAGGTAAAACAAAATACAGAGGGAAAAAAAAACTAGAGTTTAGTTTTGCATCCTACCCCCCTTGGTGATGTCACTTCTCATCACAGTATGATAATGGTACATTCCTATTTATTTTTCAGTCTACCACAGAGTAAAGCTTCCAGTTTAGAATCACGTGGATCTAACACAGTGCAATAACTGATAAGTATTCCTTGCCGGAAGGGAACATCACAGAGGCTTGCGGGGTGCAACGGTAAATAGCAGTTTTCGATCAGTACTTATTTTATAGTATCATGTTCAGAGCTTTACAGCTCTTTTTTTTTTTTTTTACCAGTTTCAAAACTACGAGTAAAGTTTTGTTTCAAACTTTTATTAAGACAAACATAACACAGTTTAACAGTGGATAACAGCTAAAGTAAACAAACCTGTAGGGTGGAAAATAATATAATTTATATCGACGGAAGGTTAAATGGCGCACAAGGAGGAAAATATATATGTATAGCGAGCATACACAATATAAATCGAAACAAATAGCTGCAACTCACTGGGAGTCCTGGTGAGATCTCCTAAGTGCTAAATAGGTAATAAGGAATAGTGAGTGCGCTTACAATAAATAAAATACAGTGTTAATCACACCTAAAAAATCTGAAGGGCATATATATGCACATATATGCACTTTGGCACTCCACATATTGTGTAAATTTCTTAAAGCAATAATATAATTTGACAAGAATGGATTGTCAGGGTTATTTACTTAAAGGGACACTATAATCATAAAACCAACTTTAGCTTAATGAAGCAGTTTTTCTGTATGATAGAGACCTCTAAAGTTTCACTGCTCAATTCACTGCAGTTTAGGTGTTAAATCTATTTATGCATACTACACCTCCCCTGGCTGTGACTGACACAACCGGCATGAAAATAAATGGTTTCATTTTCAAACAGATGTAACTTACTTTGAAAGTTGTTAACTTCTCTGTAAATTGAACTTGAATAACACACGGGAGGCTCCTGCAAGGTCTATCAATCTATTAACAGTGCAGGAGATAAGTAATTCTAAATTAAACATAATTTGTAATAAAGGACGTATAAACATTAAATGACTGTTTACAGGAGGTGTTTATGAAGGCTGTACAAGTCACATGCAGGTAGGTTTGACTAGGGCTGCATAAACAAAGTAATGTAACACCTAAATGGCAAAGAATTGAGCAGTGACGGAGGAGACAGAGCCGCGACCCCGCACTGAGGGACATCGGCACTTGTGATGGTAAGTAAATGTAAAGGTTTTTAACCCTTTATTCACTGACTGGGTTGTTGGGTGGCACGAGGGAGGGGGGCGGCAGAGGGGGCTATAGTGCCATGAATACAGCTTTGTATTCCTCTCACTTATAGTGTCCCTTTAAAGTGAATGTGAATTTTTTAAGGCAAAATAACCAGACTGAAACATAGCTGTTTTGTTGATTTTTCCAATTCAGCTATTTTTGGTCTACAATTTTACTGGAGAGTAGTTTAGTGGTGGGTGGGTGGGTTCTGTCAGTTTTCTGAAACGTGGTTGGCTATTTATTTGTTCATGGTGTGAAGCATATAGCAATATATTGAATGTATGGAGTGAATATGTGGGTGTGGAATGAATGGTGATTGCTGTATAGCTGGTATGTGGGTGTTTTTGTAGATTATAAAACAATGTAAGGAATGAGAGAGTTGTGGGGCTGGTATATAGGATTATGCTTAGATTGTGTGGCAACATCCCTGAAAAAATGCCCCGAAGCCTAAGGAGCCAGAGGCATCCATGAACAACCCCAGGGCCACATTAGATATCGCTTCCAGTCGTCAAAATGTCCGACCATTGTACCCCGCTAGGAACTCACTCCAGACCCTCAAATCGTCCTTAAGCTGCTTGGTAACCCGGGTAAAGTGATGGGGAAGGTTAATGCCGACGGCAGCCAGAGACAGCCGCCTACAAAACACCCGATCCATAGGCATGATCCGACACGCAAAGTTCAGGTGGCCCAACAGTGATTGAATCTGCCGAAGCTGCACTTTCCGCGCACCCCTCACCTGATCAACCATGGTGGTAAGGATCCCCAAGTTGTCCACAGGCAAACAAAAAACCAAGCTGATGGAGTCAATCTCAATACACAGAAAGGAAATCACCGCCCTTGGGCCCTCTGTCTTGTCCTCTGCCACTGGAAACCCCAAATCTAGCATCACCGCCATAAACTGTCCCAACAAATCCTTATACCGCGAAGAATGTGCAGGACCGACGAACAAGAAATCGTTGAGATAGTGCAAGAGGGAAGAAAAGCCCAACACCCGCGCCACGATCCATTCCAACAAAGAACTAAAAACTTCAAAATAAAAACAAGAAATCAAGCAACTCATGGGAAGGCACATGTCATAGAAAAAATCTCCTTGAAACTGACACCCCAACAAATGAAAACAGGTAGGTTGAACTGGGAGCAACCGAAAAGTCGACTGAATGTCCAACTTAGCCATCAGGGCCCTGGGCCCTGCTTTCCGAACGAGATCCAGAGCCCGATCAAATGAAGCGTATTGGACCCGACTGTCTTCCCTTGATATCCCGTTGTTAACCAAAGACCCCTCTGGAAAAGACAGGTGATAATTCTTAGGAACCAGGCCCGATGGGGACAACCGCAAATTATCAAACGGAGGAATGGAAAACAGACCCGCCATCCATCCCATCACTTCCTTTCTCAGCTTAGCTGCCAGCACCCCTTCCTTACCCCGAAACAGAGGACAAATTGTGTGCAAATGACAACTCCTCCGACGGAGTAAATGGGATCCGAAAACCCTCAGTAAAACCTTCCCATAGCACCAGTGCGTCCCTACGACTGGCATATCGTGTGAACCACAGCAACAGTCTTTCCGCCTGCACCGGGGTCTTTCCCCCTGAGGAACGTCATTCTGGGGAGGGGTTTAACTCTCATAAAACATCGAACCGCCGGGTGAGCCACGCCACAGTGCAAGCACTTATGTTTAAAATCGACAACTGCTATAACATCTGCAATGGCTCTCGCCATCTTCTGCCTAAACCAGCACTGTCCCCCGTAAATTGTATAAGCCTCCATATTAAGTTCCCCATAAACTTTATAAGCTTACGACAGGGCCTGCTCTGGAAACTTTGCTGACATAATCCTTGCAACCAATTTCCGAAGATACAGGGAAGCTGCTTACCTTTTTCACTCTCCGTCGCCTCACCGCGTCTTTTCCCTCACCTCTAACGACACATGCATCCCCAGGGGGGCGATGTCACACACCTGCCCCCCCGAAGTACCCCCTACTGTACCTAATGGAGGAGTCCCCGCTAGGGACTTCACCAGTGGCTCCCACCTATCAATCTCAGCCCACCTGAAGCTGATGGCCCAATTAGCCAGGTACAAGACACTGCCTCTTCCTGAGGGCAGTGTCAGTTCATTGACTCTGGTTCCTGTGTTAGTATTCGTGATTCCAGTGTTCTCCAGTTGGCTCCTGACCCTGGCTTTTTTACAGTGTATCCTGACTTCTGGCATCCACTGACTTTGGCTTACCCTTGACGATTCTCCTACTTGTGTCCTTACCTGTACCGCGACTTTTAGCAATATCCTGCACAGCCCCCATGCACAGACTCACAGACCAGGTGAGTTCTTACCTGACCACCTTGGCCTGTGTTTAATTGCAAGGGTGAGCATAAATCTCTGCCTACCAGACTCCCAACTAATATAAGCCGTGACACCAGGGGTTCCGGCGGCTCACCCCCATAGGAGCTCCAGATATTCTGGGGTGGGTGTTTGGAATGGAATCCTGTCTCACTCCCTGCTCCCTGGCCGATCCTCCAGTGTCAGATCTCCTGGGGTGGTCATTATGAGGGGAATCCTGCGTCCTTCTCTTCTCCCTGGTTGACCAGACAGGCACCGGTGAGTTCCTCCGCCGGCCCGCTGTTCCAGAATCCCTGCTTCCATCTTCACCCGGACTTGTGTTCCGGCATGCGGCGCTGCGCCTCTTCTGGCGTCACTTCTGCTGACGCCGGAAAAGAAGGGTG
This sequence comes from Pelobates fuscus, assembly GCF_036172605.1. Classification (NCBI taxonomy): domain Eukaryota; kingdom Metazoa; phylum Chordata; class Amphibia; order Anura; family Pelobatidae; genus Pelobates; species Pelobates fuscus. The sequence goes on along the minus strand of NC_086323.1, from coordinate 99,853,907 downwards.
AGGACTCCAAGACCGCACCTCACCAGCAGCGCCATCTTGGGATCCGTCATCTTGATGTCTAGGCCCCGACCGGACCGTTCTACACCTGCCACTCCTCTCACTGTTCATCCTCCTACTGGTACCAGGATTCACCCCAGGGAGCCAGCCTCACTCTGCCCCAGACTGGTAACAGATGGTGGCGCCGCTCTGGATCTCCGAACCGGACTGGGGAACAATCTCGATGGCGGCCTGGAACAACGGGCCCGACGTCCTCTGGTGGGCACCGACCCCTCCTGAGACTCCTGGGCATCTTGGACACTGTGCAGCAGTGGGACCTCTAGAAGGCCTGCAACATAGTAAGTAGAGCCTCTCTGGTCATTTCAGGGACTTGATCCATGATTTATTTATTTTTTTAAATAGTAACTGCAGTTTTAATTTTACAGGACGACCAGAAACAGCACTGCCAGGTTCCCTCGGCGTGCTCTCCAGTGGTCTGGTAAGTCTTTTCCCTGTGTCCACGGTCCAGGTGCATCCCAAACATTGTATCCCTTGTTGCCATGCCAACCTCTCTGGGCAGCAGTCATGCTCCCCCCTCCTTATCCACTCCAGGGGTTGGCCTGTAATCTTCCAGCATAAGGACAGCCAAAAGTAAGATATGTAACTGTTTAACTGTTCTTTAACTTAGCTGGTGAACTACCATTTACCCTTCTTTGCAGGTTTGTATTTGTGAGCAGTGTTTGTGGATTTGAATGCAAGCAAGTTTTTGAATGGAATGTGTGTGTGTGTGTGTGTGTGTGTGAATGAAGAAGTGTATTGTGTTTTGTTTAATACTGTTTTAAATGCAATGGTCAGCACGCTGACAGACACACATATTCTGACAGATACACATACACACATTCTGACACAGATATACACACACATTCTGACACAGATACACATATACAAAACAATACACATACTGATACACATACATACTGAACACACAGACATGCACACATTCTGACACAGATACACACAAACACAGATACACATGACACTGGCACAAACACACACAAATCATAATTTACATATTTATTTTAGTTGAGAGAAAGTGACCTGAACTGCTCTGCCAATCTGGCTGGAACCACTTCGCACTGTTAAGGGGCATTAGTGCCACCCTGGCCCTTTATCAGAGATGTTCACCAGATGTACATGTCTGAGGGCCCCCCCAAGCTAACCATTGTCTGGGCATTTACCCTTAGCCCTCTCCTGCTCTAGAACAATGGTTACCAGCCTAGTCCTCAAGGCACAGCAACAGTTCAAGATAGAAACCCCGACCATTTTCTGGGTTTCTTATCGGGACTTGTGACCGTGCCCTACTAAAGTCTGCAACTGCCAATAATAAAAAATATAAAGTATAAAAGACACGTCAAAAAAATTATTTTAAAAATTACTAATCAGTGTGAATATTAAATAAGCTGCTATACACTCTCCAATGTTATTAAAACACCATAAAAAGCTATCCAAAATCGTGTAGCGCTTCAAAGTGACTGTAATAATAAATCCACAAGTGCTTTTTAGTGCAATCAAAATAAGTCAAGTGCTTAATAAATTGCAATGATGTGTCACATAAGTGTTAAATACAGTAATTCTTACAACCTTAAAAGTGTTTAAAACTTCACAAAAGTGCTAAAATATTGTGCGGATAAGTACTTAGCAGCAATTAGTTTTCATGGGAGTTGCAGGGACCTCAAAGACAAATAATAAGAGAACAGACTAGTGCACTATATCAAAATAAGATGTTATGGTGTATGAAAGAAAGTTTCTTATAAGTGCTCACTCACATGGACTAGAGTCTCTATTTTAGCTCTATTATCACGTTTCAGAGTCTTAAGGGAGACTCTACACCCTCTTGATATCAGGTTATATACCTCAGAGATAAGAAGTGGAAAGGAGCAATATATAGTAATATTAGAACCACTCACGTGTTCAGGAGCCAAAAAAGTTCCAGCTCTCTTCAAGCGCAGTGTGTCTCTTAATGAGAGAGACGCCTCCCTAAAATTTTGAAGTATATACTCTAAATCCAGGCTGGGTACTCCCTGTAACTCCCAGCAATGGCCAATGCCAACAGCTTTTTCCATATTACCAAAAGAGCTAACAAACTGGTCCACACTTTTATAAAGTAATCTACAACAGCATCTACCAGGAATTGCAATAATGTGAAATATTGTGTGCTTTGACCTCACTAGCACTTAGATGTAATTAATCCCTTCTTATAGTATATAATGATTCTTTTAAGAGCGCTTCTTGTTTCTCTAGCCGAAGCTGTGATTGCAAACTCAGCTGTATAGCTGGCCTGGCACAGCACACACAATTGAGTTTAATGTAATGTGATGATTTTTGCAGTCTCAGAAGTTATTCAAGATGGGTACAAGTTTAAATAAATTAAGGGACAACAGTTCCATGTAATTAAACCTTATAACACATCATTTTCTTTTTATGTTGCAAAATAAACTCAGAAAACTGACAGATCTGTGCTGTTGTGTTTAAATGAAATCACACATCATATACAACTTGTGTAAAACTGCAAGTTTTTCCAATTTAGGACTTTTAATAATCAACTGATGCTGAGAACAGACACATGATGTTAAAATATTTACTCACTTAAGGTGAAGGCCTATCTAATTGGAATCATGTATATTGAGTTTTTTTGAAATGTTGGAGCTGCTCGTTAAAAGGAAAAGCTAAATTATAGTCCCATGCAAATCATTAAAGAACCCGATGGAGATTTTTTTGTTTATATAAATCTATCTCTAGCCCCATCTGTATGTTTGGAAAACTAACAAAAAAATCTTCTTAAAAATAAACAGCTTGCAGTATTGTACACTATTGAAATCATCTAATAAGTCTCTTGTAGTATTTTAATACATCAGAAGACACAAATAGGTGTTTTGCACTAATTATATAATTATATATTATCTATTGCATTTACCCTCGTTCATAAATAATGTAGTTATTTTTTTTTTTAAAAAAAAAGGACTTCAACAAAACCAAATGAAATGGGTACTCTAGATACCAAGGGTCCAATAATTAAAGAATCACAAACATGTGTTCCTGACCCTATAGTGCTAAACCCACCATTTAGGTGGCTTGCCCCCCCTCCTTAGTCCCCCCCTATAAAAGTTTAAAACTCACCTTATTTCCAGCGCCATGCGGGTCTGCCGGCGCTGGCTCCGCCCTCTTTGTAACATCATCAAAATGGCCGATTTTTGGCATTGGATTGGCTAAAATTGGCATGGGGCTGGGCCAAATGCTGTTTTGACCAATCAGGACCTCCTCATAGAGATGCATTGAATCAATGCATCTCTATGAGGAAAATGCAGTGTCTCCATGTAGAGCGTGGGGACGCTGAATGGCAGGGCTGCTAACTGTGCAGCCCTGAGCCAGGAAGCCCCTCCATCTAAGGAGTGGCCAGTTGGAGGTGTCCCTAGGAGCAATGTAAACACTGCCTTTTCTCTGAAAAGGCAGTGTTTACATGAAAATGCTTGAAGTGAGCTATTATACTCACCAGAGCAACTACTAAGCTGTAGTTGTTCTGGTGACTATAGTGTCCCTTTAATTTGACTTGCAAATAATAAAAAAAAAAAAAGATTACTGTTGGTAGTATTGCTCTGTTATACACTTAGGCATACCAACAACATGGAGCTCCTAGAAAAGAGGGACATTAAGATAGAAAAGTGGAACAGAGAGATTTTGGCCCAATATAGTGACTGTTCCTACAAAATAGGGACACTTGGGAGGTATGTGTATATCTTACCACAAAAACCCACATAATCAAAATGAGCCTAGACCCGTGGGCATGCCTGTTACCACGGCCCACTGAGGGTCTCACCAAACACGAACAAAAGCTCCTTAACATGATTAAGTGGTCGTGCCTGGAACTCCCTCAAATATCCCTAGTTAAGGCAAAGCTGAGGGATAATTATCTGATAGACAATCTCACCGCCCAAGTCAGGAACTCACTGAATGCTTTCAGTAGGGTATGGGATCTATGGGAACAATACGATACGTAGGGGACTCTGGCCCGCGACGCGAGGCGGCATCCACACTAGCAACTAACAGCATGAACAGCTGGGATACAATCACGCTGACATAGACACACCAGAACCCCGATGTGTGGCAGCGGCACCATTAACGGAAGGGTATCTGGCCAAGGCTAAAATTCAGGACACAGGTGACTAAGATTCACAGGGAAAATCGGTACGATCCTGGACTTAGCCAACTAAGAGATCACAAATCTCTCTTCTTTACTTTTTCTTTTTCCGATATTCTCTTTTTCTTCCTATTTCTTCTTATCACAAGTACAATAGACTTGCAACCCGGCAGGATGCGGGGAATGGCAGAAATCCGACTATTATATACAGATGGCTTCAGCTAACTGTCATAAGCTGATGAAAGCTCCATAGAATGACTGATGTAATCATTACATAATGAAGGAATGTACCATAATCACTTGTAATTGTGTAATACCTGTCTTCAAGTATACATCTGTTCAATGTAATTAGCCGACGCAGCCAGCTCCTCAAGGTACTGCCATTGTATATAGTTAATGTAGACTGGAAAAAAACAAACAAAAAAAACCTGATGACACTGCAAACAATTGTTGTTCAATGTATGTAAAATGACTATTATTCTAACTACACAACTTTCTTTCCTGTAACCCGCAAGATACCATGACTATCTAATGGCTTTTGCATAAGCTTGTTTTGTCATACTATTGCATGTCTATCAGTGCAAAAATAAAGAATAAAAAAAAAACCATAATCTTTTTCCAAGTAAAGAGTGCAGCTGGAATATGTCAAAAAGTACATTTGTGCAACTAGAACTATTCACCTAATCTTAAAAAAGTACGACCACTCAAGCAAGAAGACATTAATCCTTTTTTATGGGAAGGGCCAGATTAACATAGGGGCTAATGGAGCTAAAGCTCTTGTTCCATGCCTTTTGATAAAAAAAACTAAAAAACAAACCTAAAAAATTAAGATTTTTTTTTTTTGCTACTTATCACGTGCCCTAGCTTTCTGCAAAGATAATTAAGAATGGGAACTTAGGAGGGATATAGGCTAACAAAACATGTGTAGACTAGTTTACTATAACTTAGTTAAAATAAAGCTGACTTTATGCACAGTGCAAATGCTTTGCTGCTTCGGTCTCTCTAAGAGTGTGGCATGTCACCTTAATTTTCACTACACCCACCTTTTTTCTATCCCAGACTGCATACCGGGAGCATCTACATGCTAGTAGAAGGGAAGGAGAGGAGTGGTCAACGGAGTGCTGGGGGACATCAGGAAATGAGTCCTGTAGGCGGACTAAGGCCCATTCCCTTAAGGGGGACTGAGTCTCCTCCCCTCCTGTAAATGAGGCATTCCCTCTGATCCCACCGGGATATGTGCATTCTAGTTTAGCCTCCTTGGCCTATTTAGACACCAATTCTTGAGCCAGTACATGGAATACAAAGCAGTTGGTGTCCGTGCCTTATATTCCCCAGTTACCTTATTTCTTCTATACTGCTCTGTCATGCACTTATGAGGAGCACATTATGTTCCTATTATCTGATACTGTATGTGATTACTGTTTGCTGCACACTTTAGTTTGATATTGTTTTCTGGTCTCCATGATAACCTTACAGGCCCCAAGCCCTCCCCTTAGGTGTATCTCGTTGTTCCCTCCTTCTCTGATGGCACTAGACTAGATTGAGACAGATGTTTATATAGTTTTTGTTGTCTATTATTCTGTATACATGATTGAGGCTTGAGGCTGAAACGCTGTATATGATTTTGTTCTTCTGATCCTCAATAAACACACTGGGAAGGCTTTGGATTTTCAGTTGGAACATACCCTAAAGTTATACTGCAGTCATACTCTCAGTAAGAGTAAACTAGCAAAATGGTGAGAAAGTGGCACTCAAATCTAGTCTTTCAGTTATGGTATTAATTAGAATTAATTTTTAGACTGATATGGAAATGAGTGTAGTTATACCTCCATTTCAAATAATTTTATATATGTGTGTTTTTCAGAGGCTTAATATTTTTAAGGGGAGAAGAATCAATTTCAAAGTTCTTAAGTAAGTTTATTAGGTAATTTATCTATGGAACCTATTTCCCTTCTGTAGAGAAAAAAACAGCTGTGCTGTACAATAAAATTATTCTACTACTTTTACACACATAGATTTAGTATGCTGTTTTGAGGTCAGCCATCTTGATGGCAGCCATCTTGTATGGTCAGGCAAGCCATCGGCTTTCCCTCCTTTTCTTGACTTAGCTGCTTGTTGAAGCTAGATTTTTAATTTTCTTATGACAGATGAAGATAACACTGTGCCTGGTTGAATGTCTGTGTAAACTCAACGGGGGGCTAAATCAACAACACAATATGCAAACAGAAGATAGCAATTCATCTGTAATATGCAAATCTTTACAACATATGCAACAGACTCTCCGAAATAATGAATATACTCTGTAATTATGGGAGCTGTCAGCGATTTGAACAATTACACTATAATATCTCACAATAATCTCCCATAACTAAGAATTTCAAGCTTTTACATCACAATATACGACATTAATTGCTCGATTGTTAGGTACCAAATGGGTTAAACGCCTGATCATTATATATTTTTTTACCATAAAAACCCATTTAGTTGCATTTAAACTCTGATTTTCTCAATCAATGCAGATAATAAATAGACCTGAAATCTCTGACCTCAGGCTATCTCTGTCACTGATGTAGAATTCTTGTGGCTTTTTTTTCACCCAATTAATGGGTCTGTGAGATTCATTTTAACGTTGCACGGAATTTGTCAGCATAGAAAGGCCTGGGAGATACTGCAAAATGCTTCCTGTTTTGTGGGAATAAAGCACATATAATTGAGTTTCTGGAATTTAAATGCTTTATTTCAGATAGTTCAAAGAAGGTTCTATATGCCTTTGTATCTATCTACAGTAACATGTTCATCTTGATTGTACCTAAATCTTACTCTTCTTTTTATACCTCCTCGATGAACCCTGTTAACCTTGAGATTTAAATCCGAAATGTACTCTCATTACATAGCACTCTGGAATTTTTTTTAAATGTGCTAGCTCTCTGATCCTTCCAAACGTTAACCATTTAATAGCCTATATACCATTGATTCTGTGTGAAATCTAGACAGATTGGTTTCCTCCATAATATTATCACCAACAACAAAACAGCTAGGTACATTCTGCAAAAAAACATATTATGGCCAAGTATTTACCAGACCTATTAAATATTGTTATGGTGAATCTCATATATCTCTGAAATATAACCTGGAATCCCCAAACCTTTCTCAAACATGTACTCCTGACCCTATAGTGCTAAACCCACCTTTTAGGTGGCTTTCCCTCCCCTTATGCCCCCGATAAAAGTTTAAAACTCACCTTATTTCCAGCGCCGTGTGGGTCCGCTGGCACTGGCTCCACACCCTTTGTGACATCATCATAATGGCTGACTTTTAGCCAATCCAATGCTTTCCCATGGGGAAATCATTGGATTGGCTAAAATCTGCATGGGGCGGGGCCAAATGCCGTTTTGGCCAATCAGGACCTCCTCATAGAGATGCATTGAATCAATGCATCTCTATGAGGAAAATTCAGCGTCCCCATGCAGAGCGTGGGTACGCTGAACGGCAAGGCTGCTCACTGTGCAGTCCTGAGCCATGAAGCCCCTCCAGTAGCCATCTAAGGAGTGTCCACTTGGAGGTGTCCCTAGGGGCAATGTAAACACTGCCTTTTCTCTGAAAAGGCAGTGTTTACATGAAAATGCCTAAAGGGAACTATTATACTCACTGGAACAACTACATTAATGCGATTCTGCTGTCTAGCTAGACGTTTAAATATCGCATTCTTAATGCGACTGGGGAAAGGGGAGTGCTCTGGATTAGGAGAGAGTGTTGTGTTTTGCCAAATTAATCCCAAACACTTTGACATATAAATGCGAAATCATATCCAATCAATCGCCAAATCCTGTCGCTTCCATCTCAAAAGCATAGTGCGCATCCACCCCTATTTAACCCCGGATGCGGCTAAGGTGCTGGTCCATGCTCTTGTTCTCTCTCGCCTTGACTACTGCAATACCCTTCTCATTGGTCTTACATGTTCCCAAATTGCACCGCTGCAATCTATAATGAATGCGACGGCGACAGGGCCGGATTAACATAGGGGCTGATGGAGCTGCAGCTCCAGGCCCAGGCCCATGGAATCGGCCCATTTAAAAAAATATATATTTTTATTTTTTTATTTTTTTTACATACTATTCTTAGGTTTGCCACCTTACTGATATTTTACTGGCACAGCCGGTATTTGAGGCTGCATGGCTGTGCCGGTATTGCAGTAATACCGGCAATACAAATGCAGATATTTTTCTCAGAATAAATGAAGATTACTCTGCAATACCAACACCGGCCAGTAGGTCACTGTGTGTGGAGAGAGGCAGGGATAGGAAGTTACAGCATACCCCTGCCTCTCTCTACTACTCACTGATCCGTGGGGGAGCAGCAACACAGCACAGAGTCCAGACAGCAGCTTTGCAGCTCAGGTAAGTGAGGGATGGGGGAAAGGCAGCAGGGACACATGGGGACACAGACACTAAGGGACACTGAGACACTAGGACACATGGGGACACAGACACTGGGAGACCTGGTAACACTGAGACACTTGGGGACACTGGAAAACATGGTGACACTGAGACACTAGGGGACACTGGGACACATGGGGATGCTGAGACACATGGGGACGCTGTGAGACATAGGGACATTGGGAGACACTGAGACATTGGGACACGGAGACACTATGTCCCCATTTCTCCCAGTGTCCCTATGTCCCTAAGTCTCCCAGTGTCTGTGCCCCATGTCTCTCAGTGTGCCTAGTGTCCCCATGTGTCCCAGTGTCCCTAAATGTCCCAGTGTCCCCAAGTGTCTGTCTCCCAGCCAGTGTCCCTAGTCTCCCAGTGTCTGTGTTCCCATATGTCCGTAGTGTCTTAGTGTCCCCAAATGTTTCAGTGTCCCCATGTCTCCTAGTGTCTGTGTTCCTAGTGTCCCCATGTCTCCCAGTGTCCCTATATGTCCCAGTATCCCCATGTCTATGTCCACAACTGTCCCCATGTCTTCCAGTGTCCCCAAGTGTCTGTCTCCCAGCCAGTGTCCTCTAGTCTCCCATTGTTAGTGTTCCCATGTCTCTGTGTCCCTAGTGTCTTAGTGTCCCAAAATGTTTCAGTGTCCCCATGTCTCCCGGTGTCTGTGTCCCTAGTGTCTCAGTGTCCCCATTTCTCCCAGTTTCCCTAAATGTCTGTGTGTTCCCGGGTCTCTCAGTGTCCCCATGTCTCTCAGTGTCCCCGGGTCTCTCAGTGTCCCCATGTCTCTCAGTGTCCCTGGGTCTCTCAGTGTCCCCGGGTCTCTCAGTGTCCCAAGTATCCTAGTGACATGGGGACACACTGAGACATTGTGAAATTGGGACACTGGGAGAAATGGGGACACTGAGACACTGGGAGACTAGGGGACTGGGCGACATGGGAACACTGACACTGTGATACATAGGGACACTGAGACACTGGGTGACTTGCGAGACTGAAACACTGGGAGACAGGGAGACACTGGGAGCAATCCATCTATACATCAGAATCAAACTGTGAGTAGTTTGTTGGTGATTTTACAGAATTTTCTCTGATGTCACTCCCTGTGATTATACAAATGATTAAGGCTGGTATTTTCTCCCAAGAAAGGTGGCAACCCTAACTACTCTTCACATACTGTTGCTTAAAGGAGCATTATAGGGCCAGGAACACAATCATGTATTTCTGACCCTATTATGTTAAAACCACCACCCTGGCCCCTTCTTGCCTCCCTAAGTATAGTAAAATATAACTTGTATTCAAGTCTGCAGCTGCTGGCTCTGCCTCTGAACTGACTGTCTGCTGACATCATCAGAAGTGGTAGTCTGAGCAAATTACAATACTTGCCCATAGGATTGGCTGAGACTGTCAACTAGGCAGATCAGGGGCAGAGCCAGCACAAGTCCAACATAGCCCTGGCCAATCAGCATCTCCTCATAAAGATAAATTGAATCATTGCATCTCTATGAGGAAAGTTCAGTGTCTGCATGCAGAGGGTGGAGACACTGAATGGCAGTGCTGCCCCAGGAAGCACCTCTAGCAGACATCTAAGGTGTGGCCAGTGGAGTTATTTTCTCTGAAAAGACAGTGTTTACTGCAAAAGGCCTGAATGGAATGATTCGACTTACCAGAAGAAATACAATAAGCTGTAGTTGTCCTGGTGACTATAGTGTCCCTTTAAGTTTGGAAGCTTAAGAGGGATGTATGGGAACAAAACTTGTGTGGACTGGCGGACAATAAAATTAGTTTAGGTAATGCAGACGTTGGTCTCTCTAACACTGTGGCATGTCCCCTTTCTTCTACACTCACTACATACACCTTTTCTCTGTCTCAGACTATACACCAGGAACTTCTGCCTGCTAGTAAGAAGGTAAGGAGACAAGTGGACCAGTGCTAGGGGACAGTCCTTAGAAAGCATGGAGTGAGCGCATCATAAGACGCATTTATGTCAAGCACAGGGTGCTACCTGCATAATATGCCCTTAGTTGGACAGCCTGCATGATTGGCGGGCAGCCTGACATGCATTCATGCCAGGCTATCCTTCAAATTCTTTGGACAGACATGCCCCCTTTATGGGCATGTTCTCCCCTTTTGGCAGGTCTGGTCATGTGATTTGCACCAGTGGCCCAACCTTTTACCCCGCCCATTGACTTCCTGCTTCACTGGACACTGCTGTTAGGGGTTATGGATTTACTTGAAAGATAAAAGCATAAATTAGAGAGAGATTAGCATAGAGTATGTGTTTTCTTATAGCTGCATCCTATGAGTTTCCCTCCAGCACCATCTCCATCAGATACATGACACTTGGGAGGTAGGACTGTTTTAGTGTTTTTGGTCGATAAGATTCTGTAATTAGGCCCATCATAATTGTCAGCACCAGGCCCACTGTGCTGTTAATCTGGCCCTGGACGGCGAGGCTCATTTTCCTGTCCGCTCGCACCTTCCACGCCTCCCCGCTCTGTCAGTCCCTGCATTGGCTTCCAGTTAGATATAGGGCTCAATTTAAAATTCTGGTGCTTGCTTACAAGTCCCTACATAATGCTGCTCCAACCTACCTATCCTCCCTAATACACAAGTATGTCCCGTCGAGGCCCCTACGCTCTGCCAAAGACCTACGTATTTCCTCTGTCTGTACTCCCACCTCTGATGCTCGCCTCCAAGATTTCTCCATGGCTGCATCTCTTCTGTGGAACTCCCTTCCCTTCTCCGTAAGACTTTCACCCAGTCTCCACACCTTCAAAAAAATCATTGATAACTCGCTTCTTCAAGAAAGCGTATCAATTAAACTGTCAGCAGGTTTTTATCCCCCACCCTCCATGACTCCTCTCCTTCAACTGTCAAAAATTACTTACAAAGCCCTCAATGAATACTTTTCTAACAACCTACTTTGTACCCCTACTTCTACCCTTTATGTCACTATACCCCACTCCCTCTAGAATGTAAGCTCATTGAGAAGGGCCCTCCACCTCTCTGTTCTTGTACGTCCAGTTGTCTGGTTACAATTACATGTCTGTTAGTCCACCCATTGTACAGCGCTACGGAATCTGAGGCGCTATATCAATAATAAAATAATAATAATAATAATAATAATAATAATAATAATAATAATCCGTTACACAGATAGGTAGTGATTATGGTGCACAGAGAAACACTTTAATTTAAAACTGTTGTTAATGTCGCAACACATTCTCTAAATGAAAATGCTTCTGAGTGGAAGACCATATTTCTAGTGTTTTTATAGAGGCCAAACGAAAATCTGCATAGTTTATCTCCCATAATCCTCTGCTGGTTGTCAGAAGTCTGGTAGAGCTAATGGGAGATACAGTCTATGTCATGTGGATGGTTGACAGAACATCACAGGAGATAATGTAATTGCTGAGAAAACAGACAACACCAGGAAGGCAGTGGAAATATATATTCTATGAGGTCTAAAATAGCAGAGCTTGCCTATCCTACATTTTTTTTAATTCAGAAATAAACAAGTTTATTCTGAAAACAGTTATTTATAATTGTCACCATTTTCAAGCAAGAGATGATATAGACAAAGTTGACACTAAATACTCTTTGCTCCGCTCTGCCTGTACACGCTCAGTAGGGAGCTAAAGCTACATGAGGTATCGTTCAGAAAAAAATATCAATTAATATAAAAAACACAAGTTGTTCTCTTTTTGCATGAAACACTTACAAAAGATTCCCTTTCAAATTAAAGGTTTGTCATTTGTTTCAGCCAATTATGCTATCACATCGCTCTCATAATTGTAAGTGTGCTATGCTGAAATGTCATATTTAAGAATAATTACAACATATGCATAGTGTTGTTACAATTTTATTAGCACTCTTATGCTCAGACACCTTCATTTTGCTCCCCTACTGTGTGCTCCCTGTTTAAAGGTGAACAGCTTGCACAGGACCGTTCGCTTCTTTCTATCTTTTACTACACAGTTTGCCTTGATACTCAGTAAATGAACCCTTTCAGAGCTATTGGGGACTGAGAAATGCATTCTAAAGGTTTAAAGGGCTACATTAAATTGTATTTGTTTAAATATTGTGCAGGTTATTTGCTTTTCTGAAAAGATAACACAGATTTTCCTGGAATAATAGAATTGCCAGAAGGAACGCTAGAGCATTAGGAATTTAAGTAATTGGGCCAGGGCTGCCAGGGTTAAAAAAAAAAGCTTGTTAACTCACCTTTTTTTTCCCTCGCTTTGCCGATCTAATCGTTCAAGCTCCACCGCTTTAGCTTAGATCAGAATTGATGATCTCAGCCAATCCAATCCTTTCCCGTACTAAAATATTGGGAAACTAGTGCGCAAGTGCGCCAAAATGACACAACATGCCAACCAGATGGTCTACTGAGACTATCTGACTAAAACTGCTACTTTACAGAAGTGCTGTTAGTGACTGTTATATTGACAGCCACTAGAGGCAGGTTAACCCTGCAATGTAACAAATGCAGTTTCTGCAGAACTGCAATGTTTAAACTACAGGGTTACAAAGAGGAGGGCACAAGACACCCAGACAAAGATTTCTGGGTCCTATAGTGTTCCTTTAAGACATCAGTAACTCGTTACCTACAAAATATAAACATGCAGGTTTCGTGGGATCAATGAGGCCCCCATCCTGTATGTGTACTGGGTGAAGAGAAAGAAGGTGGATTCTGTATCAACCACTTTTTGTTATAAAATGGTATAGAGGGGGGATGAGGGGTGGGGGAGACAACTGAAGATCAGAGCGGACGCAAACTAAATGATTTTAAGCGGAATCTGAGCACTCACCCTGCTGAACACCCGACTACCATACTGAGCACTCACCATGGGCAGGAAAATGTAAAAATCCCGGGCTGAAAAGAACCCAGCAAGCCATGATATCGGCGATATTCTGCGGAGCTCGCAGAGGGCCAAATGGGAGAAGATGGCACTGGAAGAAGCTCACTCCTTTTTCTCCTCTGAATGCACCTCCATAGACCCCGGAGAAGGGACATCTTCTGGCCTCCTACCCATGCTTAAGCCTACACCAACGCCTGCTGGAGAGCCAGTCACTGTAGATCTGCTGAAAAGTATGTTGGTTGAACTCCGCCAAAACATAGCAGCAGATATGGCATACTATAAAGACGCCATTTCGGGCGCCACCACAAGGCTAACTCAACTGGAGGGTACTACAGGCACACACGAAACCCGTATTTCCTCGGTGGACAAAGACAACAGCTCACTACAAATTAAAAGGTCAAGGCAAACGAAGATCAGAGACGGAGGTATTAAGGGAAAGTCAGAGGGGTCTCAGATACTATAGGCCTCTCGGACTTGCCGCACTTTATCAGGCAACTGCTTGCAATCCTATTACTGCTCAAACAGGCTAAAATGGTGAAGCTAAATGGGATGTTTAGGCTACCGAAACCAACGACTGCATCTCTCTCTGCTACGGCGGACCTCATCATCCGTATTCAGTCTCTACAGTGCTCACAGCTGCTCGTGGGAAAGCCCCAATTTCATTTGAGGGTTCAAGTCAAGTTAAGGCTGTTTCCAGACTTAACACGGAGCACCCTAGCCTGGCAAAGATCACTGCAGCCTTAACTACAACTTCTCTGCTCTAAGGCTATCCCTTATCGTTGGGGTGCGCCTAGGATCCTACTGTTCACCCACTTAGGAAGTACCAATAGGGCACGGAGCCCACAAGAACTGCACTCTCATTTTAGCAAGCTGAGCCTGGCAGAAACCCAGCAGACGACCGGTATGAGCTTGTCCCACCTGGACCCAACTACAGTGGCGGAATTCACCCCCAGAGCATCTCAGCACATACCAGTGGATATTCTGCCTGAAAAATCTTAACTCTGCCAATCCTCGAAGGTGTTTGGCTCTCAGCCGCCTTGAATCAGGACTATGCTTACAGAAATTTACTGTGACAGATTTTAGCTCATTCTTTTTCCTTTTTTTTTTCTTCTTGTTATTCATATATTTTGATCTTCAATATTGTTTGTACAGCCTGGCTGGCTGGTAACATACCGCCTAATTACATCTGCGTGGTAAACTCCGCTTATATACTCAAATATCTGCATACACTGAAATAACCTGCTTGAAGCTCATACATCAGCTTCACTATTGCAATTCCCCCCACCCACTGGAATTGCAATAGTGCACAACTCGTCTATGTGTCAGAAAGGGGCAGACCCCATAGAGCACATAAACATCAATGGCTGTATTTCTGTTTGGGAAAATATCATGGTGCCCTAGGGGATTAATACGTTGTTTTCACCTTTGTTTTCCTGTATGGTTATATTTCTTATACAACAAAAACTAATTCCACATGTCCTGATACTGTTACCATTGTTCTTACATAATTGATTACTTTTGCTTATATTATGGCATGTTATAACTAGCAGTGTTATTTTCATGTGGAATGATACAAATAAAGAATAAAAAAAATTTTTTATTGGAATCCCCAGCTAATTTTTGTTTGGATAGTTATGTGGGTATTTTATATAAAATTTGTGATCTAGTAACTTTGCAGAATTTAAAAAGACCCCCGAAGGTGACATCACCACTGAGGAATGGGGGGGATCTGGTGGCATTGGAGCAGGTTAAGGTGAAATTGACTTACTTGAACATGTCCCTCACGAGTGCAGTCATCTTTCTCTGGCAGATCCTCTTCACCTCCTGGCTCTTCAGGGCCAGGTTCCGTTGTCACTGCTGCACTCTCGTTCCTGCGAGAGAGTACAGTATTGAAGTCAATGGAGGATAACGCAAGATTGTGGGATCCTCCATAGACAGAGACAGATTCTTGCAGCCGTCACTGAAATTCAAAGAAATTCAAACACAGTCTTAATGAGTATTTCATAAGGATTTTGTCTTTATGAAATACTCATTTTTGAGGAGCGGTGACACTGCATATAAATTTAACTATATTCACATAAAGATGTACTTGTCCCTACTTAAGCATTAGATAGATAGATAGATAGATAGATAGATAGATAGATAGATAGATAGATAGATTTAATGAAGACAAAGTGTGCCAAGAGATGCCATCTTCTCATGCTGTAAGAATTAGTGTTGTTTAATACACTGTCTACCACACAACTGGTCAATGGAAAGGGGAGCTTCTCCTGACTCCTTCCTAATAATTAGTATGGGGTGCTATTCATTTCTATGTTATTTATTTCTATGTTTAATTGCACTTTACTTATTTTAGCCACTAAGCACAGCTGTTTATTTATTTCAGTTTCAGCCTAAAAAGTATCTAATGTTTAATCACTGATTTTGCGCCCAAGTGACACATTTTGAGGACAATATGGATGCCATGTTATGTTTTGGTAAATGTATGAATTCCTATACTTTAACATTTCTGCATCAGATATGCCTTTAGTAAATATCTAAATTGGTATTTTGGGTCAATTTGAATAATACTTTTAGTGGCACTATATTCAGAACTCTTTTTCATATATTTGTTTTCTTGATCTCTGTTCCCAGCACTATAAATACTGCTCATTGCACGTTGACAATAAAAGCTCTGACTTATGCCTAATGATAAATGATTAATGTATATGGACCATAGTGTGTATTTAACTTGACATTTGGGAGACTGCAGATAGTACAATGCAGCAGTGGCAATGAAGGGGTTCAGACAATAAGAGCTTTTGTACATTTGAAACACAATCACCTTCAGAGCTTCTGCTAGCGAGTAACGAAATGCAGGTACGTTCCAATCAGATAGGGGCTTCTGTGAAGAAGAAGCACAATGAATGGCTTCAGATCACAATCTGTACATTGAAAACCTGAGACTTCTTAATTAGATAGAGATCTGGAGGGAGAAGGAAATACAACCCTGTTTCATTGTAGCCTCAGGCAGACATCTCCACTGCCCAATATCTAGGTCACTCGAACACATGTGCTACCCGTAGGTGGCACTAAGGTATAGAGTAAATAAGTAAAATTCTTATCGCCCCAAAGACATCAAGGGAATCCTTCCTATCCCTTAATTAGAACCTTGTTATTTTGGGTTTCTAGCTCAACAATAACAGTGTATTCTGCAAACTCATTGTCCTGGCTATATCTGGGGTAAAAAATTATAGCTATTACCTTATTACTTTATATAATAAAGTATATTATATATATAAAAGAATGTATATGTATATCTATCTGTCTGTCTAATATATATACATGTTTACACGTTTACGTTATAAAACAGTTACTGCAATGAGTTGTGCCATATGGAGACTATGCAAAATGTAGGCCACAAATTGCAACTTTCAAAAATAGATCCAACTAAGATTAATTATAGTCTTTCTTCTAATGTCCCTATTTCAGACTCTTTTTTTAAAAAAAATCAGGCCTCACATCATCACACCACAGGCAGAGCTGTTCACAAATTACCTGAAACTGAGAATGGGATTGGAAATTTTGGGCCAAAACAGTAAAAAAAAAATTCCAATTGAACTATCAAGTTTAGCTTGTTTGGCTTAAAATATGTAGTTTCTTGGTCATGTTCTAGTTTAGTGAATAACCCTTGGAATAGTGAACAGATGTTTAATTCTCCCTAGTTTTCATTGGGGTCTTTGCTTCCATTATTGCAAAAAAAAAAAAAAATGCACACAGATGGCATGTTCGCTTACGCTTGCAAACATAATTAGAATTAGTTTTTACTTATCACAAAGTATTCACTGAAACTGTCAATTTTGATGAAGCCATCTTATGTCAATACCTACTGGTGGTAACCACAATTGCATGGAGCTGTGTCATCTATAATTTCACTGTTGTATTGTTGCACATTCACTAGAATTCCAAATGGTCTTCTATACAGGATCTAAACATGTGAGTTTAGTAGAATTGTTTGCACATTCTGGTAAAAACTTAAAGGGACACTGTGAGCACCCAGACCACTTCAGCTCATTGAAGTGGTCTGGGTGCCAACTCCCATCACCCTTAACCCTGCAAGTGTAATCATTGCAATTTTTATACACTGCAATAATTTTCTTTCAGGGTTAAGTACTCCTCTAGTGGCTGTCTACCAGACAGACACTAGAGGGACTTCCAGGTGCTTAGACGACTTTTGGTTGTCTAAACAACATTGGACGTCCTCACACTATGAATGAGGACTTCCAGCGTCACTAGAATCCCCATAGGAAAGCACTGAATAATAACGGCTTAGTTTTCCTGGCACTAGAGAATCCCTTTAATCAGTTTACCCACCTACCTATATATATAAAATTGTGTTCCTTTAAACTTCTGATGGTGACTGATTCGCTCGGTGTCTGGTGGCCACGTTGTGCAGGGAATTACTTACCTGGATGTGATTCTCGTGGCACCGCCATCTCCCATTTCCAGCTCCCGGCACTTCAGTTTGATAAGCGTACGGAATTTGTCTTGGTATATCTTTTGACTGCGTTGGAATTTCAGTGAAGTTTTCATAAAGATTTAATGTTTATGAAATACTCATTTGTGGGAGACAGAGCCATTTCATGTAATGCAATCAGAGGAATTTGACAGCAAGGTAATTGATATGTTCTTTTTTTATATTCAAGGAATAGATATTTATTAAAAACTACAAAGAATTAGGTCTACTTTAAGGTCATGCAAAATCGACAAATATATGGAGACATCCGTGGGTTTTAAGGGTTTGAACACGCACACAGAGCTGAATCAGAAATAACAAGCTATAAAATAAGCTTGTTAGGAATCACAAACACCTCAGTCTAGATTGGGCTAGATTTGTCAATGTCACTTTATTGCAGATATAAGAATTCTGTGCTATGTTTCCCTATCATGCAGAGATTTTTTTAACCACTTGGCAAATCAGCCCATCAAATAACACAAAGTTGCAAGAGTTGTTCTTGATTGAGATGCAATTACTCTATGTGCGATACATCGAGAATATTTGCAATTTGATGGGAAAAAACTAAAACACTTTATTTTAACTTTATCTTACTAGTAGAAAGAAGTCAAAATGTATATTTGAAAGAATATGCCATATACATTTACTTGGGATAGAATAGAATAAACTAAAAACAAAGACATAAAAATAACTCAGTATAACCCCTTAGTGACCAAGGATGTATCGGGTACGTCCAAAAAAAAAATGGTCGTTAACGACCTCGGACTTACCTGATCTTTGGACAGGGAAGGCTATTCGATGTCTGTGTGACAACGCGGCAGCATGTGAAATCATCAATAAAGGGCGTTCATCGTCCCTGACCATCATGAGATTGGTCTGAAGATTGACTTGGTTGGCTGCCTCATTTCAATTTTACCTCTGCTGTAAATAATATTCCTGGTGTAGATAACAAACTGGCTGATGCATTATCACCCCACAGCACACAGACTCTCTTCCAGAATTCCACTATTCCAAGAACTGGTGATGGACTAAACAACCTTCTGTAACACGCACGATCCCTAGCACGTGCAGCACTGTCCAATAACACAAAGATAGCATATGATAGGGCCCTTACAATTTATAATAGATTCACATTGGAATTTCACATACAGCCAAAGTTAACCATCAAATCTATGGTGGCATTTACTTCTTTTTGCCACCTTCACCTTAAATTAGCTCACAACACAATCAAACTGTATCTCACTGGAATCCAACACCACGTGCTAACCACTTTTCGTAATTACACACCTTTCCTTACATCCTATCCTATCAAGAGTATACTCAAAGGCATTAACAAAACAGATCAAACTCCCATGCCATCCAGATTACCAATCGATGGCCCAATTTTTTTAACTCTCTGTGATTTATTGGATAATCAACCATTCGACCTTCCACAAATCATGTGATGAAAACTGCTATGTATATAGCCTTCTATGGCTTTTTGAGACCCCGCAAATTTACAGTCACCAAACAAGACGATCATGAGTTAAGCCTTAAAATATCAGATATTACAAAGCTCCAAGATCACTATACACTGTCAAAAATGTTCAAAACTAATAAATCAAGTCAACCATCCATCATCCCACTGTATCCTACTGAGAACAGATGGTGCCCTGTTCAAATACTGAATTTATATCTACCCACACTCATTCAGGCCACCCACGACTTGCCACTACTTTCACTTGAAGGATTCCCGCTCACAACATCTAAATTCATATTTTAGATCAAAACATTATCACGTAATATTTTTACATAATTAAGTAATGTTATTGATTGCAATTTGGGGGTCCTGTCTGACAACCCAGGCCTAAAGTCCAGAGAATTTAATTTGCTAGCACTATATTTAGCCCTGTAACTTTCCAAGACACCCTAAAACCTGTACATGGGGCTACTGTTTTACTTGGTAGACTTCGCTGAACACAAATATTAATGTTTAAAAATAGTAAAACATATCACATATCCGTGAAAGTTACGTTTTTTTACATTTTTCACACACAAACGGCACTTTCACTGATGATATTGTTGTGATATGTCTTACTGTTTTAAAACACTGATATTTGTGTTCAACAAAGTCTCCTGAGTATAACAGTAGCCCCCATGTACAGGTTTTATAGTGTTTTTGAAAGTTAGAGGGTCAAATATAAGGTTTGATTTTCCATTTTTTCACATTGAAATTTGCCAGATTGGTTATGTTGCCTTTGAGAGTGTATTGTAACCCAGGAATGAGAATTACCCCCATGATGGCATACCATATGCAAAAGAAGACAAGCCAAGGTATTGCAAATTGGGCATGTTCAGTCTTTTTTAGTAGCCGTTCATAATTGTTTTTTGCATTCTTTTTTTTTTTTGAATTCTTTATTTTTGTTGTGCATTATATAACAATCGGCTTGGTCAGCCACAATAGCAGTCACAAGCCGGCATAACGTGGCATAATGGTATACAGTACATTTTAAGTTATGCAGTAAAAATTAAGATACATTAACTGAGCTTCTGTGGCATAAGGGTTTCGGCACATTTTTAAGTATGTAGTACTTGAAGAACAGGTTAGTCAAGGAGGTACAACAGGTTAATACAAAATTAAACACAAGATAAGGTCAATAGCCCTGCAGAATACAAAGCGGTCTCGCTCGTCCAGTGCGCGGGCCAGAATAAGGTCTACACTCTTGTCTCGCTAAGCACGTTGTGTGTCAATCATGCGTGTATTTTACTAAGCTAATCGAGCTAGGCCTATAAAAACAGAAAAACTAAAACTAAAATAACTAAAATGCGAGTCTGCAAATATCGGTACCTATAGGTGTTTGGTTTACTGTGCGGAGTCCGCTGCGCTATCTCACTGCCTTTGTCTGCGCTGGGGTGTAGTTGAGCAGTGGCTTATAGGCTCGGTAAAAATTATGCAATGGAGCCGCGCGTGCATAGTCTAAGGCATGGCTTACGGTGCATACTGTAGCCTTTATGGCGGGTGCGTCCCCGGGACTCATCCCCCGAACACTTGCTTATAACGTAGTACTTTACACAAAATACAGATTGAGAATGCTATCTGAGAACATTAATTGGAGCAGAAGAGATAGGTAAATGCGAACAATGAGGCATTCACATCATTAGCAGCTTTAGTGGTTGGACAGTCCCCTCCTGAAGGATTCAGGCGGTCGTGACAGTCTGCGTAGTGCGGACAGGTCCGCCTGGAACAAAGGGTTCGGAGGTAGCAGGATTCCATCTGTGTGGCTTGTGGGTTGTACGCTGTCGCCGCATGGAGTCCGCTGGAAGGCCCAGGGTGGGGAGGAGGGCTTCAGCCTCCTGCAAGTCCACTACTAGATGTGTGGCCGCTCCGTGCAGCACTTGGAGTTTACAGGGTGAGCGCCATCTGTATTGGATGTCGTTCTCGCGGAGCAGGGTGGTGAAGGGTTTCAGGGTAGATCGCCAGGCCATAGTCCCCCTTGATAGGTCAGAATAAATTGATAAGGTCATGTCCTCGAAGACGATCGGCGCGGTGTTTCGGATTGCGGCCTGTATGGATTCTTTGTCCTGTCGCTTGTGGAATTTAATGATTAGGTCCCTGGTTGCTGCTGGTGGGGCCGTGGGTGGTTTAGGGATCCTAAATATGCCCTCTAGGCCTACTCCTTTGGCCTGCTTTGGCGGCAATATTGTGCTCACCAGACGCCTCACTAGGTGGGGGAGTTCAGCTTCAGGGACTGATTCGGCTATGCCCCTTACCTTGAGGTTCTGGGCGCGTCTGGAGTCTTCCATTGCCGCTATGGCCTGTTCCACCTTTAATTGTTGTTGTTGCAACATTTTCGTCTCCTGCTGGAGTGAGGCTATCTGCCTAGTATGCGTGTGGGAGTTGTGCTCCACGGTTGCCACGCGGTCGGTGAGGCCTTTTATGTCCCTCCGCATGTCCGCCACGTCCTCCTGAAAGTTTCGTCGGAGTTCTGCCAGCAGCTCCTTCATTTCCGATTTCGTGACCGGAGCTGTGTCGGATTGCATAGCAGGTTTTACGGTAGGTTTCTCCGGTGCCCGCATCGTGGGCAGGCATATCTCGTCCGGCTCGGAGAGCAAGTCGTCTGAATCTTCCAAGCCGTCCATGTAGGCGGCCATGACAGGCTCTGGGGCACCATGCGCTCGCCGCCACAGATCTCCTATGCTGGTGCCCTGTCGGGGTGGATCGGGCTTGGGTTTCTTGCTCTTCCTGCCCATGTTCACTGCCTATGTAGGTGGCTGGTCCGCTTTTGGGGGTGATATGTCGGGTTTTTTGGGGTCTTTTAGGTCAATTTCGCTGGGAGCTCTCTGTGGATGCGACCTGTCGGTTCGGCAGTTGGCTCCGCCCCCGTTTTTTGCATTCTTAATACACAAACAAATATAAATGCCAACTTTAGCCAGTGTTTGTGACTAAGTGGCTATTAAAAAAAGACTGGACATACCCCATATTGAATACTCTGGGTTGTCTACTTTAAAAAAAATATGTACATATGAGGTGTGATTCAGAGATTAATGACAGATAACAGTGTTACAATGTCACTATTGATAAATCTTTAAAATATATATTTTAAAACAGCAATGTCCTATTTGTACTTATAGCCCTATAACTTGCAAAAAACTTGCTAAGAACATGTTAACAATGGGTATTTCTAAACTCAGGGTTTTTTTAAACTATTTTTAAACTATTTAGCATGAGTGTTTTTTGGCAGTTATAGATGCGTAACAGATTTTGGGGGTCAAAGTTAGAATTTTTTTATAGTAAATGATATGATATGATGAAAATAGAATGAAATGAGTAAGAGGAAAATTACAGTTAAACACAAACACCGCAGAAATGTAAAAACAGCCCTGGTCCTTAATGGTAAGAAAATGGAAAAATGGTCTGGTCACTAAGTGGTTAATGTTGTATACTTTTATTTTCTAGAATACTTCAAATTTCTGGTTTACTGAATAACCCATTAGTTAAAAAATAAATAAATAAAAAAACTAGAATGTTTATTGATGAGTTATGTTTGTGTTTGTGGCAGTTTATCGCACTTTAATATCAAAATAACCAAACCTAAAACATGTTATCTTGACTATTATACGCTAAAATATACAAATCCTTTGTCAGCGCTCCACATTCAGGTTGTGTAAATAACTCTATTAATAAGATTTTGATAATCCAACTGCAACTCAAATTTTAAGCAAAAATAAAAACAAGAGAGTTCTATATATATATATATATATATAATAATAAATTTATTATTATTATTATTATTTTTTATTTTTTTTTAAATATGGTTATTTTGGCCTAAAATGTGTCATTTTGTGGTCAGATCTTGATAACTCCATCTTTAGTAAATAACTTCTAATGAGTTATTGTACAATATTGTTTTGTTTGTTTTTTTGTGTTTTTTGTTTTAGTGCCTAGATAAAAACGTTTTATCTTTTAATTTTACTACAATTCTGAGCATTTTTATGAACACTGGAAGGAAGCTTAGCAAAAATTAGCATGACAAAAAATTCATGCACCATATTATTATGTTCTATAAGTGTTTCATTCTTCAAGCGATAGATTTTATTATTACATAAATATATTATGGTGCATACTACTGCTAATCTCGCCATTTGATAAATGCTATCCAGTAAGTAATAACACAGATTTTTAAACCCACGCGATCTATTACAACAGCCTCTCATAATTGTCCCTCTCAAACTGCACCCATTATGCAAAAATGCTTTCATATTAGAGTTTGCATTATTGCGCCCATTAATTACTCAAAGGTTGATACATTATGGATACTCTTAAAAATAGCTGAGTGATAATATCTGTTGCTATCTTTTTCACACATCTCTTGAAGCACTGACATTTAAATAGAAAGTCTCACGAGATGAGGAATATGTAAAAGGTTGTAAAAGCAGAAAATAAAGTGGGAATTAAGCTATGTATAGTGAATTCTGATTGTTAGTCAACCATGAGGATTCTTAGCCGTTAGTAACACATTGATCACTGCTGGCCAAATCATATCTCCTTACCTTGTTGCCTTCTGACAGGAAATCTTATTTTTTAATGACTTGCGGGTGGTAAACTAGCAAGACTTTTTATTATTGTTAAAATGTTTAAATCTATTTTATCTGCTGTATGTAACGCACCATGGGGGGGTTATCATATAATGTTTGGGTACAGAATCTTAATCCACAGATAACTTTTTTACAGCAGAGCTTCCATGGCAATTTGTTCAGAAACATAGACTTACCGTAGTCATATCATACAACTGGTCAAGTCATTATTTTGAAGTAATGTAAAGATACAATAGCAAGAAAAGAAGCCAACACTATAATTTCATCAAGATAAAGCTTCAAACAGTTCAAATAGCAAAGTCATGGAGGGCTATGGGCCATGAGAGAGTGCTGATATCACATTTCCTCTTCAGTACCAGCTCCACTGGTGGTCAGTGCAAGAAGGCCAGACTGTGAATGTTCTAACACCTGCCATTGATCTCTCGTGGTATTCTGGGTGAGGGGTCTGTTTACGTCATAAGAATTTGATGTCATAATCATGTGCTCTTTCTCATATGGTTCCCTTCCACAGTGCATTGTGATAGAAACAGCAAGTTTGCACAGTGGTGGACAAGAGAATGGATGAAGGAGTGAAGGAAGGAATGTAGTTGATGAAAACAAGAAGGCATATGACTTGAAACCTGGGAATATGGTTAGAGGAGGGCATAAGGCTCTAGTGAAGATGAAGATGGCTTTGGGGAGTAAAATCCTGTGTGTGATGCAGAGGCGTAACTAGAAATCCCGGGCCCCGGTGCGAAAATTGCCCTGGGGCCCCTCCATGTGTCTCATCACACCGCCACTCCATGTGTCTCGTCCCATCGACCCCCCGTCTGCCCCTCCACTGTCTCATTCTTCCCCGTCTGCCCCTCCACTGTCTCATTCTTCCCCGTCAGCCCCTCCACATGTCTCATTTCACCCCCAGTTCCCCCATGTGTTTCACTCCCCTCGGCAAAGATCCATTTTGCCGCCCCGTCATGAAAGCAAATACAATCTCACAGAGCTTTATTCACTAAACTCTGAATTGCAGCGAGTTGAAAACCAAATTTCAAAGTTTAAGCAAAAACAGCTGAACTGTGACTGTAGTCAAATAGGAGAATTCTCCTACATCAGCTATTTTGTCCTAAATGTTACCATATGGTTTTCAGTTAAGTCTGCCTGATACATACATATTGCTTAATGTGTACATCCATAAACACACACTGCCTAATGCCTACATCCATAAACACATATACTGCCTAATACATGCATCCATATACACACACTGCTTTTAATACCTAAATCCATACACACATACTGCTTAATACCTACATCCTTACACACATACTGCTTAATACCTACATCCTTACACACATACTCAGGGCCGCCACCAGAAATTTGGGGGCCCCTAACTCAGCTCAGGGTCTGGGCCCCCTCGGGCCCGCCTCCAAATACCGCCCACTGGGTCCACACACAGACACAAACGCACACACTGATACAAAAGGACACAGATACATACTAACAGACACACATACTGTAACAGACATACACGCATACAGGCATACATACTAACACACACATACTGAGACATACACACAGGCATACATAGTGACAGACAGACACATAATAACATACATACAGACACACATACATACAGACACTGACATACATACATACATACACACACACACACACACACATTCATACATACATACAGACACGGACATCCATACACACATACATTCATAATGGCATACAGACATACAGACTGACATACATGCATATATACAGACATACATGCATACAGACATCCATACACACAGACCTACGTTCATAATAATATGCAGACATACATAGACATACATACAGACATACATGCATACAGACATACATGTATGCATACAGACATACACAAACATACATAGACAGACATACATACGTAGACATACATGCATGCAGTCAGACAGACATAGACATACACACAGACATACATACATACATACAAACAGACATATACATACATACAGATATACATACATAGACATACACACAGACATACATACAGACATACACACATAGACATACGGACAGTCATACATGCATGCAGACAGACATACATACACAGACAGACATACATACATACACATACATGCATCCAGACACACAGACATACACGCATACAGACAGACATGCATGCATCCAGACAGACAGACATACATAGACATACATGCATACAGACATACACATACAGACAGACAGACATACATGCATACATACATACAGACAGACATACATACAGACATACATACATATGCATACAGACACACACACATACATACATACAGACAGACATACACATACATGCATACAGACACAGACATACATACAGACAGACACACATACACATACATACATACATACAGACACACAGACATACATACAGACAGACAGACATACACATACATGCATACAGACATACATACACGCATACAGACATACATACAGACAGACAGACACACATACACATACATGCATACAGAAATACATACAGACAGACACACACACATACATACACATACATGCATACATACATACATAGACATGCATACAGACATACAGACATACACATACATGCATACAGACACACAGACATACACATACATGCATACAGACAGTCAGACACAGACAGACATACATACATGCACACACACAGCTCATTTTCCAGCCACCCTCCTGTCTCTTACCTTTTCTTTGCAGGAGGGTGGCTGGGGATGATGGGAGTCGGCGCTGCTCCCTCTTCATTGCCGGGCTCTCCCTCTTTACGGCGGCGGGCAGGCGCGCTCCTCCCGCGCGGAGTGAGCTGGGAGGAAGTGAGCACTTCCTCCCAGCAGCACTTGCGGCTGCTTTTTTTATTTATTTTTTTTTTTTTAAAGGGGCCCGGTCGCGCTATACAACGGCCACAGTGCTGACCGGGCCCCTGAAGGAGGGGGCTCATCGGGTGGCCTTAAGTGTGTGGGCCACCCGATGGGCCCCACACGTGGGGCCCGGGCGGCCGGGCCCCCCAGGGCCACCGGGCCCATGACAACTGTTATGGTTGTCATGCCCTGATGGCGGCCCTGCACATACTGCTTAATACATGCATCCATACACACACACACTGCCTAATACCTACATCCATACACACATACTGCCTAATATATGCATCAATACACACATACTGCCTAATACCTACATCCATAAACACACATACTGCTTAATACCTACATCCATACACACATACTGCCAGTGCCTAATACATGCATCCATATACACATACTGCTTAACACCTACATCTATACACACACTGCCTAATGCATGCATACATATACACATACTGCTTAATGTGTACATCCATACACACATACTGCCTAATACATGCATCCATATACAAATACTGCTTAATGCGTACATCCATACACACATTCTGCCTAATACATGCATTGATACACGCATACTGCTTAATACCTACATCCTTACACATACTGTCAGTGCCTAATACATGCATCCATAAACACACACTGCTTAATACCTACATCCATACACACAGTGCCTAATACATACATTCATATACACATACTGCTTAATGCATACATCCATACACACACTGCTTAATGTGTACATCCATACACACATACTGCTTAATACCTACATCCTTACACACATACTGCTTAATGCGTACATTCATAAACACACACTGCTTAATACCTACATCCATACACACACAGTACCTAATACATGCATCCATATACACACAGTGCCTAATATATACATTCATATACACATACTGCTTAATGCATTCATCCATACACACACTGCTTAAAGGGACACTATAGTCACCTGAACAACTTTAGCTTAATGAACCAGTTCTGGTGTATAGAACATGCCCCTGCAGCCTCACTGCTCAATCCTCTGCCATTTAGGAGTTAAATCCCTTTGTTTATGAACCCTAGTCACACCTCCCTGCATGTGACTTGCACAGCCTTCCATAAACACTTCCTGTAAAGAGAGCCCTATTTAGGCTTTCTTTATTGCAAGTTCTGTTTAATTAAGATTTTCTTATCCCCTGCTCTGTTAATAGCTTGCTAAACCCTGCAGGAGCCTCCTGTATGTGATTAAAGTTAAATTTAGAGATTGAGATACAATTATTTAAGGTAAATTACATCTGTTTGAAAGTGAAACCAGTTTTTTTTTTTCATGCAGGCTCTGTCAATCATAGCCAGGGGAGGTGTGGCTAGGGCTGTATAAACAGAAACAAAGTGATTTAACTCCTAAATAACAGTGAATTGAGCAGTGAAATTGCAGGGGAATGATCTATACACTAAAGCTGCTTTATTTAGCTAAATTAATTTAGGTGACTATAGTGTTCCTTTAATGTGTACATCCATACACACATATTGCTTAATACCTACATCCTTACACACATACTGCCTAATACACGCATCCATATACACATACTGCTTAATGCGTACATCCATACACACATACTACTTAATGCGTGCATCCATACACACATACTGCTTAATGCGTACATCCATACACACATACTGCTTAATGTGTACATCCATACACACATACTACCTAATACATGCATCCATATACATATACTGCCTAATGCCTACATTCATAAACACACACTGCTTAATGTGTACATCCACACACACATACTGCTTAATGCGTACATCCATACACACATACTGCCTTATACATGCATACATACGCACATACTGCCTAATACCTACATCCATTAAAAAACACAAACTGCTTAATACATGCATCCATACACACACCCTTCCTAATACATACACTCATACTGCCTCAAACATGCATCCATACACACATACTGCCTAATACCTACATCCATACACACATACTGCCTAATACATACATTGTACATTGAATACATAATTTATCACTGTGATAAATTATGTGTCCAATGCATTTGGTGAATTTAATTTATAAGACTAGCACAGACGAGCACACACACTGACAGACACACACTGACAAACACACTCACTGACAGACACACTCACTGGCAGACACATACTCAGTCACGGACAGACACAAACACTCACAGACACACTCACTGACACACACACACTCTCACTGAGACACACACACACAGACATACACTTACTCACTGACAGACACACACACACACATGCTCACTGACACACATACTCACTCACTGACAAACACACACTCTACCAACCCTGGGTGTGGGGCAGCTTCCCACTCCTGGGTGTGGGGCAACTTTCCACTCCTTCAGTGCGCTGTTTAGTATGCCGGGGCCGGAATAACTTCATATTTCATCACTGACCGCGCGCGAGGTAGGAGTGAGAATCTACATGCTGTGGGCCAAGATAGGCGCAGCCCACCAGCCCTGCCCTCAGACCCTCCACGTGTATTATTCTCCCCCTAGCCCCTCCATGCATCCCATCCACCCCTTAGCCCCTCCATGTGTCTCTCCCACTGACATGTGACTTACAGACACACACACACTGACAGACGCACACACACACACACTGACAGACACAGGCACACACTAACAGATACACACACAAACTGACAGACACACTCACACACACACAAATTGACAGACACACACTCACAGACAGACACACACACTGACACACACAAACTGACAGACACACACAAACACACTGGTAGACACACACACAAACTGACACACACACACACACACACTAACAGACACACACATTCTTGCCCACTTTCACAAATTAATTTTACTTTTTTGAGGTTCATCCAGCCTCCCTACCTTTGCGAGAGCTATTCTGGGTCCTCTCCATGGGGCTGTGCTGTGACAGTTCCTCTCTCCTCCTGCGCGCTGTTTATTATGCCGGGGACGAAACAATGTCATATTCCAGCATAAACTAGTACCTGAATAAAATAGTAATATTCCTACTCTTTGCATGTTAGTTAAGCCTTACCCCATGCACCCCACTTAGTAAACTATTATTTAAAACATTATAGGAAGTGTATAGCCATTTTCCACACGATTTCTCTAATATTGACTCTTTTTATATATCTAAAATATGCCAGATTTTACAGGGTATTTGGGAACTCCCCCACTGCATAAATTTAATTTTCCACATTTATTGAAAAAATAAATAAGTTTCTAGACCTTTTTGCCTTTTTCCGTCACCTTGTAAAACATTGTTTAACAAATAAGTCCTTTAGCAACGAAGAGTACAGAATGGACCCAATTCATCAAATTAAACACAGTAACACTTCATCTCTTCCTGATAAAAAGGGAGAATGCATGTTTTAGTATCTCTACAGAATAGTGATCTTTTTTTTAATTTTATTTTTATCTCGTCTAGGCCAATACTTACATATCATTTAAGCAAGCATCACCTGTCTTAATTCCGAGTGGACAAAATATTCCGGTGCTTAAAACAAAAACAAAATCTAGAATAAATAAACAAACAAATAAAAAGGCTGCTAAAATAATTCTAGGTCTGACAACTTGCTTGCTGTTGAAGTGTCGGTAAGAAGCACAGCGCGTCTATCTGAGAGATAAGACTCCGTTAGTTCATCTTTTTAACGTTGTGTTTTATTGTTCTGAATACCTAGCCCGAGATTCTCTAGTCACTGATGTCTATTGCTTTACTTTATGGAGTCCTGATAATGGGAAAGAGTGAAAGGTATGTCTTTCAGACAAGACTGTTCTCCGATTCCGAATTAATATATACCATGTCAAGTTTTCCCAAATTATATGACCATACCAAAACAAGTGAAATATGATTTGCTCATCTCATTCTTTCAGATTTTTATCGAGCCAGGCATTCTGTCATCTATTATTTTTTAAGAATTCTATTTGTTTTAGGAGCTGTAATATGCAGAAAAAAGCAAGTGTTTAAATAATTCTTACGTACACAGACTATTGAAAACCATATGATCACAGAATTGGCTCAGGGATTCTCCTTAGCGTAGACAGGCTGTTACCCCATAGACACACACGCACTAACAGAGTTATTTACAAAAGCGAGATTTGTCAGGAATTCCAAGTGATGTCAAAATTGATTTCGATTTTAACGCTAAAATAGTTGAATTGCTGAATAGTTGAAAACATCTTCAAGTCAGCAATGCTTCCAGTTTAGCTATTTTGGTCTAAAAGTCTAATTTCACTTTGAATTCACTTTAAATTCCCAACAATTGTCACCTTAGGTAATAACCCTGTCACAGTGGTGAAATTTCTATTTCTATTTCTGTTGGACATATCTTGTTAGATAAGAAGAACTAAGAAGAACTGAAGTACAACAAATTAAAACTTACATTTTTCTACTAGTACCTCCTTCCATTCAGAGTTCCTGGGTCTGGAAAAAGGAGCTGAATTCTCCAAATTCCTTACAACCTTTAATGCCGGAATAAAGCAGGAATTCAGCGCTAATCAAAACACAATATATGCAGAATGGGCAGCAACCCAAGTGAAGGAAACCCCTCAAGTCCTTCAGTGGATGAAATACAACACAAAAGATGGAGTAGGGCTGCTCCAATACGAATAAAATAGTCTTAGAGAGGGTAGGAGTGTAGCGGTACTTACCCTCTCCAGGGGCCGGCCGGGGTCCTCTCTTCTCGCCGCGCGCGGTCCT
Organism: Pelobates fuscus; assembly: GCF_036172605.1. Classification (NCBI taxonomy): domain Eukaryota; kingdom Metazoa; phylum Chordata; class Amphibia; order Anura; family Pelobatidae; genus Pelobates; species Pelobates fuscus. The sequence goes on along the minus strand of NC_086323.1, from coordinate 99,822,264 downwards.
GCTCCTGCACGAGCCGCGCGCGGCTCAGCCAACGATAAGATCAGTCAGGCGGGCAGTGACCGCGAGAAGCGGTCACGTGTCCCGCCCGACACTAAGAGCGCGCCGCGCGTCTCGGGCGCGCTCTTAAAGGGACAGTGGGAGACTAAATTAGAATCAGTCTCCCATTGGCCCCTGTCAGGCCACATTCCCCATACACTCACGTTTTGGGGGCGTGGATATGACAGGGGCCAATCTAAGTGAACCTTAGGGTATTTATACTCACCTGTTTCCCTTGCTCCTTGCCCTATCGTGGTTTCTGTCCAGTTTCCCTTTAGTGCTTGTATCATTCAGTTGGTTTTTTGGTGCTTGACCTTGGCTTTGTTCCTGACTCCGCTCTCTCTTTATCCTTGCTTGCTTATCCGCTGTTTTGTCCTCTGTGTACCAGTCCTCGGCTTGTTCTACGTTACGCTGTCTCTCTGTTCCCTTGACCTCGGCTTGTTCTAGACTCTGTCTTGCTTATTCTCGTCAAGTCCGGCCATTCTAAGGTCCGGTAAGACGAACCCTGGTTTCTTGTCTCCTGACTATCTGTACTATTCCTGCGTGTTGGGGTATATTACCGTGACATTACGATAGGGCCATGGACCCCGCAGGTTTAGGTCAACAGATGGCCACTCATGAGGCTAGATTCGCAGAACAGGATCACCGTATGGATCAAATGGCTCAAGCCATCCAGACACTGTTATCCAGATCAGCTCCGGTACCTGTACCTACGCCTCCTGTAAACCCTATACCGGACACAGCTAATATGCCTAATGCTTCTGCACATCTAACCCCGCCACCTAGGTATGGAGGGGACGCTAAGACATGTAGGGGATTCCTTAATCAAGTGGAATTCCACTTTGAAATGTACCCACGTTCATTTCCCACTGATAGATCTAAGGTGGGTTTTCTTATGCACCAGCTTACGGATAAGGCACTAGAATGGGCAAATCCTATTTGGGAGGCTAATGGGCCTATGGTACACGACTTCAATAGCTTCCTCACAGCGTTCCGTAGAACATTTGACACGACTAAAAGGTCAAAAAATGCCGCCAGGGCATTAATGAGAATAAAGCAAGGATCTAAATCTGTAGCCGATTATGCTATTCAGTTCCGGACTCTTGCCTCACAGGTAGATTGGACTAATAATGGCCTTACTACTGCGTTTATGGAAGGTCTGTCTGAAACTATCTTGGATGAGGTAGCAGCTAAGGACCTCCCTGTACCCCTGGAGGACCTGATTGACTATCTTATCGATATAGATAACAGGATCCGTGACAGGTTATATACCAGGTCCAGAAATAGACATTTTGTTCCCTTTAACTCCCCTAGAGCTGAGACTCCCGAGGGATCTAAAGGTTCTGAGGAGGAACCTATGCAGTTAGGGGTTGCTAAACTTACTGACGCTGAAAAGCTTTATAGGAGAAAGGAGGGACTTTGTCTTTATTGTGGTAGGAGGGGTCATATGAGACAAGAATGTCCCGTGCGTCCGGGAAACTATCGCACCTAAGACCGTATAGAGGACTGGCCTTGGGTGTGACATCACAGTCCTCACATTTGCCTCTTAATAAATTACTTCTTCCTGTTTCCCTGCACCTTGATAGTAACTGCATAGCAGGGAATATACTAGCCCTGGTTGATTCCGGAGCGGCCGAAAACTTTATTGATTCCAGTTTTGTCAAGGAGAATAACATACCCACCAGAGAGAAGGAGACACCCTTGGCCGTTGAGGCCATAGATGGTAGACCATTATGCTCTCCAGTTATCACACATGAAACTGTTCCACTACATATGTCTTCAGGGGTGTTACACTCTGAGACCATTCGGTTTCAGATCATTACTTCTCCTTCCTCTCACCTCGTGTTAGGGTATCCTTGGTTACGTACTCATAATCCCACCATTGATTGGGAGTCAGGACAAATAGTTTCTTGGAGTGATTCTTGCCAAGAGTCTTGTATTGTTAAAGTCACCCCTTTGAATTCTACTAATATTCCTCCCGTGCCTACGGTCATACCCTCTCAGTACCTGTCTCTTAAATCTGTTTTTGATAAAAGGGAGGCTGAAAGATTGCCACCTCACAGGCCTTACGATTGTGCAATTAATTTATTACCTGGCACGATGCCTCCCAAAGGGAGAATATATCCTTTATCTCCTCAGGAGAATCTGGTTATGGAGGAATATATTAAGGAATCTCTAGAGAAGGGATTTATAAGAAGATCCTCTTCCCCGGCAGGGGCGGGTTTCTTCTTTGTATCTAAGAAAGATGGTGAATTAAGGCCTTGTATTGACTATAGGGGCCTAAATAAAATCACCGTCAAAAATGCGTACCCCATACCTTTGATCACAGAACTATTTGATAGGCTTAAACAGGCCACAGTTTTTACTAAATTGGACCTTAGGGGTGCTTACAATCTCATACGTATCAAAAAGGATCACGAGTGGAAGACCGCTTTCAATACCAGGAGTGGCCACTACGAGTACACTGTGATGCCCTTTGGTCTTTGTAACGCCCCAGCAGTTTTTCAGGAATTTATTAATGATGTCCTACGTCAATTTATACATACATTCGTTATAGTATACTTGGACGACATATTGATTTATTCCACTGATTTACAGACTCATCACATGCATGTTAAATTAGTGTTGAGAACTCTTCTGGTTAACGGTCTCTATTGCAAACTCGAAAAATGTTCTTTTGATCAATCTGAAGTCCAATTCTTGGGTTATATAATCTCGGCCAAGGGTTTTCGTATGGATCCCAAGAAACTGTCTGCCATTATGGAATGGCCTCTACCCCAGGGGTTGAAAGCCATTCAGCGTTTTCTGGGGTTCTCTAATTATTATAGGCGTTTTATTAAAGGGTTTTCTGCCATTGTTGCGCCTATAACCAGAATGACCAAGAAGGATGGTAATACTCATGTCTGGAAACCAGAAGCACTCGAGGCCTTTGAATTCCTGAAGGCTACATTTGCCTCTGCTCCTGTTTTGCAGCATCCTGTCCCTTCACTGCCCTTTATTCTTGAAGTTGATGCTTCTGAGATAGGGGTAGGTGCTATCTTGTCTCAAAGAGATTCACCTGAAAAGCCGTTACACCCTTGTGGCTTCTTTTCCAGACAGATGTCCAAAGCAGAGAGGAATTATGATGTAGGCAATCGTGAACTCCTTGCTATCATTTTGGCGCTCAAGGAATGGAGACATCTGCTAGAGGGTACTAGGGATCCCATTCTCATTTTAACGGATCACAAAAACCTCTCTTACCTTAGTGAAGCAAAAAGATTGTCTTCTAGGCAGGCCAGGTGGTCTCTGTTTTTGTCTCGTTTTAATTACATAATCACATACAGACCGGGTGATCGTAATACTAAAGCTGACGCTCTGTCCAGACAATTCGAGACTACTGACAAACTCGAGGTCGATGTTACCCCTGTCATTCCGCCTGACAGAATAATAGCCACTACTGTTCTTTCCATTTCGTCTTCTCTCTTACAAGCTATTCAGGCTAAACAATACTTGGCTCCTGGGGAGAGGCCTGCTGATAAGCTATTCGTTGATATACCGGAGAGACGAGACATCTTGTCATTATATCATGACACTAGAACTGCTGGACACCCTGGTATTTCTAAGACATTCTCAGCAGTTTCTAGATATTTCTGGTGGGCTTCCTTGCGCAAGGACGTCACCGATTACGTTAATGCCTGTAGCACTTGTGCCAGTATGAAGTCCTCCCACAGAGTTCCTTGTGGGTTGTTACATCCGTTGCCCATACCCGAGAGACCGTGGTCCAATATATCCATGGATTTCATTGTTGAATTACCTCCCTCTAATGGTAAAACTGTCATCCTGATGATTGTGGATCGTTTTTCTAAGATGGCTCATTTTGTGTCTCTTGTCAAATTGCCATCATCCAGGGAACTTGCCTCTATCTTTGCCAGGGAGGTGTTTCGGTTGCATGGTATTCCCACTTCGATCGTGTCCCATAGGGGTAGCCAGTTTATCTCCAGATTCTGGAGATCGTTTTGTACAGAGATGGGTATCTCCCTCTCGTTTTCTTCAGCCTACCACCCCCAGTCTAATGGAGCTGCTGAACGTGCCAACCAATCTTTAGAGCAGTATCTTCGTTGTTTCGTGTCCCACCATCAGAACAATTGGGCTGACCTTCTTCCTTGGGCTGAGTTTGCTCGTAATAATGCTGCTCATGAATCCTCCGCTAACAGCCCTTTTTACGTTGTTTATGGCCGGCATCCCGTGGTTCTTCCAGCTGCATTCTCCTTACAGGGCATGCCAGCTCTGGACGAACATTTGGCTAGTCTACGTAATACTTGGGAGCAGGTTCAGTGTTCTTTGGTGGCCTCAGCTGCTCGCCAGAAGGTTCAGGCAGACAAGCATCGCAGGGCGGCTCCATCCTATGCTGTGGGAGACCGGGTTTGGCTTTCTACTCGCAATATTCGTCTTCGTGTGCCTTCTATGAAATTGGCCCCTCGTTTTATTGGTCCTTTTCGTATCTTGCATGTGGTTAATCCTGTCTCGTATGCATTGGATCTTCCAAAAAATTTACGCATTCCTAACGTGTTTCATACCTCCTTGTTAAAACCCCTCCTGTGCAACCGTTATACTCGGCATGTCCCTCCTCCTCCTCCGGTTTCTGTGGAGGGCCATGAGGAGTTTGAAGTGGCGGCTGTAATTGACTCGTTCTCGTTTGCTTCGGGGTCGCCTCCAATATCTGGTACATTGGAAGGGCTATGGGTCTGAGGAACGCAGTTGGATTTCCGCTGACGCTGTTCACGCTCCTCGCCTTGTGCGTTCTTTCCACGCTCGTTTTCCTGCCAGGCCTGCTCCTCCCCGCCCGGTGGGCGTGTCTTCAGGGGGGGGTACTGTAGCGGTACTTACCCTCTCCAGGGGCCGGCCGGGGTCCTCTCTTCTCGCCGCGCGCGGTCCTGCTCCTGCACGAGCCGCGCGCGGCTCAGCCAACGATAAGATCAGTCAGGCGGGCAGTGACCGCGAGAAGCGGTCACGTGTCCCGCCCGACACTAAGAGCGCGCCGCGCGTCTCGGGCGCGCTCTTAAAGGGACAGTGGGAGACTAAATTAGAATCAGTCTCCCATTGGCCCCTGTCAGGCCACATTCCCCATACACTCACGTTTTGGGGGCGTGGATATGACAGGGGCCAATCTAAGTGAACCTTAGGGTATTTATACTCACCTGTTTCCCTTGCTCCTTGCCCTATCGTGGTTTCTGTCCAGTTTCCCTTTAGTGCTTGTATCGTTCAGTTGGTTTTTTGGTGCTTGACCTTGGCTTTGTTCCTGACTCCGCTCTCTCTTTATCCTTGCTTGCTTATCCGCTGTTTTGTCCTCTGTGTACCAGTCCTCGGCTTGTTCTACGTTACGCTGTCTCTCTGTTCCCTTGACCTCGGCTTGTTCTAGACTCTGTCTTGCTTATTCTCGTCAAGTCCGGCCATTCTAAGGTCCGGTAAGACGAACCCTGGTTTCTTGTCTCCTGACTATCTGTACTATTCCTGCGTGTTGGGGTATATTACCGTGACAAGGAGGTCTCGCTAGAATAGCAGTAGATAATCAGGGAAACTTGATACGACATATTCTCTTTAATGGGAGTGGATACGTCTCAGGGTGTTAATTCATATATATGAAACAGAGAAGAGGCAGAAAGCAGAAACACTGCTCTATTGATATAGCGTTGGTGGTATGCGATCCGAGGTGGGGATCATACCACCAACGCTATATCAATAGAGCAGTGTTTCTGCTCTACACAGAGTATTATTCTTATCACTCTTTTATACTCTATTTTATCACAATTGAGAGCACTATTGTTGCCTTTTACCTTCCCTTTGGAGCTTTGGATCACCAGACGGTGCTGACGGATACATCTTCCCACATCCCTTAAGCCGGGATTATACCGCTGCATGCTCTTCACACCAGAGCTGGCCATAGCTCATTTAAATGTGAGTTCTTTACCTCTTGTTACTTACTGCACTTTTGGACTCTAGACGTACTGCACTATTGGTTGCTTTCTGCCTCTTCTCTGTTTCATATATACAAATTAACACCCTGAGACGTATCCACTCCCATTGAAGAGAATACGTCATATCAAGTTTCCCTGATTATCTACTGCTATTCTAGCGAGACCTCCTACCCTCTCTAAGAGTTTTGTATTCGTATTGGCGCAGCCCTACTCCATTTTTAATGCCGGAAACCAAAAAAGTTGCAATAAATATGCTTCTCTTACCATTGGCCAATACATTTTATAAAGGGAATCTGTATAGGAAAAATAAACTTACCTTAAATGGCTCCTCTATACATTAACTACATCATATAACACAAAGGTACATGGTGTCTTCAATGTAGAATATAGAGATTTACTTACCTCTCCTCTGTTCCAGCATTGCCATCTTCGATCTTCATGGGTTTTACTCTTCTTGTAACATCCTTGTGACGTAGCTCCAGTACTCCAACTGAGTACCTCCGCCAAGTCTGCTTCCTCGTAGCTATCAGGGACCCTGGAGCACTTCAGACCAAGTCGCAGAGGTTTGCCTGTGATCAATGAGGGCCTTTTCTACCCTGGACCAGGCTACTGCGCTTATAGCCATGGACACCATTATCTTCCGCGGATTATATCCCTTTTACCAAACACCGGACGACACTTGATGAAGGTTGAAAACAGCAACTAACTTTAATATACATAGCACACACCTATGTATGCCCCCAACAGCCTCATTTTCATCCAATAGTGTGAATAGAGCACCATAGTACAAGGAAGGGTGGGGCCAGACAATAGCAAGGGCTGAGAACCCACTGGGATATTAAGGAGGCATGGGGCAGCTAGTTTAAACTGGTTTGGCAGTGTCCCTGGGACAATGAAACAATGTCCTGCTGGGGAAACAATATGACAGGAAAAGGGGGAAGAGGGAAAGGCACAGACAATCAACCCATTGAACATATACCAATGCTGGGCACAGGATGCCAAAACACAACATGAATCTGGTGACCTTCATATCATGTCTGTCTTCCATCCCCAGTGATGGTGACTACCACAGGAATCAATCTCCGGGCCGTCCTCCTCTCCACATTCACTCTGCCTCTGGCCTTTTATGATTTGTCCTGTATGGGGATTAAAGTAGAAGGATTTAGAGCCGGTGGTGTAAGAACGAATCGGCAAACTCTATACAGTTAAAAAAAATTAAAATAAAGTCAAATATATAAAAAAAAAAAAAAACTTCTCAGATTCACAACACTATACATGAAGAAGCTAATGATTCTGTAGCTCTGTATCATTGCTAGAATGCCGCAATAAGAACAAAGTTTCTGCTATTCATCAAATTAATTTGACAGCAGGCTACCAGCGCAATTCGATTAAATCTAATACTGAGAAAGACCATGGTATCTCAGGTACTCCAGCTGTAAGCTGTTACACCAGTTTTCCTCAGCCAGCCAGATACTATACCTAGTGTATGTTTTTCATTAGTAATATTAATCATTTTATCATGGCAATGGGTGTAATTATGCATTTCAGGATATACTTTCTGTCCCGGTTTCCTCTAAATTCAGCGGAGTTTAGTTTGACAGTTATTAAATAATGTAGCAGGGAAAAAAAATCATTCAGTGAGGGAGACATTTAAATAGACATTTAAAGATAGTGAGATCTGAGCGGCTGGGTAGAGTCAATTGAAAAACCATGGAAATAAATAGGATCAATTTATTACTAGAGGGATATTACAAGCGAAATAAACGCAACATGGTAATGTGAAAGGAATTCTTGTTAGTGTCAAGGCACACTTTTTAACATAAATAGAGATTGTTTCTAAATGTCATTCTGCCATCGTTGTACTGTTATATAGAACCTTTAAAACAGTCTATATCTTCCATTGATAATTTTTCATTCCATTCAGAATATATTTATAGAGATTAAATAAAATGTTTGTAGTTCACCTGCACTTCCTTTGAGCACACTGGACATTCAACACCACAAGGCAGTTCAAAGAAGCACTTTCACTTTCCTAGAAACATAGAAGACTGGTAGTTTATTATTGTTATTATTTATAAAGCACCAACAAATTCTGTAGCGCTGTACATTGGGTTGACTAACAGACACGTAATTGTAACCAGACGAGACGGACGCACAGGAACAGAGGGATTGAGGGCCCTGCTCAATGAGCTTACATGTTTGGATGAGTGGGTTACAGTGATACAAAAAGTAAGGGTAGAAAAGTAGGTTGCTAGAAATTTATTCACAGAGGGAATAGTGTTTTGTTTTTTTGACAGTTACAGGAGAGGAATCAGGATGCGGGGAGGGAAAGCTGTTAACAGCTTAATTGATATGCTTTCCTGAATAAGTGAGTTTTCAATGATTTTTTTGAAGAAGTGTAGACTGGGTGAAAGTCTAACAGAGAGGGGAATGGTGTTCCACAGGAATGGTGCAGCCCTACAGAAGTCTGGAAGGTGAGCATCAGAGGTGGGAGTACGGACAACTCATTTGTAAGACTCCAAGGGTTTGATTGGGAGATATCATCATATGTCCTCACTAGCCTCTGTTTAAATGTGATTGAAGGTTTAAAATGATGATAGTCAAGAAATAGTTACATCTACATTTAGAATAGTTGAGTTTGATCTTCTAAGAATGCTTTTTATTTTATGCAACAGAAATCTAAAATGACAGAGCTACCTTAGTAATACAAGCTAAAAAGAAAATGACTACAATTAAGAAAATCATCAAATGGTGTAAAAAAACTGCGATTAGCAGCCAAAAACAGACCGTACCTATACCACTGTTCAATCATCCAAACACAATAAAAAAAAAAAAAAGAGATAGCTCACGCTGGAGATTGCACATTCTACTTTTAAACGCATTACATAGAAAATGAAGATTTGAAAGCAAAAAAAAATGAAAATAAAAACATACAGCTTCTGCAGTGAGATCTGCCCAAACCAGGAAGTATCTCTGATAATCATTATGGTAAAATCTTTCTATGGCAGTGATGCACTTATGTCATAAATCCTTTTTCAGCAGAGAATTCTGGGAGTTTAGTTCAGGTGTCTAACATTAACATTGCTAAACAGTTTGCCTCATTACAGGGGAACCGGCCCAGGGAACTTCTGGCATTAGAACCACTACAGTGGGCTGTAGTGGGTATGATGCTTGGATTATCCCTTTAGTATTAAAGGTAATCACTTCACAAGATTTTAAATATTATGCTAAATTTTAAAAAATGGTATTCGATGGAGTGACAAGAAAAAAAAAAAGAAGTAAAAAATAATAAAAAAAATAACCAAATATATATACATATATATATATAAAGAGAACAAAAAACAGCATAAGTATTTTTTACCTTAAAATACACGTGTTATCTTTTAAACCATCTTTTTCTACTCACAGTCCTGGTATATAAAAAATAAATCTTGTAACAGTTCTGTTACGTTATTTTTATGTTCTGGTAAAATTCACACAGATCACAGGGACGTGGGAATACTTACATTATTTAGATCATTGATATTGTAACAGAAGTAGTGCCCTTTGGCACTGCCATCTTTTCCCCTAGCTTCTGTCAGTCTTGCTTGCCAGGACTTGTGTCACAACCATGTCACTACTGTATTCATGTATTTAGAAGAAATCAGAATGGACTTCTATGACAGATCCCAAAAGACATCCACTGCACAGTCAGAAATCAAATGCATGGAATCATAGAACATTAGACATTTGCAACAAATGCCATCAGTGTAAAAAGAAAAGCTTTGCTTTTTGCATGGAATCGTAATGTAAAAAAATGACCTGCGTGTCAACCTTTTCTGAACATGCCCTTACTTCCATCCACATATCATCCCTTCATTAATTTATAATGGGTTTGCTACCTACAACTCCCTACAGTTCCCCTCAGTCAGCTCTTCACGGTGTCACATCTTCCCTCATTAAATCATATTACATGTATTTATTTGGCGGCAGAGGAGTAAGCAATGGATTGCAAGAAAGTGGTCCATGACAGGTCAACTTCTTCCACCGCATATCACTGTCAGTCAGTGGTAGTCTACAGTAGCTGAGGTTTGGCTGTCCCAGTGCACTGGCACACACACTGTTAATTTCCGCATTGGGGATTGTACTAATTCAGAATCTCAATTACCCAATTTAACAGTATCACTCCATATCATGTGTTTGCTGCATTAATTGACTGGCTGGCTCCGGGCATCATAGCACATTGGGGAACAGCCAGCATCCCTGACAGAACGCATGGCTGATTCTTAAATTTGGAATGAAACACCCTTCAGGGCATTTCTCTGGTCTCTGAGGGAGTCCTGTTGTGGGACCTGCTGACAACGATCAACACTATCTGCAATGTAAGAGAATGGATCATTAAGCTACAACTAGACACGCATTTGTTTTCGGCCCCTATATTTTGTCTGGTCTATATATCTTCTCTTCTTCTACTTATTAAAGATCTATTTTGGCAGATATACGTTATGTCTCATGTTACTATAAAACAGTGGGGTATATTCACTAAACAGTGATTTGTGAGGAAACGACAAGTATAATTAAAAAACACTCTAGGTCTCTGCATCCTCTCTAATCCACACTCCCTGAACAGTATGCTACTCACACCTCCTGTAAGCTACAGTTCCTGAGCAGTATGTCAATCTAACTCCCCACACCTCCTGTAACCTACACTACCTGAGCAGTATGTCAATCTAACTCCCCACGCCTCCTGTAACCAACACTACCTGAGCAGTATGTCAAACCAATTCCCCAAACTTCCTGTAACCTACACTTACTGAGCAGTATGCTAAACCCAACTCCCCACACCTCCTGTAACCCACATTACCTGAGTAGTATGTCAAACCAACTCCCCTTGTCTCCTGTAACTGACACTACCTGAACAGAATGCTCCCCACACTTCCTGTAACCCACACTATCTGAGCAGTATGTCAAACCAACTCCCCACACCTCCTGTAACCCACACTTCCTGAGCAGTATGTAAGTCCAACTCCCCACTCCTCCTGTACCCCACACTTCCTGAGCAATATGGCACTCCAACTCCCCACACCTCCTGTAACCCACACTTACTGAGCAATATGTCAGACCAACTCCCCACACCTCCTGTAACTCACACTACCTGAGCAGTATGCTAAATCCAAATCCCCACACCTCCTGTAACTCACATTAGCTGAGCAGTATGTCAATACGACTCCCCATGTCTCCTGTAACCTACACTTCCTGAGCAGTATGTCAAACTAACTCCCCATGTCTCCTGTAATCTACACTTCCTGAGAAGTATGCTAAACCCAACTCCCCACACCTCCTGTAACCTAAATTACATCAGCAGTATGCCAATCCAACTCCCCACACCTCCTGTAACCCACACTGCCTGAGCAGTATGTCAATCCAACTCCCCACACCTCCTGTAACCCACACTTCCTGAGCAGTATGTCATTTCAACTCCCCACACCTCCTGTAACCCACATTTACTGAGCAATATGTCAGGCCAACTCCCCACACCTCTTGTAACTCACACTACCTGAGCAGTATGTGAGACCAACTCCCCACACCTCCTGTAACTCACACTACCTGAGCAGTATGCTAAACCCAAATCCCCACACCTCCTGTAACCCACATTAGCTGAGCAGTATGTCAATACAACTCCCCATGTCTCCTGTAACCTACACTTTCTGAGCAGTATGTCAAACCAACTCCCCATGTCTCCTGTAACCTAATTTACCTGAGCAGTATGCCAATCCAACTCCCCACACCTCCTGTAACCCACACTACCTGAGCAGTATGTAAATCCAACTCCCCACACCTCCTGTAACCCACACTAACTGTGGAGTATGCTCAACCCAACTCCCCACTCCTCCTATAACCCACACTATCTGAGCAGCACACCAGTTCCCTGCCCCTTCAATAAGCCACACTAATTGTAATGCATGTTTACTCCAGTTCACACACCTCCATGAGCAGTAAAACCATTCTGGACCCCCTCACTACCTAAACAGTATGTTCACTCCAGTTCTGCACACCTCATATAATCCAAAAATAACAGACGTAACAAGTTATTAACATTGGTACCTGGACTCCATGTGAAATAGTGGAACATCTTTTACAAGAATCTTCAGCAAACAGGATCTGTAAGTGATTCGTGAAAACAGAATTCTTTACTGACGAGTTGTTACCCCTGAATGGTCAGTTGATCTGTCACCTTGCTGTTACATGGTTACACATAGTTATATAGTTACATAGGCTGAAAAGAGACCTGTGTCCATCAAGTTCAACCTTCTTCACATCTGTTTTTGCTGTTGATCCAAAAGAAGGCAAAAAGAAAACCAGTTTGAAGCATTTCCAATTTTGCAACAAACTAGGGGGGGGGGGGGGGGGAGGGGAGAGGGGGGAATCCCTCTTTTCCCCAGAATGGCAGTCAGATTAATCCTTGGATCAAGAAGCATTTACCCTATATTGATAAATGATATCCTTGAATATTCTGTTTTTGCAAGTATGCATCTAGTTGATGTTCAAACATCTGTATGGACTCTGATAAAAAACACTTCTGTTCTAATCTTATCTTATTTTACGCTCATCTAACCTAGATATTTCATAGCTTGATTTAAGATGCTTTGTATTTATTTGTATATCAAATCTGAAGAAGAGGCTTGTTTGGTGTTGAAATCTTGCAAAGTGAATTTTAGACCAAATTATCCAAACTGGAAGTATAGTCCTTTTCAACTATTTTAGCATTGAGTTTGAAATTCACTTTAAATTTCTAACAATTCTCACTTTAGTAAATAACCTTGTAAATCTACCTGCCGATGAAAATATCACATTTACTATACATTTCAGTGTTTCCAAAGCCAATACACTTCTGCACTTTATCCATGGGATTCGGTGACCTTAAAGGAATACTGTAGTGCTAGGAATACCACGTTGTATTCCTTACACTATAGTTTCCTCTGGTTCCCCCCTCCCTCACGCCCCCAACCCTCTGGTAGATAAAGGGTTAAAAAAAACTTCATTCACTAACCCGATTCTGGCACCCATGTGCCTGGGTGCTGGGTCAGCACTCTGCCTCCTCTGATATTATCCAACGGGGGCGGGGGTGGCTAATGCGCATGCACGGCTAATGCGAGCGGGCAAATTAGGCCCTCTTTATAGGAAAGCAATGCTTTTTCTACGGGGATTTGACTGACACTGGGTGTCCTCGTGCAGAGCGTGAGGACATCCTGTTTCAGGTAGGCAACCTAAAGTCCAGTAAAACCCAGGAAGCGCCAGAGGTTGTCCTAGTGCTGCAATGTAAACATTGCAGTTTCTCTAAAACCAACAGTAGAGAGAGGTATGCACTAATCATATCAACTGCAAAAGACAAATAAAAATTGTTATAATGAACAGCATGTAAATGGTCAGGCTTTCTTATTTTTCCCATTTGCATATTAACCACGAAACAGGTAATTAGCAAGTACTATAGCAAGCAAACGTATAGAAAATAGACTGTTAACAGAACAAATTGGTGTTTATATTTAGCGTAAGATTAGCTAATGTGCTCGAATAATTCCATATTATGTGTCTATCCACAATATACTGTATAAACAGCTTGATGTTTTATAAATATATTACTAACAGTGTTAAATGAAATACAATGGTAATATTTATTATTTCTATTTATTATTATTATTATTATTATTAACTCCAATTTTGCTGGGAAAAAATACACACAACTGTTTCTTCATCCATTGTCAAAATCAATCAAAGCAAAACGAATACAAATTGCCTATGTCAACCTATTTCTATTTGTTACCTACTGCTCTCTTTTACATTGTACAGTCTCTGCCTGCAACACACTAAATCAAAAATTGGGTAAATTTGGCACAGGAATTGCACATTTTAGCCCACAATAAACAAACTGGAAAAACACTTGAGCCTGGGTATTTTTCCAGCTCAATTATGCTGTCCTTAAATTTGCAATAATCTTGTCCATTCCCCATAATTTCCATGCATTGTTACTATAACCATAGCACCTAATGTCTCAGAAAGAAGGAACACATCTTTATATCATACTAAATGCTACACTTAACATATTTCATTGTTAAAAATACACCAGTTAACTTAAAGATAACCATGTAATAGATAAGCTCACTTCGCATGGAAGGGGAACCACGAAAACATTCACGAAAATATTGGAACCCAGGGCAACCTATTTCGATCCTGATTAAGAAGCCATAGAGGACCGAAGAGTGGAGGTCTTGGTGATACTCCCCCACCAACCCCAAAGCCGACCAGGCATTCTCTTTTCTTCCCTCCCCAATCTCTCTTCTGAACAATCTTCCCTTCTGCTCTCCTCCTTCCCTCTTTCCATCTCTCTCTTCTTTACACTCTCCCACACTATTCAAAAAACATTCTTAGGTCATAGGCCCAGCAGAAGCCTGTACACAATGCCAGACAACTACAGATATCTTGCTATTTGATAGTAAGTTGAAAACACTAGATAACTCTCTCTATGCACCAACAAACAGCTATGTTGGCTGAATTATCACAAGGTAACCCCAAAGGAATAGCTACCTTATACCTATTTTATCTTAATTGTTAAGAAACAATACCAATGTGCTACAATAATTTAGTACAGTGTACATAAGCCCAATATCACACAATGAATTGAAGTCATATAGATTATTGGTGTATTACGCATTGTTATCTCAAATGTCTGTATGCATATGTAATGTTTAACCTTCTGCCTAAGACAAAATTAAAAATTAAAAAAACAAAAACAGGTACTGGCATAGGACATACTTGAAACAAAACAATACTTGAAACAAAAGAAATCTCAATGTATCCTTCGTGTTAAACTATTTTATAAATACAATAAGTTAGAGATTCCTTCAGGACACCGCTCATATGAAGCCACTGGTGGATTTGACAAGTAGCCTGAGACTGCTGAGAGACATCTTTTGATAGCCTCCTAATTCTGTAACATATTGTAAGCTCACTCAAGCTGTGTCCTCATCAACCTATCGTTCCTGTCAAAATTTGATGGCCTATTGATAACTTTGGATAATTAAAGATAATTCTAATTATGTTGACCAACATATATTAAAATGCAAAATCATTCTGCTTTGCCATGAATTTACTTCAAATAAAAAAAAGAAAGATTTTAAAAAAATTATAATAATAAAACACTCATTATAATATATCCTTTTTACCCTCTTTGATTACAATCTCTAATAACTGCACCACCAAATCAACTAAAAGCCATTTTGGGTAAATGAGTTACAAATTAAAAGACTCACAATTGTTACAATCTCTCTCTTTTCCAGTCGCCCTGAAATGAGACCACCTCGAGGGGAGCTGTCATGGATTGTGCTGAGTGCTTTCCGGGACTTGACATCTGCTCCTTAGTCTCAGGCTTGCCGCAGGCTAAAAGCTAAATTTGTTATTCTCGGTGGCAACCTTGACATCAGGACACATGACTGTTTAATTGGAGCCTGGATAGTGTCTACAGGATGCAAACCAGGTAGAGGGGACACTGACAATAATTCAAGATTACTTGTGAATGTCCAGTAATACAAAGGGTGTAAACTGACCCACTGCAGTGGAAGAGACTGCTGCAAAACCAGTAAATTAAAATGTCACACCTGTTCAGCAACGTGCACTCTTCCACTGCAAAGTGTCAGAAATCATGAGCCCGAAACATATTTGCCAGTAGACTGACTGTGGTTTTGGAGGTTGAACGATGATGTTTGTTTCTTTTTAAATGGGGTTGATGTTGTCCATTGCAGTCATCCATCTCTATATAGTATGACATCACTATGCGCTATTGTTATTACCCTGAATTAAAATTTTTCTAGCCATTTCTTCATATAACCATAATAGCAGAGATACCTTTGTTGAAAAGCACTCTATAATGAAACAGCACTGTAGATCAACGTATTAGTATATTTATCGAGATCCAGATTAGAATTCACAAGACAGGAGGTGGTGACGTGCCATTTGGTATACAAATACCTTAGTGTGTTACACACACACACGTGGGGTGGACCTTTGAATGGACAACTGATTTCTTCAATATAAAGGTGTTTGCTCAATTACACGTTTGCATCCACCTTTAAAGGAACACTTAATGGTCAGCAATACAAAAACATATTCCTGACCCAATAGTGTTAATAACACATTTTAGATACCTGGCCCCACTTAGCCCCATTTAAATAGGGTTAAAACTTACCTATATTCCAGCACCACATGGGTCCGCTGGTTCTGGCTTCGCCCCCACTTTACCTCCTTGGCTAAGATCATCAGAATTGATGATCTCAGCTAATCCAATGCTAAAGCAATGGGAGGCTATTGCAAAACGTGGCAAAGCGCTGCACTGTGCTAATCATCAGCTTCTCACAGAGATGCATTGCATCAATGAATCTCAATGGGGAAATTTCAGTGCCTCCATGCAAAACGTGGAGATGCTGAATGTCAGTGCTGTGCACTGTGCATCACTGACCCAGGAAGCACCTCAAGTAACCGTCTCAGTGACTGCCACTGGAGGTGTCCCTAGTCTGTAATGTAAGCACTGCCTTCTCTTTAAAAAAAAACAGTGCTTACATGAAAAAGCCTGTAGGGACTTACTATACTCACCAGAACAACTACAATAAGTGTTTAATATCTGCTAAACAGACAAGAGGCAGAATCCCCATGCATGCATTGTGAGCTCAGGACAGTGCATAATGCATTATGCAGATGCAGTAAAGCACTCTCTGCCTCCTGTAAAAAAATACTGCAGAAAGCCCACTAAGCGCAACTTTCAATTACCCGATGCTCAAGCTCATTCAGAAGGAGAATAGCATAATATAAAAGCGAAACTAGAGTGTCATGTGCTCTGTGCAGCCACGTGTGGTGCATTTATATGGAGTTTGTTTTATAAAAGTACAAAGACTCAGAAAATGTATGTGTGTATACTTATAAAATACATAAATAAGTGCATCTATTTATTAATAAACACATTAAAAATGATTATAGATCAGTAAATAAGTCTTAAATTTGCACTGCATTATCTCAAATCATTTGAGGGGCGAGTGACTCTCACCATCCTAATGGTGATGGATTTTATGAGTTAAACCACAGCTGGAAAGTGTGCTCACCCATGTTTTAAAGAGATTAATTGCTATCCACATGTATTCACACCCTACATGCATACATTAATGTGTTAAGTTGGCAAGCAATGCATATGCATTCACACACTACACATATAACTATACATTCA
The DNA here is from genome assembly GCF_036172605.1 of Pelobates fuscus. Taxonomy (NCBI): domain Eukaryota; kingdom Metazoa; phylum Chordata; class Amphibia; order Anura; family Pelobatidae; genus Pelobates; species Pelobates fuscus. The sequence goes on along the minus strand of NC_086323.1, from coordinate 99,805,026 downwards.
CAGTCACTGCACACATGCATATGCATTCACACACACTGTGTTCGTATTTTACATTCATAATTGTAAATGGGACTTATGTATATAATAGCTTTATAAATATAAAATGGGGGCAATAAAATTCATAAATATAGCAGATAAAGAGTCACAAAAATTCAAGCATACTTTAACGATCGTGAGAAGAATTATCCAAAAGTTCAGAAAGCCATATTTATCCCTCTTCTCAGATATGTGCAGAAATCTTGTGAACCTGCCAAGGGCTTGAGCCAAAAAATAATTTGGTGATCCCTTCCTAAACCCTACCCCTGGCCCGCATTGGCAATTCACAAAATTGGTAGGATACACAGTTGCAAATCATCATTCACTTGCTTTTTGCGAGCAAACAATAATTTGAATTACTATTTACCAGTGGGCAAATAGTTGAGAAACCTGTGGCAGCATAAGGGTTAATTATGTGGTGGCTGGACAGCGTTTGCTAGCCAGCCATCACAATAATCAGTTTTTAAAAAAATGGAGTATATAAAATGCTTATGGGGGGTCAACAAGATTTAAAATCATGTACACCACCTGCCATGTAAAATTAAGTCTCCCCCCCCCCTTTAATATTATAATGAGAGCTCCGCCATAGTTGGGGGTCAGAGAGAACACAAGGACCCTCTGTTTATATTCTGCTAGACCAATGTTATCATTAAAATCCCCCATCCACCGCTAAGGGGTGGGGGCCAGGGAGAACACAAGGACCCCCTGTTTATATTATACTAGCCCCCATTTGCCACCCATCACCTCTCAGTATAAATGTAATAGCCCCTACCTGCTGAACACTTTTTACACCACACACTTACTAACTTACTCTGGGAGGGTGCCAGGTAACTCCTGGTACTATAAACACTATAGTGGGATGTTGTGGTTATCACTGCAAAATCTTGCCGTCGATATTCTTTCCTAATTATTCTTGTCCCTTCTGCTACTTTTGACACTGTTGATTATGAACAGCTTCTTCTCATTCTTCTCTCGATCTATAAGATATTGCTATTTGTGGTGCTCCTCCTACCTCTCCCAGGGCTCTTTCCGTGTTTCTTTCTCTGGGTCTGCCTTTTATCCCCAACCCCTCTCTGTCGGCAATCTATACTGCCTCCTTTGGTAAACTCATCAGCTCCTTTGGCTTCCAATATCTTTTCTATGTGGCTGGCACGCTAATCTGTCTGTCCTCTCCTGATCTCTTGCCGCCCTGTTGAATGAGTCTCTGACTGCCTCTCTGCCACCTCTAACTAGATGGCAGCTCACTTCGTTAAACTCAACCTGTCCAAAACATAACTTCTGGTCTTTACTCCTTCAAGCGTTGCTGCTCCCGTTTCTGTCTCCACATTAACTGCGCTACCATCAGCTGCCTAGGTATTCTCTTTGACTCCAACCTCTCCTTCACCCCAGTCAATCGCCAAATCCTGGCACTTCCATCTCAAAAGCATAGCGCACATCTGCCCATACTTAAAGGACCAAAAAAACATAGAATGTGCTGGCACTCTTCTACTGGATGGTGCTGGTATTGGAGGTATTCCCCATAACAACCTCAAAATAATTAAAAAAAAATCAATAAGTTCAATACCACACTCAAATATGTGATTTGTAAGAAAAGAGTTGAGAATCAATTGATATATATGCAAAAAATAAAAATTAATTTATTATACAAATTATGTACATCAATTCATGGGTGATATGCGAATCACCATAGTGATTTGATGATATCCATTGATTTTACAGACTTCATCATATATACATCCCAGAGTATGTACGGTTATTTAAAGTCTAAATAGAATTCGACAGTTCATTGGTGTTCAGGTGTATCCACCGCTAAATAATTCTCTGTTTAGAAAAATGTATATACATCACAGACAAAAATGAAAAGTATAGAAAAAATGAAAAAATGAAAAAAATTATAAAAAATTAAATAATGAAAAAAAGGAAAAATATAAAAAAGACCAATATGGAAAGAAGAAAAAAGGAAAAAATAAGGAAAAAATAAGCGAAAACTTGATAATTGAATGTTCAGTGTATATACAGAGAAAAAAAGTTGGTTGGTCTGCAAACCGAGAAATCAGGGTAGACCAGGGACGTTTTAGCCGCGAGGCAAACAAGGCATTTGCCTTGGGCGGCATTTTCCAGGGGGCGGCAAAAAAAGGCGCCCCCAAATGCCCAAGGCCTTGGGGCTAACGGACATGCCGGCGGGCTGCTGGGCGGTCGGGCGGCGCTGGCAGGCGGGCGGGCGGCTGGCGAGGGAGCACTTCCTCTGAGCTGTCTGCTCAGCTCCCTCGCGCGCCGCAGAGTGATGCTGGGAGCCGGAATATGACGTCATAATCCGGCTACCAGCCTCACTGCGGCGCGCAAGGGAGCTGAGCAGAGTGCTCAGAGGAAGTGCTCCCTCGCCAGCCGCCCGCCAGCGCCCCCTGACCGCCCAGCAGCCACTGGACCACCAGGGAGAAAGATGACCCCCTCCCCCAGCATTCCCAAAGGTAAGGAGGCTGGGGGGGGGTTGAAGTAAAAAAGTGTTAATGTGAGTGAGTGTGTGTGTGTCTGTTAGTGTGTCTGTTTGTGTGTGTGTGTGTGTCTGTTAGTGTGTGTGTGTGTGTCTGTTAGTGTGTGAGTGTCTGTTAGTGTGTGTGTGTGTGTGTGTGTCTGTTTGTGTGTGTGTCTGTTAGTGTGTGTGTTAGTGTGTGAGTGTCTGTTAGTGTGTGTGTGTGTGTCTGTTAGTGTGTGTCTGTTAGTGTGTGTGTGTGTGTGTGTGTCTGTTAGTGTGTGTGTGTGTGTCTGTTAGTGTGTGTGTCTGTTAGTGTGTGTGTGTGTGTCAGTGTGTGAGAGTGTGTGTCTGTTAACATGTGTGTCTGTTAGTGTGTGTGTGTTAGTGTGTGTGTGTTAGTGTGTGTGTATGTTAGTGTGTGTGTGTGTGTGTGTGTGTCTGTTAGTGTGTGTGTCTGTGAGTGTGTGTGTGTCTGTTACTGTGTGTGTCTGTTAGTGTGTGAGTGAGTGTGTGTGTGTCTGTTAGTGCGTGTGTGTCTGTTAGCGTGTGTGTCTGTTAGTGTGTGTGTGTGTCTGTTAGTGAGTGACTGTTAGTGAGTGTGTGTTTCTGTTAGTGCATGCTTATCTGTCAGTGAATGTGTGTGTGTGTATTTAGAAGGCGGGGCGGGGGTGGCGAGGGGGGGGCAAGGGGGGCGTCTGAGTTTTGTCCTGCCTAGGGCAGCACAAAACCAGGATACACCACTGGGGTAGACTCCTTCACTGGGTATGTCCAATTTCAGAACTCCTTCATGTTGCTAGGCTGTGCTGGGCAAGTATTGCTGCTTGGCTGCTCTCACCCACGTCCTGCTCAGTATGTGACCGCTGGGCTGCGCGCTCGGGACGAACCAGTCCCTTCAATGGTCCCTGTACATAAAACTGAAAAAGCAGTGTTTTTATCACCAGATAGCGCGGCAAACAGACGACTTCCGTATTGGCCTGATGACGTGCTGACGTAACCACGCGTCATCACGTCATGTGACATAATATCAACAAACTTTATTGCTACTATTACAAACAATCTATTCCAGTAACAATGTATCGAGCGGAACATGATAACATTACCGAAAAAGGAATTTCAAAATATAACCTGAGTGCTAGTTTTAGGGGGAAAAAATTAAATAAATAAAAGCCTAAGGGGAAAATAAATGAAAGCCTAAGGGGAGAAAAAAAGATTTAATTAAAGGAAGGGGAATTGCACATGATAAATCCCTGTGTAGAATGGAAAAATGAAAAGTAATGAAAACCATGCAAATTAGTGCCCAATGGGGCACCTCATATTCATCCTGCTTTACACTGTTTTCTAAGCATCAGTTTATAAATAATGCTCCTATCTGTATCACCAAGTAATGCAAGAGTATACAGTATGTTTAGTTAAATATAGAGGCCAGTCACTAATTGACTTAACCCTGTGCCTTAACTGGCTAGACAGTGATATGTAAAGCATTCACCAATTATGTAATATAGTGGCCAACAGGTGATACCTGGATGTTTAAATATGTCCATATTTAAACATCCAGGTATCACCTGTTGGCCACTATATTACATACTGTATACTCTTGCATTACTTGGTGATACAGATAGGAGCATCATTTATAAACTGATGCTTACAAAACAGTGTAAAGCAGGATGAATATGAGGTGCCCAGGCCGGAGTGTGCACTTCCTATCAGTCCGGCCGGGTACAGGAAACGGATGTTCCTGTACCGCAGATCGGACAGAAGCTCGGCCATGCTACAGGGAAGGGGAGGTGAGGAGAGAGGCAGTGCTGCAGCCGCCGGAGGCTCTCTATAGAGCGCTCAGGCGGCTGCAGCATTAGGGCCGGCGATGGGGGCGCAGGGCGCCCCCTCCTATATGGCGCAATAGGTGGCTGCCTAGTTCGCCTTATAGGAAGCGCCAGCCCTGCCCCAGACCTTTTACCAAGCAATCCTTGAAAAAGGTTTTTTTTCAAAGGCATTTGAAACACACACTATTTGTATCCATAGTGACAGTGCTTATGCCACCAGATCACAATATCTGTGCCTATGGAATCTTGGGAAACTGATTAGATGGGGACTGAAGCACCCCCTCCCGTCAGCAGTTGAAAAGGTAAACACTCATTCAAATGCACAAGTGAATTTGTTAGCAAAGGAAGCTGTCTTAAATGGAGATCAATGGCACATGGCCTTTCACTAGGCAAAACCAGTTTGGTTGTTGATAAACTCCTCCTCTATTACCATCAGTCTCCCCACTTATTACAACCTATTTAGCTACATCAACTCACAGCCTCATTCGATTGTTATGGACATTCCTGTAATATTCATCCTATTTTCTCAATCAAGCATTAAACAAATAATGACAAATAGACATAGAACATAAGTGGTTAAGAAAGGATAAGTACTACTCTTCTAAGCACAAGATACTACGTTCAAATGTAAATTCAAATTTCACAAATAAACGAAATCATAAAAAAATCATCTGCAGCTTTGTTATTACATTGACACTGATATATATATATATATATATATATATATATATATATATATATATAGATCTGCACTCTAAGTCTCCGTTTAATATATAACTTTTATTGTTCACATAAAAGATAAAATATAGATGCCATATAAAGTCAACGTTTCAGTCCCGGGTCGGGACTTTCCTCAGGACAGCATATATATATATTATTTTGTTCCCCTCAAAACAATCCATAATAGCTGATTTGACAGGTTACAGCTAGTTATTTTGGATGGATTTTATCAGTTAAATTTTTTTATATAGTTTTAAACCATAAACATACATTTTCTGCTCACCCATCCCAATTTTTACTCCACATATACTGCTGAACACAATGCCATGAAATATTTAGATATTTCTGGGAATAGTGATTCAGCTGTTGGCTCCACAACACAAAGCTGAAAATTGAACACCATCATCGAAAAACCTTTGCAGTGCCCCTAAAATAAGACTTGCGGGAAAGGTTCAACACAGTGCTATAAAAAGTTAAGTGAGGTTCATGAAAGCCTAAGTCACTACTTAGTTTGGTGAAAACTCACTGCAGAAACAGCACAATTTGGTAATACACGGAAAATGCAGGCACTCCAACTGCTAGTTTATATTCTTAATTCAGTGTTTTGTACATGGTAAAGCATTTTCTGTACAATGCATTAAAAAATAATGGGTCATCTTCAGCCTGGAGTGTCCCTTTAATTGTGCGCATGTATTCATTAAATAAGTAATAGAGGCAATGAGAACAGACTGAAAAGTTGTCCCGTGCTGAGATTTAATCGTAGCTTTGCTCTCTGCTTGCTCTGTGTGTCCTTGAGCTGATTTCTGTCTGCCCTGGGCACTGCAGATAGGAACAGTGCAGGAATGAGGTGCACCTAACTTACCATTTACCTGCAGGCACAGAGGTCTAAATATACAGCTACATATCATGCATAGAGAAGGCTCCTTTAGACATATTCCTTACTTAATCATGCATTCTGTAATTCCAGCAGATTTTATTCTCTTTCTCAGACCTCCTGGAGTAATTGCATTCAGAAATATACCATGTGTTTTTATTGACCTACATTAAATGTGTTTTTTTCCTTTTTAACAAGAAGGCACTTAATGGAATTATTCAGTGCACCGCTGTGTAGGAATAGCACAGGGAATGGCCGTATAATATATATATATATATATATATATATATATATATATATTTATTGTGTATGTTTATTTATCAGGCTGCAAAAATATGTGACATGTGAAACTGGCATATTCAGTCCCAGCTGATTTAATTGTATAAAATTTATTTACGTGGAATGCACTTTAGGATATTTTATGCATTTTTTGTGTGATCATTTTTTTTTTTATTGTTTTTTATTTGTATTAACTAGGTAGGACAGTGGTGGGGGTTTCTGCAGGTCACAATTATGTAGATTGAAAATTATTATTTATTTTCCATGCATGTGTATCCTATGTAAAGAATTTTAATGATTTATGTAACAAACAAAATGCAGACTGTAAATTCGGAAAATAAATAAAATAAAAAAATGAAGCATAAAAGGGATTATTGACATCTGTGCCTGATTGTGACCTTAATTTCTCCATCCTGTTTGCTTCTAAACTATCAGCCCTGCAGGCAATGAGATGATCAATAGCCAGTCGTTACTTGAAAGATCCGCAGCATCTGAAATGCTCAGCAATTCTATGTTATGTTTTCATTTGCAATTTCAGTTTAATGTTATTTTTTTTGTTTTTTATTTCATGTTTTTTCTTCAAAAATGAAATTTATCAAAGTGCAAAGCTGCATCAAAATAAAAATTTAATAAAAACTTCAAAAGGCAGCAAATACAGAATGTGCCACAGTGATTGGGAGGTAATAAAGTTTGGGTAATAGCGACACACTTTCTTTGTTGTCTATTTACTTAAAGAGATGCTATAGGCATCAAAACAACTTTAGCGTAATTAAGCTATTTTGGTGTACAGATCATGCCACTGCAGTCTCACTGCTCAATTCTCTGCCATTTAGAAGTTAAATCACTTTTGTTTCTGTTTACGCAGCCTTAGCCATAACTCCACCAGCTGTGACAGACACAGCCTGTATGAATAAAATGGTTTTGTTTTCAATCATATGTTAACTTGCTTTAGAAGTTTGTATTTCCTGCTCTGTATATTGAACCTTAATCACACACAGAGAGTTTCTGCAGGGCAGGGTCTACATGTTATTAACAAAGTTGGAGATAGGAAATTCTAGATTAAACAGACCATGCAATAAAGGAAGTTTAAACATTAGATCTCTCTTTACAGGAAATGTTTAGGAAGGCTGTGCAAGTTACGTGCAGGGGAGGTGTGGCTAGCGCTGCATAAACAAAGTGATTTAATTCCTAGATGGCAGAGAATTGAGCAGTGAGACTGCAGGGGCATGGTCTATACACCAAAACTGCTTCCTTAACCTAAAGTTGTTTTGTTGCCTATACTGTCCCTTTATTTTACTGCTTAATGACCAGTGCCAGGATTCCATCTTTCCCCCAGAAACCTTCCTTTAACCCATCCCTATACACCATGTATTCCTCCTGATGGAGACATTTAAACAAAATCAGTTGTCTTTATATACCATTTATATTATTCCAAGATACTCAAACACTTATTACCCCTAAAAATATTTGTTGTTTTTGTTTAGAAATGTTATCTTCCACAAACACGAATCTATTCTCAGCCTTCTTTCACAGGACTTGAGCGTCAAAGGCTGATCTGTGGCTCTGTCATTCGGATGATTGTAATCAGACATGGTCTACTTTATACAAGGTTTTAATTTGAAAGATATAAAGCTGACATCGACCTCACCATTAGAAGCAGAAAAGGAGATATTTGGGATCCATGTTACAGATAATGATTTGATAAGGCAGACAATGACCTGGTTAAACTCCATCCATTTCTATAGCAGTTTTCTATTTAAGAGCTTTGCAAGTGTCTCGTCATGGAACTGAACTTTCTTAGTGATTTGTTAATGAAGCTTTTAATGACAAAGCAGATGAAGGGTGAGTTGCGTGACCTTAATTACTAAGAGTCCCAAGTAGTGCTATTGGCAGAAGCAATCTTGCACCATCTCTCCACAAGGCTCATGAGATTCCGTAATAATTACATCTGCTGTTCTCCTTAAAGTACCCGTCCCCCTGCTTTAATAAGACTCTATTTAGTATTCTTAGTAATTAGCCTTTCCAATCACCCTCATCGCACATTGTTTGTAATCCATTGTCTTCTCTGAAGATTTTATTTCCTAAATGTTAGGTCCTCATGGTGTTCTAAAGATGGCTGCTGCTGTTAGGGCTGCTGTTAAGGTTCCTTCCCAAGCTACATTGCTTGACAGACTCATTATCTTGCAGTATCAGTAAACAAAACATTAAAAAAAAATAGATGTAGAATCTAGCCCAGGACCAGGCTGGCAAGTTTTAATCAACGATTTAGCCCACACAGCTCAAGTTAAACAAACTGTTGACACACCGCCTATAATGAAAAAAATTTGAACAAAATTTGGTTTGCCTAAATCAGTTCATCTGAAGTTATTTTTGATTGAGTGGCCCGAAATGTGCTTGTCCATGTGGTGTTTTGGTTCTGATGACTTTCACCCATGCAAAAGAACAAATTGTATGGCAGTACTCTGACAGGCGCATTTTCCTGCCGTTTGTTTCATAGATCAAGTGATAAGTAGCAACTAATAGAGGGAAATAAAAGGAGGCACATTAAAAATATATACATATTTACATATGTTTGTATTATTTATCAAATATATACTGTTTAAATATATAAATATAACTTTCTTATTTGACTTGCCTTATCTTGTGTGGGTCCCCTTCATGCTACCAAATACAGTTCTCATGTATTGAGGCATGAACTTCAGAAGACCTGTGAACATGTCCTAAAGTGGGGCCTCCATTGATCAGATTTGTTGTCACAGTACATTTCTTCAGATACTCAATAGAATTGAGACGTTAGGAATTTGGAGGTCAAGGAACTCTTTGTCATCAAACCAGTGCTAAACAATATTTGGAGAGAGGCAGGGTGCACTATCCTGCTGAAAGAGGCCACTGCCATCAGGGAACACCATTGCCATGAAGTGGTGCATATGGTCTGCAACAATCTCTAAGTAGGTGGTACTTGTCAAAGCAACTTCCACTTGAATACAAGGACCCAAGATTTACCAGCAGAACACTGCCCAGAGCATAACACTGCCTCCGTGTCACAATACCTGTTCGTCAAAACACCATGCAATCACAGAAATTATTTCACTTCTGTGTTCCGATGCACACCCACTTATCCCTAGCTTCCTGGTGCCTAATTATGACATCATACATGACATGGAGCCCTTCGATTGGTCTCCTTTTGTAAAGTCTGTCTCTGTGGTGCTTTTTGATGATGTATACACACTTGTGACATCATGGTCCCCTGTAACCAATGCATATGCCCACCCAGAATCCTTTGCGGTAGTAACATCACTGCAGATTTGTGATTTCTGTGGGAAAAGCAAGTCTTGTGGCTTGACTGGTGTGCAGATTTTGTTTAACATTGTATTAACTATATATAGTTTTATATATATATATATATATATACATATATATATATATATATATACATATACTTCCTGGTTGTCCTTGGCTGCGCCAATATAAATAAATAGTCCCAGATAAAAGTCTCACTAGGACAGCAGTAGAAGGTCAGAAGTACTTAATGGAGTTTAGATGTGTAGATTCTTCTAAAGGAATAGATGCGTTGAAATGTCTCAAGATATTCGTATATGTATGCAGACAAAAGGAGAGACGAGGGAAACCAATAGTGCAATAAGTCTGAATCCAAGATAAAATATAATGAAGAGTGGTAAAAAAAACTCACATTTAAAAGAGCTATGACCAGCTCTGGTGTGAAGGGCGCACAGCGGTATAATCCCCGTTTATGGGATATGCTGGAAAAGTGCATCCTTCAACACAATCTGGTTATCCAAGGCTCCAGAAAGGAATAAAAAAGCAACAATAGTGCTCTAAATTGTGATAAAGTGGTATAAAAATAGATAAAATTATACTCACAAGCCTAGAGCAGGAACGCTGTTCGGTAGGTAAAGGGTTGGTGATATGATCCCCACCTCGGATGTCTTTGAGTACAGGAACAGTAAAATGTCAGGAAAAATAAATAAAAAAGGCGCCTTTCACCTTGCTTCCTTGAGCAAATATAGTAATCAGGCCTTATTTTTGTGTATTTGTATTTACCTTTTGTATCACACAGCCATGTTACAGTGCTGCCGCCCATCCCATGTGTTCCCTATCAAGCGTTAATAAGTATGCCGGGGTTTTAAAAAAAAATATCCCTCTCTGCCTCGTTAGCAATTTTCTTTTGCCTTAAGATAAAGCATATGTATTGAGGCTGATGTGTACTATAATCATTGCCGCCATCAACACTGCACGCAAAAGCACACCTTAAAAAGCCAATACTACATACAAACACACCTCTGCATTCAAACATGAACGTTAATCACAAGTACACATCTGTAATACAATGGCAACAGTACATACAAATGCACACCTACATGCACACTCATACTCTTTACAAAAACATGCTTACATTGCCCAAGCACTGCTCATAATTAAAACCCTACAAGGATGGGCAAATGGTAAATCCCCAGCTCGCATAGCATCGTAGGAATTCAACAGATGTGGATCTACACATTGGCCACCCTTGTCCTAAACAAATTTTGCAGCAGGGCCCTCTCTACATTTGTTTCTGCACTGGACAACAGCAAAACTGGACAGGGGTGGTGTGTTTGTAGAAGGCAATGTTTGTGGTGTAGTGTGTGTAAATTGTTCTGTTTATAGTGAGCTAGGTGCTATAGTGTGTGTGCCCATGTAGAGATTGTGTGTGTTGGCAGGGGCTGTAATGCATGCGTGTGTGCACCTGTATCTAGGGTTACACACACACAATATAACCCCAGTATATGTAACCCCAGTATATGTGTATTGTGGTTACATTGTGTGTGTGTGTATCTAGAAGCTATAGTGTATGTTCATCTAAGAGTTGTGTGTATGTTTGTGTATAGAGGCTGTTTTATGTGTGTATGTATAGAAGTTTTAGTGTTTGAGTATAGGTAGCATATTATATGTGTATAATGGGTATACCGTGTGTATAGGAATAAAGTGTGTGGAGGGGTGTACAGTGTGTGGGGAGGCAGCGTGTTTGCTGGGGTGTTTACTGTGTGTGTGTGGGAGGGTTTACTGTGTTTATGGGTGTTCTGTGGGTGGAGCGAGTACTGTGTGTTTGTGAGGGGTGCACTGTGTGTGGGGATATGCTGTGTGGGGCTGATGTACTGTTTGGGTGTGGGGTGCACTGGGTGTGAGTGTACTCAGGGCCGGTGTGAGGATTTTTGCCGCCCTAGGCAAAAAAACTTTTGCCGCCCCCCATATGTCCTGTCCACCATGTGACATCACAATACCCCGCCCATATCCTCTGCCATATGGGCCAATGCCAGTCTGCACAAAGTGTCTTTTATCTGAAAAGACAGTGTGTTTACATTAAAAAGCCTACAGGCACAGGCTATAGACACCATAACCACTACATTAAGCTGTAGTGCTTCTGGTGACTATTTAATGTGAGGTAAATTAGAGATTAGTGCCACTAATATTATATTGGATTGCCTACTTACCACCAGATGAGGACAAGAGGCTGATGATGGGCTCAGTCTGGCTCCACAGGTCTGGTGTAGGGGAGGCTCTCTGGATACTGTTTGTAACAGTGCTCACAACAATTAACGAACAGGAAGCAGCTCCATTTGTGGGGCCCCTTACACAGCTCAAGGTCTGGGCCCCCAGGGCTTGACCGTGAGTATGCCTACAATGCCCACCCATAAATCCACATACATGGCCCACCCATGAGTTCTCTCACAGGGAGTGGAGTGTATGTGTGTAGGGGATGTTTTATGTGTTATTGTAGAGGATGTAATGTGTGTGTTTGTTCTTATAGAATGTAGTGTATAGGCATACCAATGTGTAAGGGATGTAGTGTGTGTGTAGGGGATGCAGTGTGTGTTTGATTGTAAGGAATGCATTGTATGTTTCTGTGTGTGTGTGTGTGTGTGTGTGTGTAAGGGATGTAAGGGGTGCATTGAGTGTGTAAGAGATGCATTTTGTTTCTGTGTGTAAGAGAATGAGTGTTTGTGTGAGCGTAAGGGATGCATTGTGTGTTTCGGGTGTGTCTGTGTGTGAGTAGGGATGCATTGTATGTTTCTGTGTGTGTGTGTGGGGATGCATTGTGGCTGATGTGTACTGGTGTAAAAGAGAGGGTTTGTGGGGTAGGATAGGGACTGAGAGGGGAGCAGCTCTTTATTTAAAAAAAAAAATCATAGTGCTCTCCCCTCCTGTCAATTAGTGTTCTCCCCTTCCCTCCTGTCCCTCAGTGTTCTCCCCTTCTGTCCCTTAGTGCTCTCCCTTGGTCCCCTGTTCCTCTGCAGTCCCCCTTGGTGGTCTTATCACTCCTCCCTTAGTGGTCCTCCCTCCCCCTTGTGATCCTCCCTCTCCCAAACCCCTTATTGGTCCTTGCCCTCCTCCCCCCTTAGTGGTCCTTCCCCTTCCCCTTTCCCCCCTCTCAGTGGTCTTTACCTTCTTTCCCCCCTCAGTGGTCCTTCCCCTCTTCCCCCCCTTAGTGGTCCTCCCTCTCCCAAACCCCTTAGTAGACCTTCCCTTCCTCCCCCCACCCCCTTAGTGGTAATCTCCCTCCCCTCGGTGGTCATCATACTCTTCCCCTCTCCTTACCCCCCTTTGATGGTCCTTCCCGCCCTTAGTGGTCCTACCTGTCCCAACCCAGGGAGGGATGACTCCTCCCTCAGTGGTCCTCCCTCCCCCCTTTGGTAGTCCTTCCCCTCTCCCCCCCCCTTAGTGGTCCTCCCTCTCCCAACCACCTTAGTGGACCTCCCCCCCTCCGCCCTCAGTGGTCCTCCCTCCCCCCCTTTGGTGGTCCTTCCTCTGCCAAACCCCTTAGTGGACCTTCCCCCTCCTCTCTCAGTGGTCCTTACTACCCACCACGCCTCCCCCAGTGTTATAAACTCCCCCCCCAAGTGGTCATTACTTCCCACCCACCCTTCCCCAGTGGTCCTTACTCCCCCTTCCCTCTGTGGTCCTTACTCCCCCCTCCCTCTCCCTCAGTGGTCCTTACTCCCCCCCCAGCCTCCCCCAGTGGTGCTTACTCCCCCCCCCCCCACTTCCCCAGTGGTCCTTACTCCCCTCCCCTGCTCCCCCAGAGTGTGGGAATGGGTTGCACATTGTGTTCGAGGGGACTGTGTGTGTGTGTTAATGCACTGTGTGTCTGTGGGCAGTGTTCTGTTTATGGGGGATGCACTGGATGTGTGTGTACTGTGAGGTACACTGTGTGTGTGTGGTGGCATAGTGTGTGGTGGCGTACTGTGTGTGTGAGTATATTGTGGGGGGGACTACTATGTGTGTATAAGGGGATGCACTGTATGTTGGAAGGGGATCTACTGTGTGTGATTGTGGGGGTATTCACTGTGTGTTAGAATACATTGTGTGTGGAGGTGTACTGTGTGTCGGGATACACAGTGTTTGCTGGAGCGTGTACTGTGTCTGCATTACCATGCTGTTCCTATGCATTCTTGCAGGACTCGAGCCCTAGGTTAAAACACACATAAATGGTTTAGTCCTACCAAGGTAAGACAGCGCTCAGGAACTCCTGGCATCGTACCAACTTGACTGAGATATGTTGCTATGGTACTGTAGTGTTTCTATAAAGTAAGACTTTCCCACATCTTCTATTTTGGCCTAAAACAATTTAATTCATTTTGAACTTACGACAGAACACACTTTACTGGGCAACCCTGACAGAAAATCTTTTTTTCATTTGTGGTGTGACTATTGGATGCACTTCAGTGAGGAACATGTGCAATCCTGACCCGATTCTTAAGTGCTCCCTACTTTTTTTTTTTTTGTTTGGAAGGGATATATCTTCCCCTGTTAGCATTTAGTTACCGATAAGTCTTTTGTGTATGTTTATTGGAACAGTGTCAATCCCAAAAGCAATAATTTTGTCCTGGGCATGATGTGGTTATGGTCGTAATGTTGCCAGCAGTCAGATTAAAAGCTAAAGGTTCTTTGAAAAATGTAACAAAAATAATGTAGAATTTATTGGCTCATGGGTACACTTTAAAAATAAAAAAAAAGCCTGTCTGTGACTACGTGATGAATAGTGCCTTTCAGTCCAGCAAAGCCCATTTTGGCACGTCCATCTGTTGACCTGTGGATTGCAGCCAAGGACCAGCCTACATTTTACTGCATCGTTTTTAGTGATTGTGCAGAGAAAAAGGAGAGTTAATTACATACAGATTCCCCTCCACTTGTTTGTCATTAAACCAAGAGTGTGTTTAATTAAACAGAAGCTGTAAATTCACTAGTGGTAGGATCTAGCATCTCAGCAAATAACTCATTCATGAAATTCATTTTGGTGAGGAATAGAGAGGGGTACATCTGTAAATAAACTCATATACTACCCCACGAGGTTAACCAAGTTCATTTTTAAGTACAGGATAATGGATGATTTTGTAAGTAATAAACATCTTGTATATGTAGCATTTGTTTTTATTTATATAGCAAAAAATGTTTTCTACAGAGATGACCAGCAGGTAAATGATATGTGGATCTATAGGGAAAATGGGTGAAAATGTACCTACTATTTTCTTAAACCTTTGTACAGAAAATAAATTAAAGTAATACATTAAATATAAAATAAGGCACTATCAATGATTCTTATGAACTGTTTAGGGAGTCTGCCTGCAGCTATCAACAGACAGACCCTCACTCCCTGTAAGAGAAATTCCAATCAAAGCAAACTCCTAATATATGGGGTCTTCTCTTATCTTATAAACTCTTGCATATTCTTCCGGTGTATGGAACAAGTAGTTTATTCATCATCAAGAGCAGTCACTCTCATCACCTAGGATGGTTGGAACTGCTCTTTAAATATAAGTGCATAGTGAACAGGGTTATGTGCATTTCAGACGAATTTGTGTGACACGCACAATGTGAACTAAATTGATATCAGGCATCTGCAACACCTAGAGTTATAATGCCCAAGAAAAAAGTAAATGTCTGGTAGCTAAAGAACAGAAAATTAACAGAGAGGGCATGATAAGGACACAAGAAAGGGAAAAGGTCCAAAGCAGGTAGGAGTAGAATCCAGGGTCTACAAGCTAACATGTCTAAAAGCTATCCATGCACTGACTGTAACATGTTCTAGGTCAGAGAAAGGCAAACTTCAGGACTCCAGATGTTGTGGACTACATCTCTCTTAATGCTTTGCAAGTATTATGACTGTTAAAGCATTATGGGAGATGTGGTCCACAACATCTGGAGTGCCGAAGGTTGCCTAGCCCTGCTGTAGGTTTTTATAGACAGAGCAAGGTCAAATAGGATTGTTCTCCTGGCAATGTGTTTGGAACTGCACAACACCACCAGATGCAAAAACGTCATCAAGGACATGTCCACCAGCCTTGGAGAAAGCCTTTGTCTCAGGGTATGGTATACACTTTGTAGAGAAAACAGCCTTAAGGGTTCTATAGATATCTGTCTGGTCAAGCATACTGCAATAAAAATTAATTTATGTTAAAAATGTACGTAAAGTTTAGGGGCAGCAGAACCCAGTAGGGCAGATAGCACAATAACTTGCCGGTTGCCTGAGACATGTTGGCTATTTCCCACACTCTTGATTTCATTAAGGTTTATTCACTAAACAGCAAATTTGGGTAAATTAGAAAGTTGGGTTTCGAGTTTCCAGATCTGCTCTTTTTGCAAGAAAGTTTTCAGAATCTCTTTTAAGTGACTAAAAATTATTTACTGAGTTTTTTTGGAGAAGGGTTTGAGCTCGGGAAGCAAAACACAACTATTAAAATACAATAGAAATATAGAATCAGAGGTTTGTATTTTCATTTATTGCCTATGTTGTATGTGAAAGAATGGGGGTAGATCCATCCAACAGTGTCCCTTTAAAAAGAAAACATGCTTCATATTTAAATAGAGAGAAAAGACACAAATAATGAATAAACATTACTCTTCAATACAACATTAAAAAAACATAATAAAGAGCACCACACAAAGGCGATTAAAAGCCTTTCTAACAGTGACAGAACTGATAAAAACAAGAGGGAATGATTAACTAATAAAGAGACAAAAACAACAAAAAGCTAGTAATTTGATGGATCAGGGCTGTATTGCTAGATAATTGCAGGGTTAAATTTGTATTGTGAGAGATGATCAAGCTTTCTGTGCCATTGTCAGGTAAAAGAGGACAGCTTACTGCAGGTCACGTTGGCAACGGAACACCATCCTTTTCAGACTGCACAAATACACAATAAATGGCAGTATTGTACCCACGATCTTTCTGCTGATAGTATTTCAAAGGGCTTTTTTGTTATTTTGTGTTTCTTCTAAGCTTTATGCTGAAATTAGTTTTTTTTTCTTTTTGTTTGGTTAGTTTGTAGCAGCAAAATATATAAAAAAAGTATTGATACAAAAAATAAAAGGTTCCTTTCTTAGTGTCTTTTTGTTAAGGAGTTATTTTAAGTACCACACTCAAGTGGTTATCGTGCAAGGGCTTGGTCTGTGCACCATTTCATCTGGCAAACTATTTTAGCGTTTTACTGGGGTGTAGTTCCACTTCCAAATGTTGTCAATCAGGCAACATTTGGGAATATGATTAAAGTTTTCTGAAAACGTGATTAAATTGTTGCATAAATCTGTTTTGTCTTTCATGAAAAAAAATGTAATGCAATATCTGGGTAAATCAACCATAAATGTTAGTAAATATCTATTATGATGACCACAATACAGTAGCTGTTTTTGACTACATTTATCTGAGTGAATGAGTTGGAGATGTTTTACCAACTTTTTGACTATGTTAAATATGTTGAGAGCTAACGGGGGGCCTCATACCTGCCCCTATTCACAGCATTCCCATGCTTTTCTGTTGTAATTATTCTGACAAGGTGTTATGTCTATTCCTTGTGCCAAAAATGTACTCTGTAGATCAGCAATTGCCTTGAAGTCCAGGGCCGCCATCAGGGCATGACAACCGTGACAATTGTCACTGGCCCGACGGCCCTGGGGGGCCCGGCCGCCCGGGCCCCACGTGTATCAGCGGAACTGCCACTGGTGCATCTGCACCGGGGCCCACACGCTGATGGGGCCCATCAGGTGGCCCAAGCATTTAGGGCCACCTGATGGGCCCTATTATCTTCAGGGGCCCGGTCAGCACTGAAATAGCGCAACCGGGCCCCTTTAAAAAAAAAAAATGCAGCCGGAAAGCAAGTGCTGCTGGGAGGAAGTGACGTCCGGTCACTTCCTCCCTGTTTACTCCGCGCGGGAAGGAGGAGAGAAATGCCGCGAGGAGAGGCAGCCGACTCACATCATCCCCAGCCACCCTCCTGGACAAAATGGTAAGGAAGAGAGGAGGGTGGCTGAAAATGAGGTGTGTGTGTGTATGTCAGTGTATGTGTATGCCAGTGTATGTGTATATATTGGTAAAGAGTGTGTATCAAAACCACATAGGGAGGGATAGTCCCAAAAACAAGTGTAGTGGTAGAAAACAACCATAAAATACAACCTGAACGTAGGCAGATGGCAGAATCTTATCTACAAGATATAAATATAAAACATAACATAGTGTATACTGTGTAATACAAATATGTACTGAATAATTTTTCTGAATTTTACTCAGTACATATTTGTATTACACAGTATACACTATGTTATGTTTTATATTTATATCTTGTAGATAAGATTCTGCCATCTGCCTACGTTCAGGTTGTATTTTATGGTTGTTTTCTACCACTACACTTGTTTTTGGGACTATCCCTCCCTATGTGGTTTTGATACACACTCTTTACCAATATTTACTCTGATTTAGTGTCTGGGAAACACTGTTGTATCAATCACTGTGCTATATTCACCTTTGCTCCATTTTGAGAAGCGCCTACTCACTATCTCCTATAGTGTATGTGTATGCCAGTGTATGTGTATGCCAGTGTATGTGTATGCCAGTGTGTGTGTATGCCAGTGTGTGTGTGTATGTCAGTGTATGTATGTATGCCAGTGTATGTCAGTGTATGCCAGTGTATGTGTGTATGTCAGTGTATGTGTATGCCAGTGTATGTGTATGCCAGTGTATGCCTGTGTATGTCAGTGTATGTATGTATGCCAGTGTATGTATGCCAGTATGTGTATGCCAGTGTATGTGTGTATGCCAGTGAAAGTCAGTGTGTATGTATGCCAGTGTATGTATGCCAGTGTGTGTATGCCGCTGTATGTGTGTATGCATGCCAGTGTATGTGTGTATGCCAGTGTATGTGTGTATGTATGCTAGTGTGTGTATGCCGCTGTATGCCAGTGTATGTGTGTATGCCTACGTATGTATGCCTATGTGTGTATGCCAGTGTATGTGTGTATGCCAGTGTATGTGTGTATGCCAGTGTATGCCAGTGTGTGTGTTTGCCAGTGGGTGTGTTTGCCAGTGAATGTGTGCCAGTGTGTGTATGCCAGTGTGTATGTCTGTTTCAGTATTTGTATCTGTTAGTGTGTGTGTGTATTCCTGTGGGCGGGATTTGGAGGCGGGCCCTGTGGGCGGGCTTGAAGGGGGGCCCAGACCTTGAGCTGTGTTAGGGGTCCCAAAATTTCTGATGGCGGCCCTGTTGAAGTCTATGTGTGTAAGTCTTGAATGGCACAGATAGTTTTCCTGAACAATAAATTCAATTCTACTGTGTTCTTTTCTGCTATTTAGAGGCATTTTCTTGTCTATGGTAGCCTTTGTTAAGCAGTTTCTAGCAAGATTAGATTTATTTTCCAAAAATAAAACTGTTGTGGACATGAAATATTATTCTAATTACTTTTAGTTAGTAAAATGTCTATTTACTTTATGTAGTTCCTGATCAGCATTTATCATTGTATATGATTTACCTAAAATGGCCGCTAGGGCCAGGGAGTTTCCTTTAGTCATCGAATAACACCCTTACTAACAAGATGGCGCTGGGATCTGGGGGAGACCCGCAAGATGCCAGTGACATCACACCCGGTAGGACGAGCAATGAATCAACCACTTAACCCCTAGCCAATTATTGATGTATAAATCAATGTTATCTCTGACAATGCTTATGATGTAATTTTGCTTTATAAGGGGCATGCCACCCCCTCTAATAAACATTCCTCAAGTTTTTCCTCAAACTTGTGTCCGGTGTGAATTACTTCAGGGAGCGTGCACGCACTGTTTCTTTAATTTGGCCAGGGGCAGATACACAAAATAATCAATTTATTGATTGATTTCCACTTCAAAAACATACTTTGTTTTTGCCCTTTTGTGTGCAAATGTATTGTCTTGGCTGCTGTGATAAGCAGATTTGCATCACATGATCTGCTTTTCTGTGCTTTACATTGAAAATGTTAGTGTTTCGACCGTTCCTATGTTTGCAGCGCTTCTTACTGACTCTTCTTTTTAAGATGCACTTTAACATACTTAACAAAGAAATACTCTCTAGTATCTCTTGAATTAAAGGGGCCCTCTAAGCACCAAACCAACTTCAGCTTAAAGGGACACTGTAGCACCCAGACCACTTCAGCTCATTGAAATGGTCTGGGAGCTGTGTTCCTTTTGCACCTAGTGCTGCAATGGTAAACATTGATTTCCTATGGGGAGGTCTGATGCGCGTGCGGCATTTGCCGCGCATGCACATTAGACCCTGCCCGTTGCGGGACGCAGCAGGGGGCGCAGCATTGACCCAATGCCGAGGGACATCAGCGCTGGAATGTAAGGTAAGTAAATAAAGAGTTTTAACCCTTTATTTGGGTAGGAGGGGCTGCAGGCTGTTATCAGAGCAAGATAAAATAAATTCTAAATTAAACAAACTTTGTAGTAATTGAAGTTTAACAATTACATCTCTATCTACAGGAATGTGTAGGGAGACTGTTTATGCATCCTTATCCACATCTCCCTTGCATATGACCTACAAAATGTGATTTAACTGCTAAATAGGCATGGTGAGGTCCGCCATCAGGGCATAACAACCATGACAGTTGTCATAGGCCTGGCGGTCCTGGGGGGCCTGAACTGCTCTATGTGCACATATACACCCTGTTCCAAATTATTATGCAAATTCTATTTAAGTGTCACAAAGATTAAATATTTTGTTTTTCAGTTTAACCCCTTAACACCGCAGCCAAATGTACAAGTTGTGAACGAAACAAAACGTAAACAAAACCTGGCATTTGCGCTATATGTCTGTCCAACCGTAATTCACCTCTTTCATATTAAATGCACCCCCCCTTATTATATATCATTTTATTCAGGGGAAACAGGGCTTTCATTTAATATCAAATATTTAGCTATGAAACATAATTTAATATGAAAAAAATGGGAGAAAATAAGATTTTTTTTGATTTTTTTCGTTCTTCATGACATTTTAACTGTCAATGTCATAATACTGTTTGCTTTTACTGCAATAAAATACACATATTTGTATTCAGCAAAGTCTCACGTGTAAAACAGTACCCCCTATGTACAGGTTTTATGGTGTTTTGGGAAGTTACAGGGTCAAATATAGCATGTTACATTTGAAATTGAAATTCGCCAGATTGGTTACGTTGCCTTTGAGACTGTATAGTAGCCCAGGAAATAAATTTACACCCATAATGGCATACCATTTGCAATAGTAGACGACCCAAGGTATTGCAAATAAGCGATGTCCAGTCTTTTTTAGTAGCCATTTGGTCACAAACACTGGCCAAAGTTAGCGTTTGTATTTGTTTGTGTGTGAAAAATGCAAAAAACGCCAATTTTGGCCAGTGTTTGTGACTAAGTGGCTACTAAAAAAGACTGGACATACCCCATTTGCAATACCTTTGGTTGTCTACTATTGCAAATGGTATGCCATCATAGGGGTAATTTTCATTCTTGGGCTACCATAGGGTCATAAAGGCAACGTAAGCAATCTGGCGAATTTTAATGTGAAAAAAATTAAACACAAGCCTTATATTTGACGCTGTAATTTTTGAAACCACCATAAAACCTGTACATGAGGGGTACTGTTGTACTCAGGAGACTTCGCTGAACACAAATATTTGTGTTTCAAAACAGTAAAAAGTATTGCAGCAATAATATCGTCCCTGTAAGTGCTGTTTGTGCGTGAAAAATGCAAAAAACGTCACTTTTACTGGCGATATCATGGTTGTAATACATTTTACTGTTTTGAAACACTAATATTTGTGTTCAGCGAAGTCTCCCGAGTAAAACAGTACCCCCCATGTACAGGTTTTATGGTGTCTTGGAAAGTTATAGGGTTAAATATAGTGCTAGCAAATTAAATTCCCTATACTTTCGGCATGGGTGGTCAGGCAGGTCCCGCTAATTGTAATTAATTAGGATACCTAATTATGTAAAATTATTACATAAATATATGTGTAGAATTAATATATGTATATATATACATATGTGTATATATACGTATATATATATATATATTTTTTTTAATATTTTTATTTATATATAGGTATATATATAGTGATATATACGTATATATTTATGTATATAGATATATATATTATTTCGTTATAAGTGTATTTTGATATAAATATATATATATTAATATCAGAATACAGTTAGAACGAAATAAAACACATCTATATATTTTTTAATATTTTATTTTTAATTATTTTTTTTATTTAATTTTTTTACGTATTTACATATTAATTTTTTTTATATTATTTATAAATATATATATAACAATAATTATATATATATTTAATCAGTATCAGTCTACGTGTAATTTGATATTAATATATATATATAATTATATATATATTAATATTAAAATACACCTAGACGGTGTATGTGTATGTGTGTATATGTGTATATATATACTTAGATCATATATATATAATATATATATATGATCTAAGTATATAATTTTTTTTTTTTTACACTGTTTTAACATTTTATTATTTTATTTTCAGCCAGCAGGGGGACCAACTGTCATTACAGTTGGTCCCCCTGCTGGCAATGCAGCAGGCAGCTATACCGGCCATGTGATTGTGAGGTCCTCGCAAGGACCTCACTCTCACATGACCGGGAGGCACCGGAGGAGGAAGATGTGCCGCGGGGGGGCTCCCTGGGAGTCCCCCGAACCGCGATCGCCGGCGTGGGACCGCCAGCGACCGGGTAAGTTACTAAAAACCGGAGGGCGTACTATTACGTCCGGCGGCGTTTAGAGCCGCTTTTAAAAGGACGTAATAGTACGCCCTCCGGACTTAAAGGGTTAACTCATGGATGGCATTGTGTCTCAGGGCTCTTTTGAGGACTGAAAACAATCTCGGACACCTGTGATAATTAGATTGCCAGGTGAGCCCAATTTAAGGAAAAACTACTAAACGGTGGATGGTGTTCCACATTATTAAGCAGAACACCATTTTCATGCAATATAGGGACGAAATAGGATCTCTCTGCTGCCGAAAAGAGTGAAATAGTTCAATGCCTTGGACGAGGTATGAAAACATTAGATATTTCACAAAAATGTAAGCGTGATCATCGCACTATTAAGAGATTTGTGACTGATTCAGAGCACAGACGGGTTTGTGCAGATAAACGCACATTGAGGAAGATTTCTGCCAGATCCATGCATCGGATCAAGAGAGCAGCTGCTAAAATACCATTACATAGCAGCAAACAGATATATTTTAAGCTGCTGGTGCCTCTGGAGTCCCACGGACATCAAGGTGTAGAGTCCTCCAGAGTCTTGCAACTGTGCATAAACCTTCTATTCGGCCATCACTAACCAATGCTCACAAGCAGAAACGGCTGCATTGGGCAGAAAAATACATGAAGACTAATTTTCAAACAGTGCTGTTCACTGATGAGTGCCGTGCAACCCTGGATGGTCCAGATGGATGGAGTAGTGGATGGTTGGTGGACGGCCACCCTGTTCCAATAAGGCTGCAACGTCAGAAAGGTGGTGGCGGAGTCATGTTTTGGGCAGGAATCATGGGAAGAGAGCTGGTCGGCCCCTTTAGGGTCCCCGAAGGTGTAAAGATGACCTCTGCAAAGTATGTGGAGTTTCTGACTGACCACTTTCTTCCCTGGGACAGAAGGAAGAACTATGCTTTCCGTAGTAAAATCAACTTCATGCATAACAATGCACCATCTCAAGCTGCAAAGAATACATCTGCATCAATGGCTGCTATGGGGATAAAAGGAGAGAAAGTCATGGTGTGGCCTCCATCCTCCCCTAAACTCAATCCTATTGAGAACCTTTGGAGCATCCTCAAGCAAAAGATCAATGAGGATGGGAGGCAGTTTACATCCAAACAGCAGCTCTGGGAGGCTATTCTGACATCTTGCAAACAAATTCAAGCAGAAACTGTCCAAAAACTCACAAGTTCAATGGATGCAAGACTTGTGAAGCTGCTATCAAATAAGGGGTCCTATGTTAAAATGTAACGTGACCTGTTAAAAATGTTTAAAAAGTTAAAATGTTATTATAAATTTGATTAAAATAGCTGCAAACACAACAAATGACAATTTTCAGTTCTTTACAACCTATAAAGTGTTTTGAAACTTACTGTGCGTAATAATTTGGAACAGTGCATTGTAAGTTTTTATGTTTAAAGAAAATACTGTTATTAGGAGGTTTGTTCAATAAAATTGTAATTGTACTCTAAAAGTTGATAAAATGAGAATTATGCTGACTGTTATTTACATCAATTATTTAGGTAAATGAGAAAAATATAATTTGCAGAATAATTTGGAACAGGGTGTACATGTAGCATATGCGCACACATATGTTCACTCATATGCTATATATATGCGCACCTGTGGGCCCCCAGCTACCTGTACACTGCAGAGGGGGCCCACTTTACAGCAGCTCATCTCACTGTTTCTCTAACTCTCGCAAGCCAGCAGCTGTCAGAGCGTTGCCACAGGTTACCATGGCAACGCTCCGCGGCACACAGGCAAGGTTTGCGAGAGTTAGAGAGACAGAGAGAAGCTGCTAAAAAATGGAGACGCATGAGTGTGCTGGGCACCCTCTGCAGTGTACATCTCCTGGCTCCCACCACTATGCCACCGGACTACCAGGGAATGCAATCTCCCCGCTCCCAGGCTACAGCTAAAAAGCAGGGAGGGGGGAATCACATTTTCTGAAAATAAATGTTACATTAGGTTTTCAACCTCATATAATGAAGCCCCTATTTTACAAAACATTTACACACTACACAAACACACACTCTGCATCTAATGCACCCAAACACTACATCCAATATACAAGCACACTCTGCATTCACTATACACACTACAACTAAGTACACAAAGACACAATCTGCATTCTCTTTACACACAATACATCCATTACTCAAACACACTCTCTGCATTCACTATACACACGCTATATACTACCTAAACAAACACACTTTCTGCATTCACTATACACACACTTTCCATTCACTATACACACACTATACATCCATTACACAAACACACACTCTGCATTCACTATATACACACTATATCCACTACACTAACACACTCTGCATCCAATACACATAAACACTTCATCCAATATACAAACAAACTCTGCATTCACTATACATACATCTTCTACACAAAGACCTGAATAACGCTGGACGTCCTCACACTATGAATGAGGACATCCAGCGTCAGTGAAATTCCCATTGGAAAACATGGAGTCGATGCTTTCCTTTGGGGAGGGCCTAATGCACTCGCTGCGCATGCGCATTAGGTCCCCCCATCGGATGATGCCGTATTGTGAGCTGACTCAGGGGCAGTCCCTGAGGGCCAAGGCCTTGAGCAGTGTAAGGGGCCCCAAAACTCAAAATTTCTGATGGCAGCCCTGAGCAGAGCCCACATAATTAGCAGATTTAAAAATCTGAATTAACAAAAAGCCCACACAAAGTTTTTTTTTTAAATTTCTCTGTTTGATGTCATCCTTTTGGGGAAAACAAAAGTGTGTCTCAAGGATAATGAACTCCATTTGTTCCTACAGACTCTGTAACTCATCCTTGGTCCTTTTACGACTCGACCGTGAACACCAGTAAACGTTACTCAATATTCACAGGTCTTAGGTGAGGTAGTTAAAGGGACACTCCAGTGCCAGGAAAACAATCCATTTTCCTGGCACTGCAGGTCCCCTCTCCCTCCCACCCCATCCCCGGTTGCTGAAGGAGTGAAAACCCCTTCAGTCACTTACCTGAGACCCCCGCTGATGCCCCTCGGCGGTGGTTTCGGGTTGCCGCCGCTCCTCCTCTTCCTTACGTCAGCCGGTGGGCGAGACTGATCCCGCCCGCCGACTGAGGAGACCTAATGCGCATGTGCAGCAATGCCGCGCACGTGCATTAGATTAGAGCTCTCCATAGGAAATCATTGATAATGCTTTTCAATGCTTTCCGATGGGGAATTGAGCGACGATGGAGGTTCTCATACAGCGTGAGGACGCTCTAGCACTGGTTTTCTGTAAACTGGAAGTGCCCTCTAGTGGCTGTGTAGTAGACAGCCACTAGAGGAGGAGTTAACCCTGCAATGTAATTATTGCAGTTTATAAAAAACTGCAATAATTACACTTGCACGGTTAAGGGTAGTGGGAGTTGGCACCCAGACCACTCCAATAGGCAGAAGTGGTCTGGGTGCCTGGAGTGTCCCTTTAAAGGCTCTAGTGCAAGGGATTATGGGAAAAGTACAAGGACGTATACAGCAATCAAAATATCATATCATATCATGGACATTTTGGGGGACTTTCCCTGCAAATAAGGTCCTTGGAACCTGCCAGCAGATTTCAAAATTCAGGAAGAGACTGGGCATTAGGACCATGACAGCGCGCTTCAGCAGTGCTCCATGGGCTACTTTGAGATGATGTAGGATTGCCACCTGCTCGGTATTTTACCAGCACAGACAGTATTGGATGCTGCCTGGCCAGTGCTGGTATTGCAAAAATACCAGCAATACAAATGCCTGTATTTTTCTATAGGTGAGATTAGGCTGCAATACAGCCCAGCCAGTAGGGGTCGCTGTGTGTGGAGATAGGCAGGATAGGAAGTTACATTATCTCCCTGCCTCTCTCTCTCCTGACTGAATCCGCAGGGGAGCTGCTCCCAGCCTGCTGACAGCATGTAGCTCAGGTAGGTGAGGAATGGGGTGAGAGAAGAGAGAGGACAAAGCAGGGGGTTAATGGGTGTAGAGGCACACATTGGGGTTGCCAGGGGAGGAGAGAGACAGATGGGGGTTGATTAAAAGATACAGTTGAGAATGAGGTATAGAGTTGAACGTTCTTTAAAATTAATTACTTTATTAAAGAAAATCAGATGATTTCCCCCCACTATTTAGTTGATGTATATCTACACAATAAAAACAAACAAAAAAAAAACTGTATTTTTTCTGCATAGCTGCAGACTTGCTGTGTGTAGCCTTTGCAAGCTATTCCCTCTTTCCCAGGCATAGACTTTCAGTCCGTGCTGGGGAATAATCCAGTCAGAGACTCCTCACTGAGAGCCACGCATGCATGATTGCGGCTTTCCAATGCTTCTCACTGAGAGCCATGCATGCAGAAGCCACACATGCATGATTTCAGCTTTCCAATGCTTCTCACTGAGTAGTAGTACTGCTCATTGAGAAGTAGAGGAGGCAGACATACTCTGTCGAGCTAACGGAAGCAAAAGTAAACCTCCTGGTTGTATGAGTGACAGCCGGAAGTCATTTTGACGTCCAATTGTAAAAGTGACGATTTGTATTGAAATCTGCACTTTTAATGACAAACTCCAGGCATACACAGCACTTCGGTAAGCTGAATTTCTTTATGTATCTATAGTATGCCTTATAACATTCACGTCTACCCTTAAGGACACATGACATGTGTGACATGTCATGATTCCCTTTTATTCCAGAAGTTTGGTCCTTAAGGGGTTAAAGAAGCACTGTAGTGTCAGGAATACAAACATGTATTTCTTACACTATAGTTCTAAAGAGTAAAAGGCGAGTTTACTCACCTTTCTTCCAATGCTGCGTGGGTCTCGTCGTGGCTGGACCCAACCCACTACCTCCTTGGTTGAGGTCAGACTTCAAGATCTCAGCCAAACCAATGCTTTCCCCTAGGAAAGCATTGGGAGGCTATTGGGCATGTGCAGCATAACTCTGCGCTGCACCTATCAGCATCTCCTCACAAAGATGCATTGAATCAATAATGGAGAGACACAATGAACGTAGGTGATGCACAGTATGCAGCACTGACAAAGGAAGCATCAGAACGTCTACATCAAGATTCAAGCCGTAAATAGCCATACTGGGACGATAGCAGAAGAGGCAAATTTTTCCAAATATATTACTTTGGTCTTGTCTTTGTAGTTGCTTTTCAATTATCTACACTAAATTCTTTAATTTAGGGAATAAAATAAAGGGTTAATTAAGCTGTGAAATGTAGTGAATTGTAATATTAATTTTTAAATTATAGACAAAAATCGATTTGATGAAATTATCCAATTCAGCCTAGGCACAGCTTAGCTATTTGAATCTACATTTTGCAATATGGATTGTAATGTATTACAATTTGGTGTTTAGTGAATAAACCCCCTCCTCTGTATTTGTATATATTGTCCTATGATGCAGACAGGGATGTATCGCAGACAGACTCCTGCTGGGTCGATTGAGTGAGTACTCTGAAGAGCTGTCCAATCTCCCCAAACTGCAAAGGAATCCCTCTATACAGCGAATCAAACTGTAAGTAGTTGTTTATTTGTGATTTACAGCATTTTCCATTTTTCAAATGTTTTTTAAAATTTCATGTCTTATTTTGTGATGTCACGCTTATGTAATTAATCATGCAAATTAGCATGGTGGTATTTTTTCCTAGCAAGGTGGCAACTCTAGTTACAGTCTGGCCACCCACTTTAAGAATGAGCCCGTCCTTTTCATGGGTTGATCCTCCCTTGCACTGGCATACCTACCTGATGCTAAGTGCCCTGTGCAGCCTGCTCACCTCTGCCTCTGAGGGTGGGCAGGAAAGATTGACATACAGTATATGGAAAAAGTAGGTAGAGAATGACTGCACAGTTTTTTTTAACCTAAAATTTACAACTAGTTTGGATCCTAAAAATTAAAGGGACACTCCAGGCACCCAGACCACTTCTGCCCATTGGAGTGGTCTGGGTGCCAACTCCCACTATTCCTAACCCTGCAAGTATAATTATTGTAGTTTTCTCGAAACTTCAATAATTACCTTGCAGGGTTAACTCCACCTCTAGTGGCTGTCTACTAGACAGCCACTAGAGGGAACTTCCTCCTTCATAGCACAGGAAACCTGTGTTAGAGCGTCGCTGGACGTCCTCACGCTGTGTGAGGACCTCCAGCGTCGCTCATTTCCCCATAGGAAAGCATTGAAATTATTTTTCAATGCTTTCCTATGGGGAGACGTAATGCGCATGCGCGGCATTGTCGCGCATGCGCATTAGGTCTCCTCGGCCGGTGGGCGGGATCAGTCTCGCCCACCCGCCGACGCAATACGGAGGAGGAGACAGCGGCGAGGGACATCGCCGCTGCCTCAGGTAAGTGACTGAAGGGGTTTTCACTCCTTCAGTAACCGGGGATTGGGGGGTGGCAGGGAGAGGGACCCTCCAGTGCCAGGAAAACGGATCGTTTTCCTGGCACTGGAGTTTCACTTTACAAGTGATTTATTTTACAATGACCATTAATGCATCATTATTTCCCCAGGTTCCTAGGGTTAAGGTGTGTATGTTCAAGAATTCAAAGTTAAATTCAATGTGTATCCTAACTAGCTGAACTAGAAACATAATTCACTTGGAAAATATTTCCAATGTATCTGTTTTGGCCTATAATGTATAACTGACTTTTAGTCACATTTGAGTACGTCCCTATTTGGCCTTTCTAGCATCATTTGTTTTATATTTCATTTCTGCATCTAACAACAGGATTATATATTTCATACCTGTTCTATGTTAAATTTTGTATATATTGTGTGTTTATTTTATTGTGACCTATTGGATCAATGCAATGTTTTGTGGACCCAGGACATACTTGAAAACGAGAGAAATCTCAATGTATCTTTCCTGGTAAAATATTTTACAGATAAAGTGGGTTATGATTAGAAAATGCAGGCGACCATTATTCTGAAATCATCCTCTCCATTTCCTGAGGCATTTTGGAGATTAAAATATGGGAAGGATAAATATCTACCTTCACCTGGCATATGGCAGCTTTTGCATGCCCACCTCCCACTGACCCTCCTTCTATTTTCCAAGCATAAAGCCTTGCTTCACAAATTTAATTAATGTACAAACAAGTCCCATATGTTTGATGCTAGCGTTACAACATGCACCATCCGGTCTTGCTGATTTTATGCCGACAGCGTATAGGCCTTTACCTGTAAAATGGACAAAATAAAGACTAAGCATAGCATAAGAATACCATTAACCAGTTCAGTGCCAAAGAGCTTCTGTGAATCCATAATGGTATTCGTGGCTTTGCAATTGCATCAGTTTGTTCTATAGCCCTCCTATAAAGTGTTTTTCACCTAGCATTATTTAATTTCACTTGGATACAGATGCTACTTAATGAATAAGGGGCAGGCACATTTAGTATGGTAAAAGCTGGGCTAATTCCATCCAAAGGTTGACTGTTTCTGCATGTAACAACAACTAAAGAGTTAAATCGAGTCCCTCATTACCCAGACTCCTAATCTATCCCCTTCTTCAAACATTTAGTAAAATTATCAAACTTTAGTTCCATCTGTTACTGGTTTATTGTTCTATGGAATCCGGTCAATTAATACTGGAAGTACATCATTTTCATATACAGGTACTTTCAAACCCATTCACACATTAAAAAGAAAAAAAGGCAGTTTGAAATGGTCCTAAGGAATAAGTTAAAATAGTTTCTTTTGTTTTCTACAATGTATTAATATTAAAGTGTGCTACTTGTAAGTAGCAGGCTGATACAATCTGAAAGCTTTATGCACAAATAAAACAATTATACAACATTATTTTATAAAATGCATAAACATCCACAGTGATTTTAAACTAAATATGTGCAAATATTACAGCAAGACTAAGGGAGATGGAACTTAGGAACAAAGCTGTAGTAAACCGCATATTGCAACGTGGCTTTATTAGCCTGGGACCAAATGTGTATTTATTCCAAGCATTTTTTTACACAATTTGGGGGGTCTGATTCAGGGGTTAAAACCACTAATAGAGAAAGTAGCATTTAATTTATGCTTTGAGCAAAAGCAAATGAATGATGTGGGAACAAATCATATGATCATTAACTTTGATTTCTTAGGTTTTTGCAATTATGCCTTTTTAAGCGCCTTAACCAAGTCAAAATTCTCACCTAACGTGAAAATAGCGTTATTAGACTTTAATCCTCTGGGTACTTCTAAACTCTCTAAAGTGATATCTATATTCTAATGGCCCCTAGGTCTGCAGTAGTCAGAAATTGGAAACATTTATTTTTTACAATTTCTAATTATCCTTGGGTAAACTATCCTAATTTGATTTTGGATACAATATAAATGTAAAAATCTTAATTTATCTTAGCATATGGCTCTATCCTGCTCGTTCTCTACTCACTTTTTCCTATTGACTGATTTTTATTATTGAAAATTGGAACTCCTATGTCTGCTCATAGATTGTTCAACATATGTCACACTTCTTATAAATGTTAGAATTTTACATCACATTTTGTACATCATCTTTTTAGTTACTCTTTGGTTTAATATTATGTTCATGATAAGCAGATTTATATCTTTTAGTTCCATTTAAAGGGATTCTATAGTGTAAGGAAATCAAAGTTGTATTCCTTAAACTATAGTGCTCTCTGGTCCCCCGGTAGACAATAAAGGGTAAAAAAAAAAAAACACTTTATTTACTCGCCTGATTCCAGTGACGATTCCTCTGCGCTCCTTTTCCTGAGACGTCATCCGACAGGGGAGCCTAAGGTGCAAGCGCATAAGGTCCTCCCCATAGGAAATAATTGCTTCAATGCTTTCTCATGGGGATTTTTCTGAAGCTGGATGTCCGTTAGGATCCAGGAAGTACCTCTAGTGGATGTCCGCTAGAGGCAGTCTTAGTCCTGCAAGGTAATCATTGCAGTTTCTCTAACACTTCAATGTTTACCTTTGCAGGGCTAAGGGGGACAGGGACAGTGCACCCACTTCAATGACCTGAAGTGGTCTGGGTGCCTATAGTGTCCCTTTAAGGAAGACAAAGTGTGCCAGGGGATGCCATTGTCTCATGCTGCACAAATTAGTGCTATTTAACTCACTGTGTACCACAAACATGGTTATTGAAAAAGGGAACTTTTTTTTTACTCCTCATAATTAGGGGGTACGTAATTATCTTGTATGTGTGATTTTTATTTTTTATTTTTTTTTGTGTGTTTAATTTGCACAACTATTTATTTATGTCAACCTAACAAACTTTTAATATTAAATCCCAGATTTTGCCCCAAGTGACAAACTTTGAGGGCAGTATGGAGGCCATTTTATGTTTTAATAAATATATGAATACCTATACTTTATCATTTCTGTACATAAGAAGATTTGAAATTACACCAAATAAAATGTGCCCATTTGCATGCATCAGATTTGCCTTTAGTAAATATCTGAATTGGTATTTTGGGTCAAATTTTGATAATTCAATTGCCACTATATTCAGAAAGTGTATATATATATATATTCCCTGATAGATGGATGACTGTTTTGACCTAAGAATTCCCTTATAAAACCTTCAAAATTCCCATTGACTTGAGGAAACTCTCATTACATTTTATTTTAGTCTGTGGAAAGGGTTCATGGCTGCAGTGTAATATAAGATACAATATAATTTATGTGCTAAATAATTTAAATATTTCTAAGCATTCCGATATACAAGACTAGTCGAATTTCTTTTCAGGGTGATTTTAACTTTCATAGGAAAACATGGGTATGAAAGATTATTGAACAGCAAAGAAAGAAGTATTAAATGCACTGACTGTGAGTAGAAGATCCTTCAATTATTTTCCTTTTTCTGTAATGCTGTCAGCTTAAAGCCCCATCAGCAGTCAGTAACGCAGAATAGTCCTTAGTGGGTCTCATCAGACCTGACCCAGCAATCCTCCTGCAAAGATGCCTAGCACTATATTATAAATAATGCATGGAACAACATGTAGAATTGTAATTGGTAATAAATGATTCATTTGCTTTAATACAAATTAGTGTTTATTTAATTCTTAAACATAGCTTAATTGAATGAATAGCCCTCTACTACCTAATTACGATTTGCTTTGTTACAGAGGGGGCACTATATCCTATATTTAAATAGTTTGATATCTAGACTTTGGTCTATACTTAAAGGTACACTCCACTGCCCAAATACAAAAAAATAAAAATCACTGTTTTTCTGACATCTGGTGGCAGTACGTATGGGTTGTGCTTCCTAATTGGGACAAGCATTTGCAAGATAGGTAATTAAGAAAAGTCCCTCCCCTTAACCCTATAAAGTGCTTCCCCTGGAAAACCCACCTCAGTTCTTCCTTGTCCAAGC
Source organism: Pelobates fuscus (assembly GCF_036172605.1). NCBI lineage: Eukaryota > Metazoa > Chordata > Amphibia > Anura > Pelobatidae > Pelobates > Pelobates fuscus. The sequence goes on along the minus strand of NC_086323.1, from coordinate 99,772,403 downwards.
ACAGGATGGATCAAGCGTCTGTTGAAGGTGAGACACACAGGTTGCTGTCTGGGGGAGGAAGCCCAATAGCCACCCGGGTGATAGGCTGAGCGGCATGGCTCCGTCCGTAGAGGTTCCAGGGCGCTTTTTTTTTCTTTCAATTCTTTATTTTTGTTGTGCAGATGAACACAATATTTCAACAGACGCCACATCAGCGTATTTCAGGTTTCATAAAAGTTGGACAGTGGCATAGTAATTTGCACAATTTTTTTATGTTTTACATGCTTAACTAAACAGGAGGTTGACAGAGTAGGATTAAATATAATAAAAGAAAGGTGTTAGTTGTTTAACATTGCTAGACCACCTATGCTAGATAGGGTATAGTATGAACACGCTTTGAAGCAGAGCAGTATCTACTTATAAACAGTATGGCTTAACATTGCTTAGGTATTTTCAAATGGTGCCATAGTATAAGATCATAAGGAGTTCAACGTTTAAAACTGGAATGGCTGGAAAGGTGGTGTTGGGATAGACTTACAACCCTGTATGGGTCCAGAGGCTTGAGGAGAGTAAGGCCCTATGCTGAGGGGGTGTTAAATCGAAGTGCAAGCACCCAGAGCACGTTCGACATCTTGGCCGTTAGTGAGTGATATAGGGGCTGGCTATACGCGTGGTGTGTGAGCAAATAAACTAATATAAAAACAGTAAATGCAATGTGTAATAAATCAAAGAATACTTTGCTCTTGTGCTATAAAAATGAGTCCTTTGCTATCTAGAAACAGGATTGTAATAAACTTTAGCCGAACAAGTAGTGATTACTGACAATTAGAGGCTCAATTAGCTAATCAGGTCCCGTAGGAGAAAGTTCCGTCCTGTAGCAGTCCCTTAGGCCAGTACTTGGGACCCTGGGGTTGGCGGCACGCTGAAAGGGGCATAGTCCGCCTCCGGTGCTGTCCGTGCGGTTTAACCAATACCGACTCTGGAGGCTTGATAGAGGGGCCAAGTGCAGTGGTAAAGTTGGTGCTGCGGCCGTGTTTTGGCTCCCGCGGGGTCTGGAGGGGCTCCCCACTGATGTCTGGCAGAGAGCTGTGCTGGTCTGCGGTAAGCTATGTGGCTGGCGGTGCTGGTCCATGCGTGTGGGGACTTGTATGGTTGGTCAGATGACTCCGGCGTCCTCGAGTGACGATCGTGTCGGGCAGGCTTGGCGGACTTGCTCCGGTATATGCGAGGGCGAGTGTCGGAGTTTAAGGGATATGTTGCTGTTTCCAGTCTCTGGCTTTTTTTCTGTTTGGAGGTCGCGCTGGGTAGGTGTCTGTTTAGTTGGTGCCGGATGGCCGGGCGAAGCCATGCCGCCATTTCTCTCCAGATCAGGCGGAAATATTGACCCTTGGTGCAGAGCCTTGTGCATAGGTTGGCACAGAGCCTGTCGAAAAACTCCAGGGTGTTCGTAGGTGGCGTGGTGAGGGTGCCGTTTGTCTTCGGTCATTTCTGCGCCGCCATCTTGCTCGCGCCCCCACTGTCCCGCTTGGCTGCTTGTTTTTTCGCTTGTGTGAGTCGTGTTGCAGGGGTGGTCGACCCCCGCGAGGACCGGGATATCCCCCGCCGGTCCAGGGGGGGGGCGGCTGGGCGGTGTATGATTGCTGCTTGTGAGCAGGTCCCGTGTCGGAGGATCGTCCGCTTCCTCCAGGCCTCAGGCTCCGCTCTAGAGTAGGCCGCGTGGCCAGGACAGGTGTTTGCCTTGTGTTTCTGTGCAGGACGGGTATCATTTTGTTCCCCTTGTGGTCCTGTTTCGTTTTGTGGGCTACCTGCATGGCTGGCCCAGTTTGGGTACTCAGGATGCTCGTTTTTGTGCCTGCAGGAGCAGGAGCCCTCAGAATGCACGTCCTGCCATCTTGGCTGTCAGGCCCCGCCTTCTCCAGGGCGCTTTTTGTTTAACTTTGCGCCAAGTGTGTTCCGGCTTAGTGAGTATGGGTGGGCCGGGGGGCGCCCTCATTATATTGCATGTGGTGTTGCGTTCCACCGAAGTTGCGCGTGCGTGAACAGGAACTTCCGGGAAACCACGGAGTGCGGATCGCTATGCTGTTCCCTCTGGCAGCAGGAAGCTTGTCAGAAGGCTTCCCCGTGTCACCAACCCCCCACACGGCTCAGAGGTTTTCAAGGTAAGATTAGCTGATCTCTGCTTTGAAAATCAATTCTGATTAAAATTGCAAGTCATGGATGGAATTGTTTTGCAGAAAGTGGACTGTATGTGCAAAATGGACTGTTTGTACACAGTGAAATGCCTCTGCTATACAAGGATTTTGCTTATTGTATCTGTGCTACTCCCATTAATATG